>NC_041397.2:159389922-159742422 GCF_900747795.2 Erpetoichthys calabaricus | reverse complement strand
ATGTTGCGCTTATTTATCTGGTGTACTGACATTTTTGCGCGTTTAACGGCTGAAATCTAACGTAGTTTGTGCCCTTCAGAATGAAAAGAGTTTGCATTTACCTTTTTAATAAAAGGCGAGCTTTTAAGCCTGAGAAATCACCCCGTAAATGCACACGTTTAATTGCACATGTGTTAATATGTATGCTTACACAGTATTAAAAGACACTCAACAAGTACACAGTATTAAAAGACAGTCAACAATTAATGTCATTTACCTTCGTTCCCGCGTTTGACTTGTGCTGTAAATCTCTTCCTCGTTTTCAGTTCACGTGATTACGTAGGAGGCGTAATACGTGATGACGCGATACGTGACTCTGCCTCCTCCATTAGAGTATATGGACAAAAAACAGGTTCCAGTTATGACCATTACACGTAGAATTTCGAAATGAAACCTGCCTAACTTTTGTAAGTAAGCTGTAAGGAATGAGCCTGCCAAATTTCAGCCTTCTACCTACACGGGAAGTTGGAGAATTAGTGATGAATGAGTCAGTCAAACAGGTTCCAGTTATGACCATTACGCGTAGAATTTCGAAATAAAACCTGCCTAACTTTTGTAAGTAAGCTGTAAGGAATGAGCCTGCCAAATTTCAGACTTCTACCTACACGGGAAGTTGGAGAATTAGTGATGAGTGAGTCAGTCAAACAGGTTCCAGTTATGACCATTACGCGTAGAATTTCTAAATAAAACCTGCCTAACTTTTGTAAGTAAGCTGTAAGGAATGAGCCTGCCAAATTTCAGACTTCTACCTACACGGGAAGTTGGAGAATTAGTGATGAGTGAGTCAGTCAGTCAGTCAGTCAGTCAGTCAGTCAGTCAGTGAGTCAGTGAGTCAGTGAGGGCTTTGCCTTTTATTAGTATAGATAGGGGAAGTATAAAATTACAACCATTGGGAATATGGAATGCAGTATGTGAATCTGAAAAATGTATCATGAGAGTTGGTAGTGGTAGATTCCTCGATACATACATTATGTTATATTGGAGGCAGATTTTTAAAATGCATATCGGGCAGCAGTTAATGTAACAAAGCCCCAATGTAGGTTATTGGGTAAGGCATTTTCTTTGGTTTGTGTTACCGGGAAGTATCCTGTTTATAAAGTTGTTTAGGAGAAAGATGATGTGCCTGTGTGAACAGTAGTTATAAATGGTAGTATTGAAGGAGTTAATATGGCAACACTAGGGATGTTTGAACCTAATGATGCTTTATCAAAATATGATGCTATGATAGGCAGAATAGTTGCTATACCTTGCGATGGAAAAGTTCCCCTCCAGGTGTTGAATGTGACCTTTAGTTTTGTATGAAGGGATTAAAATGGGGCAATTTGATAGTGGGGTTCAGGTTATTGATTCTTCTGTATCTACAGATTGGCATACTCCTGACCTGTGAATAGTGGCTTCCTGGAAGATGCATTGGGCTTGAGGAATAAGGCAGTGATGTCTGAGGAATTGGGGTCAGTTATGGAAATGTTAGGGGAAAAATTGTTAGTTTTTAGTATAAGGAATGGCTACTTGGGGAAACCCCATATAGGTTAACACCATATTGAGAAGAATAGTTGGCCCATGAAGACAGAGCCCTGGAAGGTTCCTTTTCATTTGAATAAGGATGTGGATGAACAATTGTCCCAGCTGTAGCCTTCTAAAAGTGCATGGGCTGCTCCTGTACTATTTTGTAAGAATGATGGTGGTATTAGATTTTGTATGAATTGCAGGTATTTGAATGATGTGGCAAATGGCACACTAGAGGTTTTATGATCTGCAAAATGTTTTTCTAAACTAGCCAATAACCACTTGCTAAGTCAAGTTGAGAGTGATCCTTGCCATCAGGAGAAGACAGTATTTAGCGCAGGACATGAATTGTTTGAATTTTAATGTCTTGCCATTTGGGTTGTATAACATGTCTCTGTTCCCAGCTCTGCTGAGGCTAACCTCAGTCCTTGCCACATACAATCCCCTCCACCACCCTTCAGGAGCACTTAATATCCAGGTTTGCACTGCAGTCTTTTTCTTCTGATCCCTTCTTTCTCACCTTGATTCCAGCTGGCACCCTATATCCCATTTAGCACCTGCATTAATCAGACCAAATTTCACAAGTCCTGTGGGGAAAAACCCCTATTCATGCAGACAACTGCTGGTTAATAAGTTCTGTTCGTTACAGACGTAAGTATGAATTGCCTCAACTTAGTTGGCCATAAATTGGCACATGACTGTACATAAAAGGTAATACTATCTCAAATTTACACTTTACTTTTGTAATCTTGTCAACATATGACAGTTTTTCATCAGTATTTACATCTTAAGCTCTGGATACAGCAAATAAGCTTATAAAAACACTCCTGAAATAAGGCAGCAGTATCTACTTAACTCATTATAATGGACAGCTGTGTAACATATGAAATGCATTTTGTCTCATCTAGTTGCCAAAAAAATTAAACTCATCCTTGATCTCATACAGAACCGTAGCTTTAGTAGCAATTGTACTGGAGAGCAACATGTGGCATAGAAAAAAGAAAAAAAACAAAAAACTAACGTCTAACAATTGTTTAAGTGTCTTATTGTGAGAAGAGGTTGGGGGATGGTCTACACCAAGCAGGTTTGTGTGTTTTTTCCCCCTCATCCCTCAGAGTTTCATTTGTTAAAAAGCAGCATTGAGAGCAGTTTTTATGACTTAACTGTTTGAAGCTGCATTTATGCATTCCTTTTAAATGGGAGAAAACAGGAGATATGAGATGAACAGGCATAAATAGGCCAGTAGCAAGATTAGCCTTGAGTAGAAGGCATATTGCCTTCTATGCACCATTCCTCAGAAATACTGCCTTCTATGAGTAGATGTATGGCTCTAAGATAGAAGCAGGTTTGAGAAGGTAGTTTGTGCACCCGTTGGTCTGAAGTGTGGCTGTTAAGCATTGGAGTTGAATTGGAGAGCCATTCTGTACCATAGCTATCTCTCACTTGCAATCACTCAATGAAGAGAAGGCCACCACTCTCAGCAGCCATATTAAGACAGGCATGCTGCCTACATCTGACACTCAATTCAAAGGCCATATACAAGCAAATACACTCATATTAGCAAAGACCATCTCAGATCAAACATAAGACAGATAGCCACCAATAGACACAAGATGAACTTATGTTGTAATGGTATTTTTGTGACACTCATTTTACTTTGCTTATTATTTTGGGTATACTACAGTACCTATAACACATAATTAAATAAGTAGCTCCTTCTCTCGCATATTCTATTACTCTAATTGCCTAAGGTTAAAGATGTTAAAGGGAAGGGAAAATGTGGTATGGTGTATGTTATTTAAGACATGTTGTTAAGGTCTACACAAAATGAGCTTAAAAAGGGGCATGACAAAACATGCAGATCATCCAACTATACTGTACTTCTTATATTAGGGGAAATCGGGAAGGGTGAGACCACCATTTACCCTCAATTGCTATGTTATTTGTCAATTGCAGATTTAAAGGCATTGATTGTTTGTTTTGTCAGCTGAGGACTTTACAACTCTGGTTAGTCTCCCCCAGGTAGGGATTTGAGTTCCCCTCCTGCACTAGCGCAAGAGGATTTAGGTAAGGTTGAGCCAACAACTGTACTACTTGGCTAGTCTCTTGTTGTGCACTTCATGCTGATCGGTTCCTTGACAGGGTGGACGGTATTTTCTCCCTTCAACTAATAGGACATTTCTAAGATTCATAGTGCATTTCAGAGACATGTCTGTGTGTATTTCAGAGAAGCCAGGGGAGTTCTGACCTGCTGGCCTCCCTTTTAGACTTTGCTGCTTCTGCATGTTATTGGTCAATTAGTAAGAGTTTTTTCCCTTTCTCTCTCTTTCAGACTAGATTTCACATAAATGCAGCATATGCCTTTTGTGGCTTTTTTTGGTTATCCAATAGGAAGGAGTATAATTTCGCTCTCTCTTGGTAATTATGTTTTACACTTTATCTTCATCTAACTGTATTTCTTGGACCCCATTTTGGGTGGCTATGTTCTTTTCTTTCATGGCTAATCTTGTCACAGTGTATTCTGGGGTTCAGTATTGGGTGAATATGCCTTTATTCATTTTCATTTTTCATTGAACCACAGAATGCCTTAGAGTGGTTTTTTGACACCTGACCACAGGACAAGGATGCTGAAGGGGACTGGAGTTCCAGCTCAATTATTACTTTAGCATAACATAGGTTTTCCTAATGTAGTTGAGAAGGGTATTAACCACCACAAAGTAATAAGTATACAGTATGTATTCTTTTATGATAACTTTGTGTTTAAGCTAGCGTTTCCCCTTCTTTGTTGTTAGCCTAGATTTCAGTACATATGTTAGTATTAGGCATGAACAAGAACATGAACACAAACATGGAATATATTGTTTAAATACTTATTTGGCCTTATCACACTTTCAGGCAGAGAGGGTTCAAAAGAATAAAGGTCCTTGCTGATTTGTGCTGCATTTCCAATACCCTTAAGTAATAATCAAAACATTGATGATGTACAGTGGGTACATAAAAGAATCACACCCTTTGAAAATACTCATATTTTGTTGCTTTACAACCTAGAATGAAAACACACACAGAAATACTTTTTTCAGCTTTATTTACTCCATGCAACCTATAACATCCTAGTCAAACATATATAAGCAACAGTTCGTAGAAATAATAATAAATAAAAAACTGATTAAGTTTAAATTGATAAAGGTTCGCCATCCCCCAGTGTCAGTACTTTGTTGAACCACCTTTTGCTTTGATTACATCCTTGAGTCTGTTAGATTATTTCTGTACCAGCTTTGCACATCTAGACTGAACAATATTTGCCCACTGGTCTTTATAGAATTATTCAAGTTCAGTCAGAGTGGATGGTGACTGTTGGTAGACTGCAAACCTCAAGTCATTCTATAGATTTTCAATAGAGTTTAAGTCTGGACTCTGACTAGGTCACGTAAGAGCATTCACTTTTTTCTCCTTCAGTCACTGTGTGGTCAATTTTTCTGTCTGCTTTAGGTCATTGTCACGTTGAAAGGTGAACCTTCTTCCCATCTTCAACTTTCTGGCAGAGGACAGCAGGTTTTCTTCAAATATTTGATGGTATTTTGCCCCATCCATTTTTCCTTCTATCCTTACAGATAAACACCCCCACAACAGGATGCTACCACCTCCATGTTTTACTGTAGGTATGTTGGATTTTGGATGGTGACCTGTATTGTCGTTCCACTATTTGCTGTTGAGGCCAAATGGTTTGATTTTGGTCTCATATGACCATAATACCTTTTTCTATTTGGCCTCAGAATCTTCAATGTGTGTTTTGGCAAAGCTCAAACGTGACTTAATGTGGCCTTTCTTGAGGGGTTGCTTTTTTTCTTGCAGCCCTTATGTTGAAGCAATATTTGTGGAGTATTTGTGATAGTGTTGTCACATGCACACAATGACCACTGTTTACCATAAAGTCCTGTAACTCATTCCAGGTTGCCATTGGCCTCTTGGTAGCATTTCTGACCAATTTCCTCATTGCTCTTCTATCCAGTCTGGAGGCACTTCCTGATCTGGGGAGGGTCCTAGTAGTACCAAACAATTTCCACTTCATAATTATGGACTTAACTGTGCTCCTAGGGGCTGATAAAGCTTTTGAAATCTTTTTGTATCCAACTGCTGACTTATGCCTGTCCATGGAGATTTTTTTTTTAAAAAGTGCCTTGCCTCCCACAATCAATTGTTTGCTTTCAGTTCCACTAACGAGCACTGGAATGCTCCAGGAACAGCTGTTGTTTTGTTAAACTAATCACAGGTGGAAGCTAATTACCTTGGTGTGCAATGGAGAAGGTGATTACTTACACCTGATTGAGTTTACAGGCATTGTTGTTTTTATCCTTTAACAGTCTCTGTGATTCTTGTTTTTTATTTATTATTACTTTTCTGAACTGTTGCTTATATATTTGACTTGGATATTATAGGTTGCATCGAAAAAATAAAGCTGAAAAAAATACTTTTGTGTGTGTTTGATTTTAGGCTGTAAAGCAACAAAATGTGAATATTTTCAAAGGGGTGATTCTTTTCTATACCCAATTTCACTTGAGTTTTTGACCGGTCCTTACTGAACTACATGAGGACATGGTAACACAATCATCACACCAGTAAAGATGGTACTTTTGGAGCAGTTGTTGTGAATTTGACTAAACCAAGCAGAGACTGGGAAACCAGTCCTTTGCAGAAATAATAAAGTACTTGTTGTCTTAAGGAATATGAATCAAACTGAAGGCTGTGAGACAGTAGGGGGTACAATAGGAAATTGTAAATACAAACTGTGAACTATACATAGGATTGTAGATGTGTTTTGATTTTCCTAGAGTAATGAAATAAAAAAAAAACCTTGAATCAAAACCACCATATTTTGCAATAGTACAACACCTACAGAAACATGAACATGTAACCTATTTCATAAGAATGTATTACTGTTCTAGTTATGTGGGATATTGCCAGTATTAAGATTCAAAGGGAATGGACTCTACCCATATATGTCTCATTGCAAGTGTACCTCACAGAGACACCTGAAACTCCAAATAACACCCTTTTTTGTGGTCCACATACTTATCCATGGTTGCCTAAAGGGTGGAGTGGTTCTTTACGGAACAGTCCACCAGAAATTTCCACAGGCACCCTATTACAGAAGATGAAGGGTAGCATCCCCTCCTTTAGCCGCCACCTTATTGTGGTGGAGGGGTTTCCGTGTCCCAATGATCCTAGGAGCTGTGTTGTCCGAGGCTTTATGCCCCTGGTAGGGCCACCCAAGGCAAACTGGTCCTAGGTGAGGGATGAGACAAAGAGCGGTTAAACAAACCTTCTATGATGAATGAAAACTTTGGATGGCGTTTTCCCTTGCCCGGACGTGGGTCACCGGGGCCCCCCTCTGCAGCCAGGCCTGGAGGTGGGGCTCGATGGTGAGTGCCTGGTGGCCGGGCCTGCACCCATGGGGCTCGGCCGGGCACAGCCCGAAGAGGCAACGTGGGTCCCCCTTCCCATGGGCTCACCACCTATGGGAGGGGCCAAGGAGGTCGGGTGCAGTGTGAGTTGGGTGGTGGCCGAAGGCGGGGACCTTGGCGGTCCAATCCTCGGCTACAGAAGCTGGCTCTTGGGACTTGGAATGTCACCTCTCTGAAGGGGAAGGAGCCTGAGCTAGTGCGCGAGGTTGAGAGGTTCCGGCTAAATATAGTCAGGCTCACCTTGACGCACAGCTTGGACTCTGGAACCAATCTCCTTGAGAGGGGCTGGACTCTCTACCACTCTGGAGTTGCCCCCGGTGAGAGGCGCCGAGCGGGTGTGGGTATAATTATTGACCCCCGACTTGGAGCCTGTTCATTGGGGTTTACCTCAGTGGACGAGAGGGTAGCCTCCCTCTGCCTTCGGGTGGGGGGACGGGTCCTAACTGTTGTTTGTGCATATGCACCGAACAGCAGTTCGGAGTACTTTTTTGGAGTCCCTGGACGGGGTGCTAGAGGGCATACCTTCTGGGGACTCCCTCATACTGTTGGGAGACTTCAGTGCTCACGTGGGCCATGACAGTGAGACCTGGAAGGGCGTGATTGGGAGGAATGGCCCCCCCGATCTGAACCCGAGTGGTGTTTTGTTATTGGACTTCTGTGCTCGTCACGGATTGTCCATAACAAACACCATGTTCAAGCATAGGGGTGTTTATATGTGCACTTGGCACCAGGACACCCTAGGCCTCAGTTCGATGATCGACTTTGTGGTCGTGTCGTCGGACTTGCGGCCACATGTCTTGGACACTCGGGTGAGGAGAGGGTGAGTTGGCTTCGATGGTGGGTGAGGATGCCGGTCAGGCCTGGTAGGCCCAAACGTGTTGTGAGGGTCTGCTGAGAACGTCTGGCAGAGCCCCCTATCAGAAGTAGCTTCAACTCCCACCTCCGGCAGAACTTCGACCACATCCCAAGGGAGGTGGGGGACATTGAGTCCGAATGGCCGTAAGGTGGTCGGTGCCTGTCGTGGCGGCAATCCCCAAACCCGTTGGTGGACACCATCCATTGTCTCCCGCTTATCCGAGGTCGGGTCGCGGATGGCAGCAGCTCGAGCAGAGATGCCCAGACTTCCCTCTCCCCGGCCACTTCTAGCTCTTCCGGGAGAATCCCAAGGCGTTCCCAGGCCAGTCGAGAGACATAGTCCCTGCAGCGTGTCCTGGGTCTTCCCCGGGGCCTCCTCCTGGTTGGACATGCCCGGAACACCTCACCAGGGAGGCGTCCAGGAGGCATCCTGATCAGATGCCCGAGCCACCTCATCTGACTCCTCTCGATGCGGAGGAGCAGCGGCTCTACTCTGAGCCCCTCCCGGATGACTGAGCTTTTCACCCTATCTTTAAGGGAAAGCCCAGACACCCTGCAGAGGACACTCATTTCAGCCGCTTGTATTCGCGATCTCGTTCTTTCGGTCACTACCCATAGCTCATGACCATAGGTGAGGGTAGGAACATAGATCGACTGGTAAATTGAGAGCTTCGCCTTGCGGCTCAGCTCCTTTATCACCACGACAGACCGATGCAGCGCTCGCATTACTGCGGATGCCACACCGATCCGCCTGTCGATCTCACGCTCCATTCTTCCCTCACTCGTGAACAAGACCCCGAGATACTTGAACTCCTCCACTTGGGGCAGGATCTCGCTACCAACCCTGAGAGGGCACTCCACCCTTTTCCGGCTGAGGACCATGGTCTCGGATTTGGAGGTGCCGATTCTCATCCCAGCCGCTTCACACTCGGCTGCGAACCGATCCAGAGAGAGCTGAAGATCACGGCCTGATGAAGCAAACAGGACAACATCATCTGCAAAAAGCAGTGACCCAATCCTGAGCCCACCAAACCGGACCCCCTCAACGCCCTGGCTGCGCCTAGAAATTCTGTCCATAAAAGTTATGAACAGAATCGGTGACAAAGGGCAGCCCTGGCGGAGTCCAACTCTCACTGGAAACGGGTTCGACTTACTGCCGGCAATGCGGACCAGGCTCTGGCAACGATCGTACAGGGACCGAATAGCCCTTATCAGGGGGGCCGGTATCCCATACTCTCGGAGTACCCCCCACAGGATTCCCCGAGGGACATGGTCGAATGCCTTTTCCAAGTCCACAAAACACATGTAGACTGGTTGGGCAAACTCCCATGCACCCTCCAGGACCCTGCTAAGGGTATAGAGCTGGTCCACTGTTCCGCGACCAGGACGAAAACCACACTGTTCCTCCTGAATCCGAGGCTCGACTATCCGACGGACCCTCCTCTCCAGAACCTCCGAATAGACTTTTCCAGGGAGGCTGAGGAGTGTGATCCCTCTGTAGTTGGAACACACCCTCCGGTCCCCCTTCTTAAAGAGGGGGACCACCACCCCGGTCTGCCAATCCAGAGGCACTGTCCCTGATGTCCATGCGATGTTGCAGAGGCGTGTCAGCCAAGACAGTCCTAAAACATCCAGAGCCTTGAGGAACTCCGGGTGTATCTCATCCACCCCCGGGGCCCTGCCACCAAGGAGTTTTTTGACCACCTCGGTGACCTCAGTCCCAGAGATGGGGGAGCCCACCTCTGAGTCCCCAGGCTCTGCTTCCTCATTGGAAGGCACGTTAATGGGATTGAGGAGGTCTTCGAAGTACTCCCCCCACCGACCCACAACGTCCCGAGTCGAGGTCAGCAGCGCACCATCTCCACCATACACAGTGTTGACACTGCACTGCTTGCCCTTCCTGAGACGCCGGATGGTGGACCAGAATCTCCTCGAAGCCGTCCGAAAGTCGTTCTCCATGGCCTCCCCAAACTCCTCCCATGCCCGAGTTTTTGCCTCAGCAACCACCAAAGCCGCATTCCGCTTGGCCTGCCGGTACCTATCAGCTGCCTCCAGGGTCCCACAGGACAAAAGGGTCCTGTAGGACTCCTTCTTCAGCTTGACGGCATCCTTCACTGCCGGTGTCCACCAACGGGTTCGGGGATTGCCGCCACGACAGGCACCGACCACCTTACGGCCACAGCTCCGGTCAGCTGCCTCAACAATAGAGGCACGGAACATGGCCCATTCGGACTCAATGTCCCCCACCTCCCTCGGGATGTGGCTGAAGTTCTGCCGGAGGTGGGAGTTGAAGCTACTTCTGACATTGGGCTCTGCCAGACGTTCCCAGCAGACCCTCACAACACATTTGGGCCTACCACGCCTGACTGGCATCCTCCCCCACCATCGAAGCCAACTCACCACCAGGTGGTGATCAGTTGACAGCTCCGCCCCTCTCTTCACCCGAGTGTCCAAGACATGTGGCTGCAAGTCCGACGACACGACCACAAAGTCGATCATCGAACTGAGGCCTAGGGTGTCCTGGTGCCAAGTGCACATATGAACACCCCTATGCTTGAACATGGTGTTCGTTATGGACAATCCGTGACGAGCACAGAAGTCCAATAACAAAACACCGCTCGGGTTCAGATTGGGGGGGCCATTCCTCCCAATCACGCCCTTCCAGGTCTCACTGTCATTGCCCACGTGAGCATTGAAGTCTCCCAGCAGAACGAGGGAGTCCCCAGAAGGTATGCCCTCTAGCACACCCTCCAGGGACTCCAAAAAGGGTGGGTACTCTGAACTGCTGTTCGGTGCATATGCACAAACAACAGTTAGGACCTGTCCCCCCACCCGAAGGCGAAGGGAGGCTACCCTCTCGTCCACCGTGATAAACCCCAATGTACAGGCTCCAAGTTGGGGGGCAATAAGTATACCCACACCTGCTCGGCGCCTCTCACCGGGGGCAACTCCAGAGTGGTACAGAGTCCAGCCCCTCTCAAGGAGATTGGTTCCAGAGTCCAAGCTGTGCGTCGAGGTGAGTCCGACTATATCTAGCTGGAACCTCTCAACTTCGCGCACTAGCTCAGGCTCCTTCCCCTTCAGAGAGGTGACATTCCACGTCACAAGAGCCAGCTTCTGTAGCCGAGGATCGGACCACCAAGGTCCCCGCCTTCGGCCACCACCCAACTCACACTGCACCCGACCTCCTTGGCCCCTCCCATAGGTGGTGAGCCCATGGGAAGGGGGACCCACGTTGCGTCTTCGGGCTGTGCCCGGCCGAGCCCCATGGGTGCAGGCCCGGCCACCAGGCGCTCGCCATCGAGCCCCACCTCCAGGCCTGGCTCCAGAGTGGGGCCCCCGGTGACCCGCGTCCGGGCAAGGGAAAACGCCGTCCAAAATTGTTTTTCTTCATAGGAGGTTTGTTTAACCGCTCTTTGTCTCATCCCTCACCTAGGACCAGTTTGCCTTGGGTGGCCCTACCAGGGGCATAAAGCCCCGGACAACAGAGCTCCTAGGATCATTGGAACACGCAAACCCCTCCACCACGATAAGGTGGCGGTTAAAGGAGGGGAATTAATTAATATCTATCAATTAATTCCTCTCACATCCATACACCATTTCCTACATTTACATGGTGTCAGAAACAGAGATCCTTCAATATCTTATGATGCTCTGGACTATTTGGAGAAACCCCTGTTGTTCGATGGAGATGATGATCACTGGCTCACTGAAAGTTGGTGGAAAAGGCTGTGGTGAGTAATATTGTGGTTATTCAAAGCACAACCTAATCCGATGAAAAAAATAATGAAGATATTAAGATAGCCGTTAGTATTGTGGCCTTTTATGTTGACGAAGATAGCAACTGAATATTAATTGTTAGGTTGCTTTAGTTGTTTTATGAGAGTAAAAAGAGAGAGCTGTTGGAGAAAATCTTTTTCTAACACTTTAACATCTTGGCTTCTAAGGTTTTAAAGATACCTGTATTTTAAATAACCAACTATTTTCCCAAAAGGATGCATGTGGCATAAAGTTACCCTTGAAAAAGTGCCATAAGATTACCAATGTAACAAAGGTATTTTATACTGACTTTTGTCTATCTGGTTAAAGTAGGCAGATACTTCAAAAGGAAGACGCCTTTGACCTCAAGTCTTAAAACCAGGAATATATTCTGTTGTTCACGTTTACCTTTAACCATACTTTACCTTTTAAAGAATATGTGCTTGACTTTATTTTGCATGCTATGAGCTATATGCTAAAGATGCTCTTGTACATTGATATCTAAGAAATATCAGCGCAAAGAATTTCAGCATATCTGTTAATGTTTTCATGAAAAAAGAGGGAATTTAAAAACATGTTCAGTTTCAATAGGTATATGTTCAGATGTAATGGCAATTTGTCTATTTTGTATGTATTTAATTACTTAAAGGAGTTAAACTTCAAATCAGAGATGCTTGTTCTAAATTTTGGAAAAGTAATTCTATTAATTGTTGAGAATGCTGCATACACTTGCATTCACTCTTTAACTCGGAAGCCTTCTTAATCTTTTGTATTTGAGTTATCTTTTAGTACTGAAATCACGGAACTATTCAGAACTTGTTTTTCCAGCTAAGAATTATGGGAAGTACTGTATAGATATTTTTTTCATATGCTGGGTACAAGGAAGTTCATGCATTTCTTACTGGATGAAATGCTTTATTGTTTGCTTTTGGGCCATTCAATTTGTTCTATTAGTATTAGTACTGCAGCTTCGAATTAATTCAAAATGCTCCTTTAAATAATGTCAACAGAACTGGGAAGTACAACAGTATAACCTCTGATTGTAAGTCTCCAGATTTGCTTTTTGTTTTAGTACCCTTAACTGGAAAAAAATCTGGTTTAGGTCTCCTCTCCTTAAAATAACTTATTAATAAATGCATCCTGCAGCATTCATGATTCTAGTCTTTGAAAAAGTGTGAGAGTCAGGTTCACACAAATAATGCTCTATTTATGTTATTTAAGTGGCATCATTTTGTGTACCAACAATGCTGTCTGCTACCTGTTGCATAGTGGACACATTGTGAGGCTATCACTGTCACACTATAAAAGTTAGCCACATGCTGTAAACTGCATCTTACCTTTGTTGCAAAATAAAAGGCCTAGTCAGGAAACTATTTTTGAAGCACTCATTTATCTTTTGACTATGAATTTAGAAGACTCTTTCATATTTGTTGATCAATCTCCTATCTGATCCTGTTTTGAATTGGGCTACAAATGGCCTCCATTCTGTGGAATTAATTTTTACCATCCATCCATCCATTTTCCAACCCGCTGAATCCGAACACAGGGTCACGGGGTCTGGTGGAGCCAATCCCAGCCAACACAGGGCACAAGGCAGGAACCAATCCCGGGCAGGGCACCAACCCACCGCAGGACACACACACACCACTAGGGCCAATTTAGGGTCGCTAATCCACCTAACCTGTATGTCTTTGGACTGTGGGAGGAAACCGGAGCACCTGGAGGAAACCCACACAGACAAAGGGAGAGCATGCAAACTCCACGCAGGGAGGACCTGGGAAGCGACCCTTGGTCTCCTTACTGCGAGGCAGCAGCACTACCACTGCCACCGTACTGCCCCAACTCTACTTTTTTACTTTAAAAATGCCTTTTCATTTTATCTTAATAGTGTAGTTCAAGGTGCAAAGTTGGCCTAGGTCAACAAAACTATAATTTTGTAAAATGTCTGAATTAGCATTAGCCACCCTAATTTGGGATGTTTATAGGAAATATAATGATTTACTTTACTTTATTTGCATCAAATATATGAAATATTTAAAATGTGTACTCCAACTTAAGTTTAACGTCTAAATAGTCTTGATTGAAACAGAAATTTCTTATTTTTCACTCTCTGATGGAGGCCCATAGATAGCTAGAACCATAGAAAAGGTTCAAAAATAGCATCCTATTCATATTATAGACTATATATATTTTAGACTATTGAAATAGTCTAAAACAATACCCCACATGCTTATGTTTGAAATTTGTCATTTTTAACCTGGTAAGGAGAGCATACATATTATCATATTCGTGATCAGTGACCTTGAAATTGCATAAAATGCCACTCCAGGTGTTTATATTGCTGATCCCCATTTTATTGAAGTTTTAAGAAAAGGATTAACTTTGACCAATTGTATCCTATTAGGGGTTGAACCCCTTGATTCAGTTGGTGTGGCACGCACAATGTCAAGTTGTTTTGAACATTTTTGCTGAAAACACCTATTGGTTTACTGTTTATCACAGGGGTGCAATTTTCTGCACAAAATATGGTCAAAAATGGCCTAAAATTACGTGTATAAGGCCAATACTAATAGAGACCCCAGAAAGCGTTTTGCATAACCAGACATCAAGACAAGTTGAATTGTATATCATATGTGGGGGTTTCTTGTACCAGTGAGTCAGGAAGTGATTTCAAAGCATTTACAGTAGGCCTATAAGTAACTCAACACAGTAACTAACTGTAGACCACCTGTCCTCCTACCAACCTGAGGCTTCGTTCTTTACAGAAATGCCCTGAACTGAAGTTTATGTTTATCTCTTATCGACTATCAGCCAGCTATATCTCATTTCAAATATTAATCATAACATATAGTATATACCACCATTTATGCTTTACTGATTGTTCACTTTTATCTGTGTGTAAATGTAAAATTTTGAAGTTTACCTCGACAATATATTAGTTGTAGTTACTGTATGTGTAAGTACTCTGAGCCAGTATTCCCGGGAATTTGTGGATTCATACTTTGTTAACTTTCACAAATTTCTATTTATTGATCCTGCTTAATTCTGTTTGCTTTGAAGACACTGTCTATAGTGACTGGGTGTTCCATTTACAAAGTGCTGCCCTGCGATGAATGTATTCCACTCTCAAAGGGTTGCACTTGGCCTATATTAGGCCATTCTGTGAATAATCAAGTCAACTAAAAGTAACTGTTTTCCCAACTCCTCTGTTTTGAGTAGTAAAAAAAACAAAAAGAACATAATTATTTAATGTTAAACTTACTTAGATCCTCCCATGCTATGTGCCATATTGGGCAGCAAGGGCTCCTTAGCTGTTCTGATCTTGGGCAAGTGCTTTGGCGTCATCCCATGTGGTGTTCAGGGCCTTCAGGTCTTACTCAAAAGTTCTTCTCCATGTAATTTGGGGGCCTCCTCATGATTGTCTCATTGCCACCCTACGAATCCAATTGTCTTCCAAGTGAATCAGAGTCTTCGGTGTGTGATGATGTTATGGAGTTTGCATGAGCCACTCCTTCAAAGCACCTCTTCATTAGTAATGTGGTCGAAATATCGGATCCCTAGGATCCAGCAGAGGCACCTTTCCAGGTCTTGCTGGGATAGATGGCTGTAGGGACCATGATGGAGGCAAACAAATGGAGCTTGATCTTTAGGGATACAGATGGTGAGGACCAGATCCAGCTCATCCTCTGGAAAATTGCTGCTGCCTACCTGATGCGGCATTTGACATCTGCCTTCGCATCTCCATTTTGGTGAGATCAAACTACCTAGGTATGTGAATCTCTCCTCTTCCTCCAACCACTGTGGTCCGACTACGATTCCCTGAATGTGAGTGGTGGAGCTCATGTGCATGATCTTTGACTTATTGACGCTTATCCTGAGACCAATTTTTCATGCTTCTCTTTCCAGGTCAGTCATCCCATGTTGCAATGTTGAGTCATCTTCCTTGAGCAGGGAGATGTCGTCGGCGAAGTCCAGGTCATTAAGGCCATCTTGTTCAGACCAGTGAATGCCTGCCCCAATCTACGTTCCAGCTTGTTGCATGACATAGTCAAGAGCCATGATGAAGAGAAGAGGGGACAAGATGCAGCCTTGTCTGTCCCGTGTAGTGATCTCAAAAAAGTCTGTGTGGCCATTCGTGGTCGCAACCATTCTCACCCATGTATCCAAGTTCAAGGTTTCAGCTTTTGCGTTTGACAGCCTTGTCTGGGCTGCCAATTGTTCAAAAGGCACAGTCAGCCACACATCTATAAAATAATAATAAGAAAAAAAACTGCTGCAAAGAACACACAGTGGTCCACTTTAAAATGTGAAGAGGGTAATTCTATACTTCGGAATGCATGTACCAGTAGCAACATCTTATATGGAGAAAAATGATTTAATTTCTCTTTGCTTATTAATCAAATACTGCACAGAAGAAGTTAAAGTAAATTGTACTTATTTGAGAATAAATCAGTTTGAAAATAAGATTGGGGGTTGCTACTTATTGTACATGGCACAATATAAGTTACATATTATTCATATTAATGATTGAAGTGGCATGGTAGCACAGTGGCTAGGGAGGCCAGAATCCTGCACCCTCTGTTGAAATCTTGTTGTGTGTGTGGAGTTTTCACATTTCGTAATGCCCGTGCGTGTGTTTTTTGTAAAAGCATTTACAAGGGGTGCTCTTGATAACCCAGTAACAAAATACCACTTTTATTTGTAATCTTTGGTAAGTGTGTAAGGTTCCCATTCATTGGGATTGTTATCCTTATCACATTTTACCCTAATGCTAGTCTAAGGCAATAATAAAATTCTTTATATTGTGGAAGAACTACTTTGGCAAACTTTTATATTTTTTTAATTAAATAATTTTAAAAATTCTGAACAAAGCAATAAATGGTGCATAAATATATTTCAAATATTTATATAAAAAAAAACAACTGTTCAGTTTGTCTTTAATATTCAGCTTGTTGCATTGTAATTGCCACAGAGAGCTCTGCAGTACAAAATATACAGGTAAAAGCAAAAATACAGAAGAGAGATGGCAATGTATTTACATAAAAGCAGACATCAGAAAGGAAAACAGTATGCTTATCACTAGGAAAAAATAAACCCCTCTTTCATAATATAAATCCTGAAGTAAAAAAAAAAACAAAACAAAACAAATTGAACAGAAAAATATTTAAACATGGACAAGTTATTTCTAGCATAAGGTAAAAGCAAATTCAAATGCATTTGAATTTAATTTTTTAATAAAAATAATAAAAAAAGTAATTTATTCTGTACTAACACATGGTATCCTATGAAAATGCCAGTCATGTGCACATGCACTTTTTTACACTGATTTATAAAATGCTGATATCAAAACATATTGCTTTCTTTATTGCATTCTTAAAGCTTAGTGTTGACTGGCACTAGGGTTACTCTTGCTATGCACTAGGTTTTTTTTTTTTGACTGTAATGTATTTTAACTAGGCACCGATGAAAGTATGAACTTTAGTTTTACTTAAACACAATCCAGGATATAAGAGATTCCTGTTACACAAATCTCCAGTCTCACTTCTTATTACTCACACTGGCAAAGCAAAACAAGGCAAAAAGAAAATGGAGAACCAGACATACCATGGACAAAAGCTTAACCACACATACAGTCTCTAAGACTAACCTGAACAACCTTCATCAGGCCAGTAATTCTGTTAAAACAGAGCTAGAAATAAATAAAAAAGGAAGCAAAATGAAGATGGAGTTGACTAACTGTGGGCACTTTGTGGAATGGCCACCTGCATATTGCATGCTTTTTAAGAGTCTGTTTCAAGTAACAACTTATTTCTTATAAAGGCATTTTTCAATTACTGGTCACTTTCCTGTTATATTTGATTTTAAACTGTCACCCTTGCTTCATATTTCAGAATAATCCCAAAATATTATGACTAAAGTGACAACAACTTAAAGTATATTACTATTCTGATTAAAAGGATGAAATCATAATTATGATAAAACTAATACCTCGAAGGAGGTTTTAACATAATTTTTAGGCCTTTAAATAAAGTGATTTTTTAAAGATTTGATAATAAAAGTATATCTGCCTGTAACAGAAAAGGCCTGAATAGGGAATCTGATAAGAAAATGGAGAATCAAATCACACATAAATACACTTCAGAAATAAACTAATACAATAATGAATAATTTTAAGTGAAACATGAAATAATATAAAAAAAACAAATAAAACAAAATTTAAAAGACAGATATCTTTAAATTAAGAATGGTCAAGAATGATGACAGGTCTGTATTGTCAGGATCAGTTTACATAGATCCATTAATGATCTCTCTCTGCTATGTTCCCTCTGTAAAATAATTTATACATGTAAAATATTATAATATAATAATATATCCACCACATCAAACAAAACATGTACCACATAGCATTACAGTTGCACACATGAAAAACAATGATAACCAGATTTTTTTTTTAACCACACAAGGTCATGTGCGTATTTACGTGTATGTCTATATCTATATGAGGAACACCTAGAGATGTAGAACATCTGGATCTATCAACTACTGGCACCTTACAGATTTCACATGCCCAACAATTAAAAATGGTGTGTTAAGTTCTTTACATAAGGCACATTCCTCTGTACTCATTGTGAGACTGCAGCAGGGTCTCACCCAGTGTGATATGCAGAGTAATGCAGAACTAGAACCTGCGTCCACGGGCCACTTGTATAATACTGAAGGCTGGTTAAGAACTACAGTTGTCTAAGGACATAGCTGTCTTCTGTGTCAGAATGGTGTTCTGATCGATCAAAGAGTTTTCTTTGAAGCTTCTGGACTTACAGTAAGTCCTTTCGCTTGAAGACTTTCTTCTAATTTCTGGTCTGAAACAATGGCCTTGTGGTGGCCAAGTGAGTTATATACCGTACATACCTGCTGTACATGACCATGCCAGTTAACAATTTTTGATATGGTATCACTAAAAGTGAACATGACTGTTTTCTTTACTTTCTAACAAAGAAATTTTAAATTGGTATTTACACCTTTACACAGAAAAATACTGTATAACAGCTTATGTAAACACACCACGAAAAGAAACACTGAAAAAAAAATTACAAAAAATGTAGATGCCTTATTTAGTTTCCAATATATAACATTACTAATGGTCCTCTATTATTTATCACCATGTTATTTAAAGAACAAACTCTCTGCCCCCTGGCCAGCCAGTGAAGACAACACAAACTATAATTGACACTGTCATGTAGGCACAGATACTGATCTGGCAGATTTAGTTGAAATACATCAAAACCACAAATATGCAAATTACTGCCAAAATGCAGAAAATCCCAGTCAAAAGTGAATACTCTGTAAAGAACACTAGCATATTGTTTTAAATTAGAGTTCAAAAGCATTATTTTATTGATATGAAAAACATTTGCACTTTAAAGGTCCATGACACTTGAATATTATGAATTTTTCAAAACAAATTTAAATTTGAATGAGATAACCATTACTCACTGTTTATACTCATGGATGTCATAGTGGATACTTGTTTTTACCAATAGCTGACAAGTACGCTTTTTGGTTTGGTGAATAACTATGCAATTGAAAATACATACAATTGATTAGGGTTTTAGACATACATTATTAGGTAAAATGATAAGAGTAAAAAACTTTTACTTCTCCACCGTCCATTATCGGCAACAAAAATTAAATAGTTTGTTAAGGAAATGAAAATGGGTAGTTTTTGCTGCTCCTTTTTTAGTCAGTTAAATTTCCTAAATGGTTTACTATGAATTCAAATCCTGAAGTATCAGTCTGAAAATAGTCTTTATTATGAATTCAAATCCTGAAGTATCAGTCTGAAAATATTCTCCTTTCATGGTCACACTGCACTAACCGATAACTTGATAAAATCAATTCCTTAGAGGTATTAGCTTTATCGTACAGGGTTAAGACTAGATGAAAAGTTAACGGTTTGGCAATTTAAATTCTAATCTCTGCTTCCTCTGAATGATCTAGTGTGTTTTCTGTTGGGCTGATCATGGAAGCAGAAGGTCCCTGGGTAATAGCAAAAGGAGAGACTGCTGGAGAACGAGAAGCCAATGGAGAAAGTGAAGGAGAAAAACTTGGGGACATGGCTGCTGATGAGATAGAGCCCTCATGATTGATCGGAGACCGTCGGAGGGAAGAAAAAATTGGAAAGGTCTGACCAGTTGCTGGTTTAGGTGGCACAGATTTTGCCCCTGGGTGGGCTACAGAGGTAATAAGAGGAGGTGGATCAATCCTTGGTTTTGGGTCAATTTTTGTTTTAGGCTGAAAGGGTCGTCGAAGATTGGGTGGTGCACTTTCATCCTTTAGCCGGGCAATCTCTGTAAAAACATTTGCCAAAGGTTGAAACTGGGGACACCAATTTAATAAGTAGTCCCAGTTGTAGCTGCCTCTAAGTTCTTCGTCACTAGCTACTATGGCAGTGAGAGAACCATCTACTAAGGGTTTGCCATCTTCTGGAAATGCATAATCTTTTGAATGTGAAATGTTTAGCCCCCGTCCAACACCCAAGTAGCCTACTGCTTCATCTCTGTAAATAGGATGCTGTCCTGACAACATTGTCCCACAAATGCTTCCACCTTTCTTTCCTTTGAACCACTGTCCGGCATCCACTGCTGGATCGCATGATATATCTGAAAGCTGGTCTGCATCTTGCTGGATTCCTGAATCAGGACCTCGTGTAGAAATATGATCCTGCATTGAAGAAGTTATACTTGACATTCTCGGGTACTCATTGATCATACGTATTTCATCATCTTCAGCAGCCTCTGCCTCTGCTGATCCACGACCACTTGAGTGTGAAGGGTCCAGTGAGCCTCCCCTTGTGTATGACATTCCACCTGTACCTCCCATACCTGATATTTTTTCACCACTATATCCTGGCAGAGTTTGATGATACATCCTTTCATCTCCTGACAACTTATCTTCATCCCCCTTTTGTACAACATTAATGATTGCAGGGCTATTTATTCTAGCATTCTCATCTTTGTGTAGCCGCCGTGATCTTATGACAAATAAGACCATAGCAATTCCCAGAAGGATCACAATAACTCCCAAAGAAGCTGCTATGACACTTATTAATAACAAGTTGACCTCACTTGTTAATCCGAAAGAGGTGTGTGTGACATCAACATTGACCAGTGCTGTTGCAGAACGAGATGATGGCAATGGACTATGAGCTTTAACCTCCAAGGTTATCTGTCGGGTCTCCCTTCGTGAACGGCCTCCCCTGCTGTACTGAATGTGGCTGTCCATCTTCAAGTAGATGATCCCTGTAGTTTCATTAACACCAAAGTACAGGGAGCTGCTGGCAAAGGTGTATAGTACAATCCCATCTGGACCTCCATCTTCATCACTGGCCACCACCTGCCCAATGCTCTGTCCTTTTAAAGAACCCTCTGGAACTTCAAATGAATATAATGGTGTGATAAAAACAGGGTCATATTCGTCTTCTCCTATGACAAGAACTTGCACGGTCATTGTGGCTGAATAGTTTCCTGAATCTAATGCTAAGGCCACAAAGTGAAAAGAACTGATCTTCTCAAAATCAAATGTCATTCGAGATCGCACCTCTCCAGTGGTCAGGTTCAGAGTGAAAGCAGCTTTACTTTCCCCACTTTGGTCAATCATGTAATAACTTAACTGCCCATAGTCACCAGAGTCAGCATCAATGGCATGCAGGACAGTTACCAAAGCATTAGTTGGCTGATTTTCTTGAATGTTTGCTGTTAATGTACTTAATGGAAAATAGGGTTTGTTATCATTAATGTCCTTAATTTCAATAGTAACAGCTACTAGGTCATACTGACCCTGTTTGTCAGAAGCTTTCACAATGACCATGTATTTAGCTCGTACTTCTCTGTCCAATGGGCTCAAAAGCTTTAGTGATCCTGTCCACTCGTCAACTCTAAAAATCTTTTCTTCATCTCCAGAAAGAATAGCATATTGAACCACTGCATTGGGTGTAGAATCTAAGTCTGAAGCAGAAAGTCTCAAAATCTCGGTTCCAGCTGCTGCTCCTTCACTGAGCACTATGCTATACTCTGTGTGACCAAAGACAGGTGGGTTGTCATTTACATCCATTACATTAATAATAACAGGCACGCTGGAACTTCTCTGGGGCACCCCATGGTCTGAGGCCACAATGGTTAGATTGTACCATGGTACAGTTTCAAAATCAAGACGCTCTACTAAAATGAGTGTTCCAATAGTCTGAAAACCTCGGCCTTCCAAAAAGCGAACACTACTTTCAATCTGAAAAGCACTTCCAAGATTTCCAACAGCAATTCCAAAGTCAAAGCCACAATTATCTCTTGATACATCATTGTCTATAGCTTCAAAAGTTAAGATAGTGGACCCAGGAAGAAGGTCTTCAGAGACGGTGGCCTTATACTCAGACTGCTGGAAATGAGGCTCATTATCATTGAGATCAGATACCTGCACATAAACTATGGCATTAGAAGTAAGAGCTGGTGTCCCGCCATCTTGTGCTTCTATTACTACCCTTAGTGATGGCTGTTCTGGGTCAAATTCTGCCTTCTGACTTATAAACAGGGTCCCTGAAACAAAAAAAACAAAGTGTTAAAACTTTTTTTAATTGTTCAAAGCACAGCTGTGTTTAATGCAACATATCACAGTATAAAGAATATTTATTTTGTCAAGCAAAATTGAAATAATTTGCAGAAGAGTATTTTTTGAGATTATTATGTAAAGGCTCATGATGTTAGACTAAATAGCTAAACACAATGTAAGTCTGGGGAACAGATTAACATGGCATGGCTACTTATGATGCAGAAAAGGCATACGACTCAGTAACTTTAGTTTTAGAAATATTCAAAGAATTCTTGATATATCAGCTATCAATGTCTTTATTCAATTGGTGAATAAGAAGTAGACTTTACCAAGGTAATATAAATGTGAGGTGGTACTGAGGAACATACTGTAACTTTATTGCACATTTAGAGCCCTGGGTTCAAATCCCAGGCTGTTTTTTTTCTGCGTGGAGTTTGCACTCTGTCCCAGTACTTGCAAGGACATCCCACAGCCATAAATGTTAGCTTTCTCTACAGGGTGTCCGGTCTCTCCCTTTGATACAGAGTGAGAACCACAGACATCCAGGACAGGCACAGAATAGAGCTACTGACACTCCAGATCAAGAGGAGCCAACTGAGGTTGTTTGGGTATTTGTTACAGACGCCTCACGGTTACCTTCCCATGGAGGTTTTGCGGGCACAACCAGCAGGAAAGACCCGGGGTTGTTGAGAGGATTATATCTCCCTGATGTCCTGGGAATGCCTAGGAATCCCACAGGATGATTTGGCAAGTGCGGCTGGGGAAAGGGATGTATGTGCCTCCTCCCTGACCCGGTCCCAGATTAAACAGTGGAAAATGAATGATTGATAAAATACTATACCTGTAGGTTGTGTACTTTGACAAAAATATCATTTTTTTATAGCTGTCTAACCAAAAATACAGTACCTGTAACGATTCAGTCCAAGTTTTTAAGCACATGCAAGGCATTAATTTAAAGACTACATCACGGTAAGGCAAAGACGACTTTCAGTCAGACTTCTGTGCATCCCATAAAGCCATGAATATTGCCAAAAGCTATGGAGAAGGCCACTGCCATGCTGTAGGCAGACATGTCATGTGCCAGTGTTGCCATGGATTAAGCTGTTACACTGTGTTTCAGCCAATGGAAATGTTTAACCAGAACAGTGTTGTAGATGACTGTCAAAGATCAGGGCAACATTAAGTAACCACGCCAGAATTCTCCTCTCACACCTCCTAGACAAACTGACCCTACATGATGACATCATCAGGGAGAGGACACTTTCACTTTGGTCACAACTGTTCTTTGGAATGACTGGTGGTCCAGGTATTTCCCTGGTGTACCTTTTTTTCCCTGGTGTGCCTTAATATAACAAAATATATTTGGGATGACATGGATCACAGCATCTGGAGGGATGGTATTTTTCCTGCTAATGTCCAGAAACTTCATCAAGCACTTTTACAGTAATAGGACTGGCATCCACAACTGCTGATTAAGAGGCTCATTGACTCAATAAGCCGAAGGTGTCAAGCAGTCAAGCAGTGCAAGATACTGAAGGACCGCAAGAGAACTGTTGTTAATGTATGTTTTATTGTCTTCATAATAATTTTGTTGTACTATTTTGATATTCTACTATTCTCATTTGTTTATTGCTATTTCAGCAATAAGGGCTGAAATACAAGGACAACAATAACTATTGTATTTCTTTTTTCCATTTTCCATGTTTATGGTAAATATAAAATGTGTACTTAGTAGAATTAACTTAAAACACCAAAAATTCAAATATAATTTATGTCCACTTTATGACTGAAATTTTTAACTTAGCACTTTTTAATGTTTTATTTTAAATAAGGTTTTTAATACTGAAATATTCATTAATTTACAATATTTATCTGCTACAGTGGGGCAAAAAAGTATTTAGTCAGCCACCAATTGTGCAAGTTCTCCCACTTAAAAAGATGAGAGAGGCCTGTAATTTTAATCATAGGTATACCTCAACTATGAGAGACAAAATGAGAAAAAAAAAATCCAGAAAATCACATTGTCTGATTTTTGAAGAATTTATTTGCAAATTATTGTGGAAAAAAAGTATTTGGTCAATAACAAAAGTTCATCTCAATACTTTGTTATATACCCTTTGCTGGCAATGACAGAGGTCAAACGTTTTCTGTAAGTCTTCACAAGGTTTTCACACACTGTTGCTGGTATTTTGGCCCATTCCTCCATGCAGATCTCCTCTAGAGCAGTGATGTTTTGGGGCTGTTGCTGGGCAACACGGACTTTAAACTCCCTCCAAAGATTTTCTATGGGGTTGAGATCTGGAGACTGGCTAGGCCACTCCAGGACCTTGAAATGCTTCTTACGAAGCCACTCCTTCGTTACCCGGGCGGTGTGTTTGGGATCATTGTCATGCTGAAAGACCCAGCCACGTTTCATCTTCAATGCCCTTGCTGATGGAAGGAGGTTTTCACTCAAAATCTGACGATACATGGCCCCATTCATTCTTTCCTTTACACGGATCAGTCGACCTGGTCCCTTTGCAGAAAAACAGCCCCAAAGCATGATGTTTCCACCCCCATGCTTTACAGTAGGTATGGTGTTCTTTGGATGCAACTCAGCATTCTTTCTCCTCCAAACACGACAAGTAGAATTTTTACCAAAATGTTCTTTTTTGGTTTCATCTGACCATATGACATTCTCCCAATCCTCTTCTGGATCATCCAAATGCTCTCTAGCAAACTGGCTTAAGCAAGGGGACACGTCTGGCACTGCAGGATTTGAGTCCCTGGCGGCGTAGTGTGTTACTGATGGTAGCCTTTGTAACTTTGGTCCCTGCTCTGCAGGTCATTCACTAGGTCCTCCTGTATGGTTCTGGGATTTTTGCTCACCGTTCTTGTGATCATTTTGACCCCACGGGGTGAGATCTTGCGTGGAACCCCAGATCGAGGGAGATTATCAGTGGTCTTGTATGTCTTCCATTTTCTAATAATTGCTCCCACAGTTGATTTCTTCACACCAAGCTGCTTACCTATTCAGTCTTCCCAGCCTGGTGCAGGTCTACAATTTTATTTCTGGTGTCCTTTGACAGCTCTTTGGTCTTGGCCATAGTGGAGTTTGGAGTGTGACTGTTTGAGGTTGTGGACAGGTGTCTTTTATATTGATAACGAGTTCAAACAGGTGCCATTAATACAGGTAACGAGTGGAGGACAGAGGAGCCTCTTACAGAAGAAGTTACAGGTCTGTGAGAGCCAGAAATCTTGCTTGTTTGTAGGTGACCAAATACTTATTTTCCACCATAATTTGCAAATAAATTCTTTAAAAATCAGACAATGTGATTTTCTGGATTTTTTTTCTAATTTTGTCTCTCATAGTTGAGGTATACCTATGATGAAAATTACAGGCCACTCTCATCTTTTTAAGTGGAGAACTTGCACAATTGGTGGCTGACTAAATACTTTTTTGCCCCATTGTATTTCAACACCTGGTCATGGTAGCAAAAGCCTGTCTTGCAGCATCAGGAGTAAGGCATAAACCAAACATAACTTTCTTTCTATTTTTTTTCTAAATTAATTGATTCCATGACAGTTATGAAGAGATGCAGAGCCAATTTCAGTAGTAAGTCAGGAACTAACTGTGGAGAGGGACTGCAGTCCATCACAGGACACATTCATACTCCTGTACACTGGGTGTATATCTTTGATGTACAAGGAGAAATCCATGTACCCAAAAGAAAAAAAAAGTAAACTGGCAGCAACTGGGTTACAAATGAAAATAAAATCCAGATTTCTAAAATGAAGAGGCCATAGCACTAACCATTCTACCCTATGTACACACTTCAGTTCACAAAAAATAACATTTCATGACATATTTGAATATGACATGAAAATTATGCATACTATGGGAAAGGTTCGCGAAAGCACACATATTATATATGTAATTCAAAATATAAATACCATTCATTGGGTCAATGTAAAACTTGTCCTTGTTGGATGAAACCACCTTGTAGGTAACTTTTCCATTTTCTCCAGAGTCTTGATCAGTAGCTGTTACGGTCACAACTTGACTACCAGGTAAAGAGTGCTCAGGAAGGTCAACCTGTGATAGTAAGATAATTTAAAAAGATGTGGCATATATTATATATTATATACTGCATAAAATTACTTACTCTCCAATATTTTAGGTGTTCAAGTAAAAATAAAGTCAGCCAAGACCAGATATTATATCAGTGATACAAGGCAAAATAGTCAAAATAAACACAATCCCCATGTGATTCTAATAGTTAAATGACATTAGGACTTTGTTGGACAAATTGATAGTGATGCCAACTTGAGTAGGATAAAACAGATGATGCAGCCGGAATGTTGAAAAAAAAACAAACAAAATATAAACATATAAACATAAACTGCAAAATAAAGTACTATCAGTTATCTCATCCTATGGTCATTTTTGGCAAACTGAGTGTTGGTTTTTAGTTGGAAAAAGAGTAAAATAAAACAGGGAGGTGGCTGACCAAGAACCTTAACCAAACCTTAACTAATGGCCAGAGTCTGAAAGTGTTGCACTTTAGCATAAAATGGAGTAAGCCAGAGAAATGCATTTCTCAGTTACTGTTGTTTATTGTCTTAGACTAGTGGGTTGCACCCTATTGGTGTATGTGGTGCAATGGGGTTAAAGCCCTTGGAGTCCAGCATTTAGCCTTTTATTATATATTTAACTAATGGATTTGATCTCGTTATATGGTACTTATGTATGTAAGTACACAAGCATACTTAGATATAAGTAAATGCATTTTCCAAACATGTTTTGATTTTGAAAAAGTATGTAAACTGGTACATCCATTAATCATTTTCCAGGCCTGTATAATCCAATTTAGGCACAAATCAGGAACCATCACTGGATGGAGCACATTCCATTATAACTTGCACTCACACCTACATCAGCACACCAACAACTCTCTCATTAAGCAGAAATTTTGTGTTATCAATCAACACCTTACATTGCAATGTGATATGAAAACTAGAGCATTCAAAGAAAAACTCAGTCATCTATCCAGGCATGGAGAAGACTTACAATACTTTACTATAGACTGAATCCAGGCCAGGATTCAAACTCATTATCCTGGGGCACTAAATAATGTGAAAGCATTCAAAACTTCTAAATCAGGATGGCAGACAGTTCCATCATTCTCTATTGTGTTTCGTGGTACTAGTAAAACAATTTCACCTAAGAGTTTTTAGTTAATTTTTTATTCTACTCCCTTCAATCTAATAAATAAAATAAATAAAACAGATGTTTATTAGCTATTACAAAATCTAATAATTACCTGATAAAGTTCTTGTGTGAAGACTGGAGCATTGTCATTCACATCCTCCACAACAAAGGTCAAATTGACTTCTGTTTTATGTTTGGAATCGCTGGTTTGAACCTTAAATGTGTAAGAGCGTTTTTCTTCAAAGTCCAATGGAGCAATCAAGGAAATAGTTCCTGTATATTGATTAATACAGAATTTTTCCATAGAGTTGGCATCAAACAGCAGAGAATATGAAAGAGCTGGTTCGGTGTCCACATCATTTCCAGTAACTTGGGTTATTTCCATGCCAACTGAAGCATCTGAGAGTAGAAGAAAAATATTTAATATCAAATATAAATACTATAGCTCTCTATAAAAGACCAACACGGCCAGGTATGAAAATAATTAATTCTGCATTTCCATTATGCTTCTACACCTCTATAATGAAGTAATAACTGGATTGGATCAGATTATGATTACCTCAGTACTTTTTTTGCTGAAAGAATACCTTTTATGACACGTTCACCAGTTGTACAAACACCTGAATGTGACACTGATGAAATGTTGGTGTTTGTGAGGCATGTTGGTCAACTCAGCAATTCAAGGCACATTTTGACTACAACCAAGTAGGAGACAGATGTAGGAAGACTCTCTTGCTTACCAAGAATGATCAGGGAGGACCACAGCAATATGTAAAATGTGAACACTGGGCCCTATGTTAGTGCTTTTAACCAGTTCTATAAATGTTATGTCCTTCATACTCTGCAGGGTATTGCCTCAGAAAGGTGGGACTCATATCAGACAGTGACTAACTGTAAATACTTGGTACCAATGAAAGTGTGCTGATTAGCTTCCATATCATTTCTATGTTTACACTGTAAAGACAAATACAGAGTTGAATGAACTTCAAGGTGACTGGCATCCTGTCCAGGTAATGTTCCTGTCAACCTCCCAGACACATTTTTGTGGTCCTGGACAGTACGGAACTGAAGTGAAAGAATACCAGAGGACTTGGGTTAAGTTAGTACCATTTCTTCATGATGAATACCTGTTTTAGGACAGTGACTGTCCTAGATGTGCTTCCTGGGCAAGCAAAACAAATGTCAGAATTGCTCCTGGGTCACTCCTTAAATGGGCCTGCAAATACACATTCACGTAGCTTTCAGTAGGATGGGTGCAGATGGCAAGAACTCATTTGACAAAGAAGACGATAAAGGAGGTAGAAGAGACCACTGGATTTTGGACTCTTGTAGTTGTTGTTTGGGTTTGGGGATGGCTCAAGAATGCTCCCAACCAACCACAACATATAATTGAAATGTAAAAAATGAACAAAAAGTAAAAGCCATTTTTCCAGTCCAATTGTGTTTTGAGGAAAGCCAGTATTTGTTTAAACTAGGACAAATACTATTTCACAAATACTCCATTGATCAAAAGATACAAAAAATCATGCAGTAGTAATGAATACGGTATTACCTTTTTTAAGTATAAAACTTTTAATATGGTACCTCTGAGTAATGGCATGCAGAGGCTTATATAGACAGGCAGGGGCAAAACTCTCAAAAGTCTATACTAAAACAATTTCTTGGACTATAATGTAATAATACTCATATCTGGTCATTGTAGTATCCAGTCTTTGGAACGAATATTAATGAGCTAAAGTAAAAATCTTGATATCAAACTGTTTATTCTTATTTTTCAAGGCATCAAAATGTAACATTTTTTTTTGAAAACCTAAAAGCTTGTTTCCAACTAAAAACAAAAAACAAAACAAAACTTAAAAAAGCTTACAAAATGTAAAGCAAATTGTTGCATACCCTATGTAACAGTATGCAAAGAAAATTATTTTTTTACCTTTCTGTTCATTATTTAAGCTGTTTCAGGAATCATACACTTCTATCTTTGTGGATATCTATTTGAATATGACAATAACTTTATATTGTTCAATTTCTTTTTCAGTGGATAGAAGCAGGAGGTCAGAAAGCCTCTCCTCCCCACAGCTATTGCGCATTTTTGTTTTCAAAAGTTTCAGCTTTGAAAACGAGTGCTCAGCTGAGCTTATTGTGATAGGTATTGTGGCATACATTAAGAGGAGTTCACTCAAACAGGGAAAAACAGTTTCAACGTCACTCTTCTTTTAAGGTTGCTACCAGAGTTTGCCCATTACTCTTAGGTAAGACAAATGAAGAGTGGAACACTCTGAACTCACTCAGCAGTCGTTCTTCATCTATACTGTAGAAATCACAAACTCTATTAATCATCTGGATAATATTCTGGTGTGTTTGCTTGTTCCAGATTTAAAACACAGTGAGTCAGTTGCAGTTATTATGATACTCTTTTAAACAAAAATAAATATATTTACTTATTTTTATTTTGTTTAATTAAGCTGATGTGGTGCTGTGAGGTTTCTCTCTCTGTTCAGCTCTTGGTGAATTCATTAATTACTTTCACCTGTAACTGTTGCACTATTTATTAAATGGGTATTTTTCATGTGTTCTGCAAGATGTTTGTTGTTTTTTTGGAAGCAAGAAGCAGACACTGAAAGCAGCAAATTTGCATCCCTTCATCGCAAAGGCGATGTTCCCAAGTGGACTACAGGGCTACCGGGCTAAAGACTGCAGGGAAGTTGTTAGCCACACTTAATGTAATCTTTTCTTGCTATCGACCTAAAAAACAGCTGTAGGTTCCTAGACTTTCAGAAGCTTAATATAGAAACTGTTGTTCACTTGGTGCATGTTCTACTTTTAGCATTTTCCACTTCTTTTACAAGATTTACAAGAAGTTTAAGACCTACATAAAGCATTCCTTTTTGGGTTATTTAACTTATTATTCTGTAAATACATGCCGTAAAATAGTTTATAATAGTATGCAGTGTACTTGCTGAAAATAAGTTCATTTTATGCAAATAATATTAACTTTTGCACTAGAAACACCTGGATGAGTCACATAAATGATGCAACATAATACTTGTTCTTCTTCCAAACCGGTCTGTTAATTTTTCAGTACAGTGATCCCTCGCTATATCGAGCTTCGCCTTTCGCGGCTTCACTCTATCGCGGATTTTATATGTAAGCATATTTAAATATATATCGCGGATTTTTTGCTGGTTCGCGGATTTCTGCGGACAATGGGTCTTTTACTTTCTGGTACATGCTTCCTCAGTTGGTTTGCCCAGTTGATTTCATACAAGGGACGCTATTGGCAGATGGCTGAGAAGAAACCCAACTTACTTTTCTCTCTCTCTCTCTCGCGCTGCCTTTCTCTGATCCTGACGTAGGGGGATTGAGCAAGGGGGCTGTTCGCACACCTAGATGATACGGACGCTCGTCTAAAAATGCTGAAAGATTATCTTCACGTTGCTACCTTCTGTGCAGCTGCTTCGTGAAGCGACATGCTGCACGGTGCTTCGCATACTTAAAAGCTCGAAGGGCACGTATTGATTTTTGCTTGTTTGTTTTTCTGTCTCTCTCTCTCTTTGTCTGCTCCTGACGGAGGGGGTGTGAGCTGCCGCCTTCAACAGCTTTGTGCCGCAGTGCTTCGCATACTTAAAAGCCAAACAGCCCTATTGATTTGTTTGCTTTCCTCTGTCTTTCTGACATTCTGTGCTCCTGACGCGCACTCCTTTGAAGAGGAAGATATGTTTGCATTCTTTTAATTGTGAGACGGAACTGTCATCTCTGTCTTGTCATGGAGCACAGTTTAAACTTTTGAAAAAGAGACAAATGTTTGTTTGCAGTGTTTGAATAACGTTCCTGTCTCTCTACAACCTCCTGTGTTTCTGCGCAAATCTGTGACCCAAGCATGACAATATAAAAATAACCATATAAACATATGGTTTCTACTTCACGGATTTTCTTATTTCGCGGGTGGCTCTGGAACGCAACCCCCGTGATGGAGGAGGGATTACTGTAAGTACCATTTATCCAATTGGTTAAATTTAGTGTTGTTAGACTGCACATATTACCTGCACAATCCAACTGATTTCAGACCAATGGGGCGGAAACTGTCCCAATCTAGAAACACTCACATAGCTAACATGATACCCAATCCCTGGCCTTTCTTATACGAAGATGCACAATTTTTTAAAAATGAAAACAGAGTGGTTCAGCAGTAAAATATGAATATATACAGTACTTTCTCATAAGGGAATACTGTATGTTTATACTCAACAAAAAGTGCAGGGAGAGTTGCTTCTCCTTCCCCAGTGGTGTGCATGCTTGTGCCTCTGAATCTAATTATTAGATTATGTCTGGCAGAATGAAGTATGCAGATGGTTACGATGTGAATATCTGTTTCTAAATTCTTTGAGTTCTAAATTACATGATAAAGCACAGGGAAAGGAGCATATTTTAATTTTAATGCAGTATAGGCTATAGATAAGTACCTAACAAATAAAAACTGATTCCATATAGTAGAATTGTGGATCTGCAAATACTCTACGACTAACAAAAAAAAAAACAAATAGATTTAGGATGAATTTAGAATTGAAGGTATTCATAGCATAGCCTTTTGATTTGTGAAAATGTCCTTCAATTTTTGGAGTTGCGTTTTGACACATTCCATAACCTTTTTCATGAATGTTGTGTGTGGACTTCCTTTGGCTTGAATTTTTAAGCATTGGTAACATTTCTAGCAAATATGTTCTTTCATAACTTCATTGAAATATTTTAGCTACAGTTTGCAATTAAGGTTTGCAGTAAAGTTTGATATTATCTAAAAGTAACTGAGGTAAGAGTCTTGCAGTACACCACATACAAACTTATCTTTTTGATCATCACATTTGCAGGTGTTGGGAAAATTGACACTGAAGTACCAGTTACAAGATAACTTTTTCCAAGTCCACAAAACATGTCAAAACATTACTGGCAAATTTCCAAGACTCCTCAAATATGGAAAAGCAGTTGGCCCATGGACAGAATGGAATTCTCCTCTTGGATTACTGGTTATAATATTGGATAGTCTTTTGTTTCAGTGCCATATACTGTATGTCTTCCCAAGGGAGGCTGAAGAGTGAGTTACATTGTAATTGGAAAATATGCCCTTGTCTCTTTTTAAAAATGGGGGACACCACTCTAAAATACTATCCTCATCTTTCACATAACACTGAAATGTTATGTTAGTTAACCCCCCCAGGGTGCCCATACTTTCAGCATTTCCAATTGGATTTAATCCACCCATGCTCTTCTGGCAGATCAAATTACATAACTATAAAGCTTAATATTGAATTTTGACCCAAAATACTTTGGTACTAGTTACACTATTAATATCCATATGTTCATACTGGGTGTTCATTATGAACAGTCCACAACTAGTGTAGATGTCTAATGGTTCACAGTTTAGATTGAGATTGAACAAGCTATCATTTTATAATTACAGGATTCCACGTGTCTGTTATTTCCCATGTCAGTGCTAAAATCTCACATTAGGAGTACACAGTCAGTAAACTGCATAGTTTTTCCACCAAAATCATTATCTCTAGAAAGGTAAAAGGTGTAACATTCAGAAGAGTAGTTTGGCACATGCATGCAAACAACAGTCAAAGTTTTTCTTTCTAGAAATCCAGTGGAATGAACTCCAACTATATGGCAGCCAGCAGGGAGCTTCAGGGTACTCCACAACTGCATGTGGCCTCTCCTGAGGAGCAGATTCAGAGAAAGAGAAAGGCCATCCTTGAATGAGAAGTCAGGTTCAGGATGTAATGCTTTGAGTAGAGGTAACTGTGATTGTATTTAGTAGGTATTTTTCAAACTCCTGAATAAGCTCTTCTATTTCCCTGTCATGGTTTTTGCATTTCATGATCCAAAAACCAGTTTCTTTTGCAAGATCAAGTTTGCCTGGATCCTCCCAACTACTACCTTTTACCCAACTAGTACCCCACCCGACCCTTATCCTTGGTCCTGTTTGTGGAGAGCATACATAGTAGATTTGAGTGATTTTTGGACTGAGTCTCACCTGGTTCTGTGGGTCATCCGGTCACCACTAGGGAATCCATTCCCAGATGGGTTTATCCATTCCTGGGAATTCGGGAATCCCGCATTTCATTCCCGGAGGGCTCCCGGGGATGACACAGTGCACGGGCATCTCAAATGTGAATGGTTTTAGAATGAACGACACTTATTTTTAATAAAACTATTGCAATATGTTGACACAAATAAAAGACTAACCTTATCTAAAGGCAGTTCTTGCTGTCATATAAGTACGTGTATCTTTATTTGTGGTAATAAAGAGCGTACAAAGCACAATGTCCTCACAAGTGGCGCAGTGGTAGTGCTGCTGCTTTGCAGTAAGGAGATTGTGGAAGATTATGGGTTTGCTTCCCGGTTCCCCACAGTGTGGATAGCGCTTTGAGTACTGGGAAAAGTGATATATATATATATATATATATATATATGTAATGAATTATTATTATTAACGTGTCCAGCGTGTGGTTGTCCAGGCAAGAGCGCACCTTCGTGCAGAAGTACACCAGCCGCTGAGAAAGCACACTCTGCCTCCACTGAATACTGATACACTTGTTCTAAACAACGACCGCACTTGCCGTTGCGCTGAAACACCGCCATTTCAGCTTTTACTGATGTATCCAGTTTCTTGTCATCATTCTGTGATGGCAAGTTTCTTGGCACAGATAATGCGGATGCAACAGACTGACGCATTGCAATTTCAAGTTGCTGTTCAAACCTGTTGTCTGATGAAGTGCAAGCTGCAGCAATGGCGCCACCTTAATTATTTCCAACTATAACTCTTTAATTTCTTGATCGACTTTTACACGCTATATATGCGAGCTTGGCCGTTCCCTTTTTCCCGGGAATTACAGCAGTTTCATTCCTGGGAATGAAAAATGTCTGGGAATCCCAGGCTCCCTAGTCACCACAAGTTTGCCTGCAAACACCACTGGCTCAAGTAGTAAATGCTGGTATCTGTGCTCTAGACAATGTTCTGTTTGATATATATATATATATATATATATATATATATATATATATATATATATATATATATATTTACAGTACTGTGCAAAAGTTTTAGGCAGGTGTGAAAAAATGCTGTAAACAAAGAATGCTTTCAAAAATGAAAGTATTAATCATTTATTTTCATCAATCAACAAAATGCACTGAATGAACAAAAGAGAAATCTAAATCAAATCAATATTTGGTGTGACCACCCTTTGCCTTCAAAACAGCATCAATTCTTCTAGGTACACTTGCACACAGTTTTTGAAGGAACTCGGCTGGTAGGTTGTTCCAAACATCTTGGAGAACTAATGTAGAAGAAGAATATTCTCCTCAGCACCACGTACCCTGTGTGTTTGGTAACTAAGTTTCATAAGCAATGTTTGTAACTCTGCCAGTAAGGAAAGCTTGGTTTATGAACTAACAAAAATTTGTTACCAAGGGCTCAGGAAAATGGTTTCTACATGAATATGATTCAAGCTGCCTTTTTTGTTAGCTTCCTCAAAGTGAATGACTCAGGGTAAAAAGGTCACAAGACTGCAGGGTGTAAGTGCAAAGCGTCTGTCCTGTGGTCAGCCTTGGGGCATAAATAATGCTTAGCTCAGACATATTGCTTAACTTTACTTAGATGATAAGGATGTTTTCCTGTCTAACTAATCATGAGATGAAGAGGTATAAAAAACTCCCCCTAACTGTTGATCGGGGTACAGACGAGCCCTGCGGCAATAGACTGTGCTCTTTGAATCTCTACTTCCTGTGACTCTGAGTGTGAAATAAAGAGAACTAAGAAAATATCACCTGCCTGCTGTCAGTCTGCATTCTTTTCGTCCACAGTTTTCTGGTGCCCAACGTGGGGCAGGAGACGGGCAGACGGCTCCCTGAGCGGGATCGTCTAGTGAGCCACAAGTGGACCGATTCCGGCCGGATCGGGAGGACCAGCTCTGGCAAAAGTTAGGACTGGCCTGTCCTGGGCGTTTCCTGCGTGGGGAGTCGCTGACCTCCTCCTAGCCGAAGCGAAAAGCGACTGGACGGGATTTTCCAGGCAGGCGGACGGAGTTGCGGTAAGTAGATGGGGGGATTCCCATTGGTTTGACTGGTGTGCCGGAAGTAATAAAAGTATAAAAAGAAAGAATAGAAAGCATACTGTATCAGAACCATAGGAGGGTTCTAGGGACTCACAGAAGGTGGCTCTTGGGACCCTATGGAAAACGACACAGTGTGAATGTTAGCAAGTCACCCCTTGTGAAGTGGAATAGAAAGGAGCGAGTGGCACGCTCCTAAAATAATAAAGAGGAATGGGGGTGAAAGGGCATAGTTAAAAGTGTGTGTCTAAATAAACGGGAGGTCGAGTTTTCCATCCGCTGTCTAGTCATACTCTTGTCTGAACGGGTTGCTCAGGTGATGGAGACTATACCCTGGCAGATTGACGCATACAAACCGTCTGATGAAGGGATCGGGGTAAAAACCTCCATATCCCGGACTCCACGGGGCGTATTGATGTAGGATTCTGCTGACTCGAACGGGGAGTAAACGAGGGCTGAGTCACTTTCTGCTGATATCCCGCCGCTCACTATGGGAAAAACAAATAGCAAGCCAGTCAAACAGGTCCCCCAGGGTCCTCAAAACCTAATGTTAGAAGGATTATTTTCGGGGGATCGCCAGGCTCCACATACTGGTGGACCAAAGAATGGGTCCCCTAGAAACTCATTGAAAAGAAGACAGGATTAGATTTTAAGAAGGTGTGTAAAAAATGGAATAAGCAAAGTGGGGGGAGATGGCCGGTCGAAGGGACCGGAGACACGAGTGAAGTGCAGGAAATCAGGAAAATATTATGCAGGAATACGCAAGGTTTTTGTAATGGAGGCCCCTATTGCATGGACATGTTCGATAGGTGGGAATTGGTTATTAAAGATTGTAATTTAGAGGCAGTACAGAAACGTAATGAATTATTGGCCGCGGAAGTTAAGACTAGAAAAGAAAAAGAAGAGTTACTCATAGCGTTACAGAAAGTGCAAGCGGATTCGGGACCACAGTCGGATGAGAAGCGGAAGAAGAGTGAGAAAAAAGACCCATTATATCCCATACTTGCTCCCCCACCTTTCCTACACCATCCACATCCACAGCCCCCACCTCCTCCTCCACCACCTCCAGCGCCCACCGCACCAGAATTAAAAGACGATCCCTTGGGGCCCGGTTTCTTTGATGAAGAATATCATTATGATCCCTCATTACACACTGATCCAGGGGATGACAAAAGTAACACAATGGGCGCGGCCGGTGGGTTTCATGATCCCAGAACTTCCATTTCACAACGCACTAGAAGTCAAACCCTTCTCCATCAGCCCCCTAATCAAAACGCCACCTTTCAATCCCCCTTCAGGTCCTCCAAACCCCCAGGCCCTCTATTCTCATGTCCCCTGATTGAGATCCCAAACCCCCGACATGATCCAACGCAACCCGCAGGGGTCAATAATCCCACTACTGTAATGATACATCATAACTGGGACATTCAAGAGCTGAAAGACGTTGTGTCCGAATTGCCTGATCCCAAAGTCATTGGTGGGTTAAAATTCGTGGAACAATTACAGCAGTTGGATGATATGTATAAGCCCAGTGCAGCCGAATGGACCCAGGTGCTACGCAGAAAACTGGGCACAACTTGGGTCACTGTTAACCACGGGCAGCATAACGGGCAGCCCTGGCAATGGAATGAGGCATTGCCTCGTGGACAGAATAATGAAGGACCTTTCCTTGCTCAGTGGGAGCCCGTGAAAACGGCAATAGCTGCAAAATATAAAAAGGGCACTGACTGATCCCTCATCTCAGCTGCAGAACAAAAGAAAGATGAAACAGTAGACGAATGGGCACATCGTATTCAGGATTTGATGACAAATCACTCTGGTTAAGACAATCCAGACAATCGCACCAAGGCAGCAGTTCCTCCTTTTGTTTCAGGACTGAGAAATGATATTCAGAACAGAGTTCGCACTTCCTGTATTGGATGGGAGAGTGCCACTTTTGAAGAAGTGAAACGGCATGCTGAGCATGCTGAACAGCAAACAAAACAAAAGGAATCAGACACACAGACTAAGCTGATTGCAGCACAAATGAACTATTATGCAGGCGGAGCCACCCCAGGCAGAGGTCGGGGACGTGGAGGATTTTTCCGGGGACAAGGGCGTGGAAGGGGACGAGGTCGCGAATACATGCTGCGTAATCCAAGTGGATCACCCACTCAGCTGCCTCCCCCTCCAGATCCAAATGCTGCACCTTATGCCTGTTACGGGTGCGGTGAAATGGGACATTTTCGTCGTAATTGCCCACATAAACACCCTCCCCCTCCTCCATTGCCTGAACCTGAAGACATTCCTTGGTCCTAGGAATTCGCAGGGACCCCCAGCCACTCTCTTCAGTTGCCTTTGCTCACTCACAACTCCGAAACAGATCCATTATTGACTCTGTTAGTAAATGGCACTGAAACTGCCTTCCTTGTCGATACTGGAGCTACCTGTTCTACTCTTTCGCTGAAGGAGGTCCCTGCCTCGAAAGATACAGTGACTGTGCTTACTGCTTCTGGACAACCACATGTTTTACTGGTATCAAAACTTCTCCGAGTTCAGCTGCATTCCGGTAGTTCCACTTTAACACACCTATTTCTTTTAAATCAGCTCTGTCCAGTTAACCTCTTAGGAAGGGATCTCATGACAAAACTTTCTCTCTCCATTTCTATGACTGAACAGGGATTTTTCTGCTCGTCTCCCAAGTTACTGTGCCAAATCGCCCCTCACCCCAAACCTCTTTTGCAGCCTGGACTCTAAACATTTCTCCACACACCATCCTCCTCAAAGCCCTACACTCTTTTCCCTCCTGTCTTTTTCCCCAATTACAGGTCCCTGACACCCTACACTGTACTGCCCAATATTTCCCTGTAGAAGTAGACACCCCCTGGCTAGAATCCTTTCTTTCTTCAGGCACCTGCCCCGAAACCCTTCACATCCCCTGTATCTTCATTTCATCCACAAAAGCTGCTGCTTCTGTTCATCTTACATGCTCACAGAATATTTTCTATCTCGGAGGTTCAGTTCCCCCTTGTTTCTTTAGCCAAATCGAATACCGTCCATTGGGTGGAAATTGGACCATGGGTAGAACAATGTCTTATTAGAACGGACTGGTTACATGTTGCTCCGGGTATCTTTGATACCTCAGATCATTTGATAACTAAAGTTGTGCTTCAAAATGATTTTTTAGTACATCGTGCACTGTGCCATCCTTCCCTTTCTGCCTTTCACTACAAACCATGTCTCCCTCTTGGCTCTGTTCGCTCCCTGATTCACTGTGGTCCCAAGGAAAGAATGATTATGGAAGGATAGCACACTGTGAGCCACTGGTGATCTACCCAAAATCTTCATTCCGCCCGCACCGTGCCCAGTATCCTCTGTCTCCCGAAGCAGAGGCTGGCATCTCCGCTGTACATTCCGATCTCATGAAACGCGGAGCAATTATTCCAATTAAATACTCTCCAGTCAACTCCCCCATTTTACCTGTGAGAAAGGCTGACGGTTCATGGCATTTTGTTCAAGACCTACGACAAGTTAACTCTGCAATTATTCCCAGGGCACCCATTGTTCCTAACCCTTCCACTATTCTTTCCACAATACCCCCCTCCGCCCATTATTTTTCAATGATTGATTTAGCCAATGCTTTCTTCTCTATTCCTGTGCACCCTGATTCTCAATTCTGGTTTGATTTTACTTTCCAAAACCGCCAATGGACCTGGACCGGCATGCCTCAGGGATATACTGAAGCCCCTTGTGTATATGGACAAGCTCTTGCTCAAAATTTAGAAGGCTTTTGGCCAGATAAAGCCAGTGTATTGATACAGTATGTAGATGATATAATGTTGTGTAGTACTACTGAAGAAGATTGTTCACATGATACTCAGAAATGATTATTTTTAGAAGAAAATGGCCATAAAGTTTCTAAAGCAAAACTGCAGTTGATTCAAACAACTGTTAAATATTTAGGTCATGACATCACTTGTGGAACAAGAGCTCTCTCTAGCGATCGCATTAATACCATTCAGAATCTTCCCAGACCTGTCACAAAACAACAGGTTATGTCTGTATTGAGCATTCTGGGTTACTGCCGGCAATGGATTTTGAATTTCACTGAAAGAGCACAGCTGTTGCAAAATTTAGCAAACACCCCTGGCATCCCTCTTTCTGGTCAGGTGCAATGGAATGAGCATGCTGAGAAGGATCTCTGTGACTTAAAAAGTGCATTACTTTCTGCGCCTGCGTTAGGACTCCCTGACTATTCTCGTCCATTCACTCTGTTCGTGGACGAAAAGGGGGGATATATGAATGCAGTTTTAGCACAACTACATGGGGACAAACAAATGCCAATAGCCTATTTTTCGAAAAAATTGGATCCTGTGGCTGCAGCACTCCCACCTTGCCTCAGGGCTGTGGCCGCCACAACAGAAGCTGTACTAGCCAGTACGGATATAGTGCTCATGAGCCTCCTAACAGTGAAGGTGCCTCACGCCATACATTCTATTTTAGTACAGGCTAAGACCTCACATCTCACTACTGCTAGGGCAATACACTATCAAAATGTACTCTGTACTTTGTCAAATGTCACCATTGAAAGGTGCTCTACCTTAAATCCAGCCACTCTTCTTCCAACTGAAGAAGAAGGAGAGCCACATGACTGTCATGATGAAATAGCTAAAGTCATAAAGCCTAGACCAGACCTACAGGAAACACCTTTAGAAACTGGAGAAATAATTTTTGTGGACGGATGTTCTTTGCGATTGGAAAATGGAACACCCTCAACTTGTTACGCAGTGGTCCAAGGTGACCGCCTGCTGGAAGCAAACCGAATTTCGTCAAGTTTAAGCGCACAAGCAGCCGAACTAATAGCGCTCACCCGAGCATGTCAGCTGTCCGAAGGAAAAATCATAACAATTTATACGGATTCCAGATATGCTTTTGGAGTCTGCCATGATCATGGAGCATTATGGAAACTGAGGGGATTTAAGACCAGTACTGGCAAGCCCATCCAACATCAAAAGCTAATCAAATCCCTCTTAGAGGCCATAATTAAACCATCAAAGTTAGCGATCGTTAAATGTCAAGCTCACACAGGAAAACAGGATCCTGTCAGCAAAGGAAATGAATTAGCTGATCACTTTGCTAAACAGGCTGCGTATAATAACACACCAATCTCTTTATTCCAACAGAGAAATGACCAGGACACTGATAATCAAATTATCTCTTTACAGAGTGCAGCCACGGACAGAGAAAAGAGAAAATGGTCCAAAGAAGGGTCCCTCTCTGATGGAGTCTGGACCCATAGGCAAACTAACAAACTTTTCCTTCCGAAGGCTTCTTTCCCATGGCCTAGACCAGGGGTAGGCAACGTCGGTCCTGGAGTGCCACAGTATGTGCAGGTTTTTGTTCCAACCCAGTTCCTTAACGAGAACTCAATTATTGCTGATGAAGCACATATTGCTTAAGTGACATTTTAATGCTTCATTTTAGCGGTCTCGCTTGTTAAGGTTCTCCAACCTTAATTGCTTATTTCAATCTTAAACTGCTGCATTCAGTGTTTTAATTGCTCCTTATTAGCAATAAGATGTAAAACAGGGGTAGGCAATGTCGGTCCTGGTGAGCCGCAGTGGCTACAGGTTTTCATTCAACCCAATTGCTTAATTAGAAACCAATCATTGCCAATCTCAGACCTTATTTAATTTTGTGGCTTGTTAGTCTGTGCAATGTAAGGCTTTTATATTGTGGATTTTTTTCCTTTCCAAGGATATCATCCAAATGATTTGAAGCCTAAAACAGATCATTTTCAGTCTGTCACATTTTTCTATTAAGTGTTTTATTAAATCAAACCGTGCATGATGAACACACACAGATGTACTTGGAAAAAAGCTAGCTGGAGAACTGCTGACTGCTTTGTCTTTTACATCTTATTGCTAATAAGGAGCAATTAAAACACTGAATGCAGCAGTTTAAGATTGAAATAAGCAATTAAGGTTGGAGAACCTTAACAAGCGAGACCACTAAAATGAAGCATTAAAATGTCACTTAAGCAATATGTGCTTCATCAGCAATAATTGAGTTCTCGTTAAGGAACTGGGTTGGAACAAAAACCTGCACATACTATGGCACTCCAGGACCGACGTTGCCTACCCCTGGCCTAGACCATGCTGGAAAAGACGCCATGGTTCAAGATGTTGAAAAACATTGGGAAGTTGTAGGCTTATCTATATATGCAGAGCAGTTCTGCAAGCACTGTGCATTATGTCAAAAGTTTAATGTAGGAAAGGGCACCCAGGTAAGTCCCGCCGTTACACCTAATCCAATGGGTCCATTTGAACACCTCCAAATGGATTTCATTGAACTAACTCCGTCTAAAGGTTACCGTTATTGTCTGGTAATTGTTGATGTGTTCTCCCGATGGGTAGAAGCTTTCCCTTCTAAACACGCTGATGCTAAAACTGCAGCCAAAGCTTTGATTAAAAAATTATTCCTAGGTGGGGCATACCGCAGAAATTACAAACTGATAATGGCACTCATTTTGTGAACTCCGTTATAAATGAATTAACCACCTGGCTCCAGATAAATGTGCATCATTATTGCAAATACCACACCCAGAGTGGAGGTATTGTGGAATGGTGCAATAGCACCATAAAATCTAAATTAGCAAAAATTTGCGAGCAGACAAATTTATCCTGGCTGGATGCTCTGCCTCTGGCCTTAATGGGATTGAGGGGAAGAACACACTTTAGGACTGTCGCCGTTTGAAATTCTGACCGGACGACCCATGCCTGTTGGCATGGTTATAGGAAATGTGAACCTGCATACCGTGGACAATGATCTTCTCTCTAGTCTTACAGGTCTCCGAGCTTCTCTGAAAGAAGTCCATGAGCAGGTTAATCAGGCCTGGATGACAAGCCCTCCATCTAAAGACTCGCAGATTCCCTTGGGCACCTGGATCCTGGTTCGAGACACTCGGAGGAAACATATGTCATATGACTCCCCTGATGTTCCAGTCTCATGAAGGCAATTATACCTGCTTCTCTAGTAATTATAGTTCCCCCCTCCGAGGTACTAACGTTGGTAATATCCCTTCTTCCTTCTGTTCCCAGACTTTTCAGGTTAACTCTACTTCATTTAATTCTACATTATCACTTTTCCTGTTAACACAAACCACTCCGCGTGCTGATATTTGGTGGATGTGTCGTAGATCAAAATTACTTGATATTCTTCCCCCTGAATGGACTGGCACATGTGCATTAACCCAACTTGTTATGCCCTTCCGCCTCCTCCCTCTGAATTCTCCTCGCGTGTCGTCCAGCTCTGGCCGACGTCGTCGACCCCGCTCTGCTGACCCCTCCACATTCTCTCTTCACGGCCCTGGCGTTTACATTGATTCCATTGGTGTCCCTCGCGGAGTCCCTGATAAATTTAAAGCCAGAGATCAAGTTGCGACTGGATTTGAGTCTATCTTTCCCCTAGTCACAATAAATAAGAATGTAGATTGGATTAACTACCTATATTACAACCAGCATCGCTTCCTAAATTTTACTAAAGAAGCTGTTGAAGGTATACATGAACAGCTTGATAGAACCTCCCTCATGACTTGGCAAAATCGATTAGCATTAGACATGCTTCTCGCCGAAAAGGGTGGTGTATGTGCCATGTTTGGTGATGCCTGTTGCACTTGCATCCCTAATAATACGGCTCTCGATGGATCAATCACCCGTGCTCTGGCAGGTTTAACTGCTCTTTCTAATGAATTGGCTACAAATTCTGGCATTTCTAATCCATGGGATCAGTGGTTTGTGTCTACTTTTGGATCCTGGGGCCAATGGCTTAAGTCAGTTTTTATTTCTCTTGTCGTTGCCTTTTTGGTCCTCTTACTTGTTGCCTGCTGCATTGTTCCCCTGATACGATATATTGTGTCCAAATATTTCACTGCCTCCATGGCCAAGGCTTATATGTTACACGAAGAACGAATGCTCCAATTCTCTTCCTCCTCTACTTCCACTCCTTCCCCTTCTCCTACTCTTCCCCGTCCTGCTTCTATTTAACCCACATTTTTGTTTGTTCAAAAGGGGGGAGTGTAGAAGAAGAATGTTCTCCTCAGCACCACGTACCCTGTGTGTTTGGTAACTAATTTCATAAGCAATGCTTGTAACTCTGCCAGTAAGGAAAGCTTGGTTTATGAACTAACAAAAACTATGTTACCCAAGGGCTCAGGAAAATGGTTTCTACATGGATATGATTCAAGCTGCCTTTTTTGTTAGCTTCCTCAAAGTGAATGACTCAGGGTAAAAAGGTCACAAGACTGCAGGGTGTAAGTGCAAGGCGTCTGTCCTGTGGTCAGCCTTGGGGACATAAATAATGCTTAGCTCAGACATATTGCTTAACTTTACTTAGATGATAAGGATGTTTTCCTGTCTAACTAATCATGAGATGAAGAGGTATAAAAAACTCCCCCTAACTGTTGATCAGGGTTCAGACGAGCCCTGCGGCATTAGACTGTGCTCTCTGAATCTCTACTTCCTGTGACTCCAAGTGTGAAATAAAGAGAACTAAGAAAATATCACCTGCCTGCTGTCAGTCTGCATTCTTTTCGTCCACACTAACCACAGATCTTCTGTAGATGTAGGCTTCCTCACATCCTTCTGTCTCTTCATGTAATCCCAGACACACTCAATGATGTTGAGATAAGGGCTCTGTGGGGGCCATACCATCACTTCCAGGACTTCTTGTTCTTCTTTATGCTGAAGATAGTTCTTAATGACTTTGGCTGTATGTTTGGGGTCGTTGTCTGCAGAATAAATCTGGGGCCAATCATACGCCTCCCTGATGGTATTGCATGATGGATAAGTATCTGCCTGTAATTCTCAGCATTGATAACACCATTAATTCTGACCAAATCTCCAACTCCATTTGCAGAAATGCAGCCCAAAACGTTCAAGGAACCTCCACCATGCTTCACTGTTGCCTGCAGACACTCATTATTGTACCGCTCTCCAGCCCTTCGACGAACAAACTGCCTTCTGCTACAGCCAAATATTTCAAATTTTGACTTATCAGTCCAGAGCACCTGCTGTCATTTTTCTGCACCCCAGTTCCTATGTTTTCGTGCATATTTGAGTCGCTTGGCCTTGTTTCCACGTCAGAAGTATGGCTTTTTGGCTGCAACTCTTCCATGAAGACCACTTCTGGCCAGACTTCTCCGGACAGTAGATGGGTGTACCTGGGTCCCACTGGTTTCTGCCAGTTTTGAGCTGATGGCACTGCTGGACATCTTCCGATTTCGAAGGGTAGTAAGCTTGATGTGTCTTTCATCTGCTGCACTAAGTTTCCTTGGCTGACCACTGCGTCTACGATCCTCAACATTGCCAGTTTCTTTGTGCTTCTTCAAAAGAGCTTGAACAGCACATCTTGAAACCCCAGTCTGCTTTGAAATCTTTGTCTGGGAGAGACCTTGCTGATGCAGTATTGTGTCTTGTTGCTGTGCTCAATCTTGCCATGACATGAAACTGTCTTCCACAACCTCACCTTGGTAGCAGAGTTTGGCTGTTCCTCACCCAGTTTTAAGCCTCCTACACAACTGTTTTTAATTCAGTTAATGACTGTGTTTCAACCTACATGTGACATTGATGATCATTAGCACCTGTTTGGTATAATTGGTTGATCATACACCTGACTATAATCCTACAAAATCCCTGTCTTTGTGCAAGTGTACCTATAAGAATTGATGCTGGTTTGAAGGCAAACAGTAGTAACACCAAATATTGATTTGATTTAGATTTTTCTTTTGTTCGCTCACTTTGCATTTTGTAAATTGATAACAATAAACAATCATTATTTATATTTCTGAAAGCATTCTTTGTTTATAGCATTTTTTCACACCTGCCTAAAACTTTTGCACAGTACTGTATATATATATATATATATATATATATATCATAAGAATCACTTATGTATTTCTCTGTGTCTGAGTCACTTTTCATATTGAGAAGCTTGGAGAGTATCCAGCTTGGGAAGCTAAGAGTTGCACTTTTGTTGAATACAGATGTTGTTTTTTTGGCCACGTCAGCCTGTGATCTCCAGATGGCAATAGAATGGTTCACAATTGATTGTTATGTGGTTGAGATGAGATGTAGCACCTTCAAATCTGAGGATGAGGTCCTCTTCCTGAAAAGGGTGACCTCAGGTAATGGGTGGTTATAAGAAAAAAAGGTGGCAAACCAGCAATTTTGTGGGTGATAAACCAGATTGTAGTAGTAAAGAAGGAGATAAATCCTCTAATGAACCTTTTGATTAACCAGTCTATCAACATTTGCTTCCTCACCCATAATTGGAAACTATCTGTAGTGACTAAAATGATGAGATCATACTAGTGGCTGAAATCAGATTCTTGCCCAGGACTGCTATGCTCACTCATGACAGAGTAAAGAGCATGGGAGGATCTTAGGGTATAGTCAGTGTTTCTACAGATTGAGATAGTGGAGCCTTGGTAATGTTATTAGGATTGCCAACTGGAAGAAGATCCAGATTTGATATAGGACACATTGGAGAAAATTATATCTCTGGTCTGGTCAAGGATGAGAGAGTGTTGGAGAATTCCTCCGATGAATATTTAAAAGAAATTGTTAGGGATTAGGAGGCGTGGCATGTCCAACTCAAGATGCTGCCTACATGACACACATGAAAGTGGAGAAAAAATCAACACTGTTTTTTATTTTGTTAAATATAGCAATATAACTAACACATATTATCACTACTGTTATTAATTACAACAACATGGCAGTGCACATAGTTACAGCGGCTCGGTGCTCTCCCCTTCGGAGTTTTGTTTTGTGTGTGTGTGTGTGTGTTGATTTTAGTTCATTCTACATCCTGTTGGGCGAACATATAGTACAACCGAAACAATTTTTTTAAGATCAGAGTCTGCTGTGAAGGGTGTGTTACGGTGGAATTCATTCACTCGTACAGCGTTCCGGTGGATATAGCCAGGACACCAGGCTCCCCATGGATTACCATCCCCGTAGGCCAATAGTGAAGGTGGTGCAGAGAGAGGAAGCAGAAGCGAGGATGCAGTGCTGGTGCCATAGCAAGACTACGGAGACAACCTCACAAACCGCCGCTTCCAAGCGTTTTTCTTGCTAGCACCAGATTTATTGTCAACAAGATGGATCAACTGAGGCTTCAGGTTGCATCAGACTGCATGATCAAGGACAGTAGCTTGTTTGTGTTCACTGAAACCTGGCTTCATTCATGCATACCGGACTCGGCTATTGAGCTAACAGGCTTTACATCGTGGCGCTATGACAGGACTAGAGACTCTGGTAAGAGAAGAGGAGGGTGTGTGTGTTCGTACATCAATAATAACTGGTGCACAGCACAGACACAGTGATAGACCTATCTATTTACCGCGGGAGCTCAATGTGGTAATGTTTACATACCACCAGCTGCTAATACTAACTTGGCTCTGAGACATTTATACAGCAGCATTAGCAGCCAAGAGAGCCATTACCCTGATGCAGTGTTCATTATCGCAGGGGACGTTAATCACGTGGATATAAAAGCAGTGCTCCCCAAACTCCACCAGCACGTAAAGTGTGCTACTAGAGGAGCTAACACACTAGACAAGGTCTACTCAAACATCAAGTTGGGCTACACACCTTCCACACCTGGCCCAGTCTGACCACATGTCACTGCTGATGATTCCTGTATACACCATTCTCCGCAAATCTGCTCTTACCACCACAAGATCCATCACAACCTGGCCTGATGACGCCTCTCTGCAGCTGCAGGACTGCTTCAACAGGACTAACTGGGACATTTTTGAAAGTCCAGACCTGGATCTCTACACCGACAGTGTATTGTGTTACATCAAAACCTGCATTGACACTGTCACAGTGGAGAAACGTATCTGTGTCTATCTTTGGTATCTATCCAAACCAGAAGCCCTGGATGACAAGAGAGGTTCAGCAGCTGCTAAAGGAAAGGAACACTGCCTTTAGGTGTGGAGACAAGGCTCTCTACAACATGACACGGTCCAACCTGAAGAGATGCATGAGAAAGGCTAAGAGGGACTACAGGAGAAAGATTGAGGAGCACCTGGACAGTAATAACAGCAGGCAGGTTTGGCAGAGAGTCCAGCACTTCACGAACTACAGGACCAGCCATGGAGCTGCTGAAGGTGACGCCTCAATGGCAGAGGAGCTGAACCACTACTTTGCTAGCTTTGAGATGGAACTACCAGAGGCAGCTGTTACACACGCAGCAGCAACTCACAACAACATCACCGCCCCCCCCCCCCCCCCTTAGGGTGGAGGAACACGAGGTGAGACACTTGTTCCAGGCTGTCAATCCTAGGAAGTCAGCAGGTCCCGACGGTGTCCCTGGACGTGTGTTGAGGAGCTGTGCAGAGCAGCTGGCTGGGGTTTTTACAAATATCTTTAACCTGTCACTGTCCCTGGCCTCAGTTCCTCCCTGTCTGAAATCCTCCATCTTACTCCCTTTACCAAAAAAAATCACCCATAACCTGCCTGAATAACTATCGGCCAGTAGCGCTCAGCCCAGTATTGATGAAGTGTTTTGAGAGACTGGCTCAGAGTCATATCATGTCCTTCATCCCTCCCACCTATAATGCACACCAATTTGCTTACAGGGCTAACAGGTCTACTGAGGATGCTGTTGTTGCTGCTCTCCATGCTACCCTGTCCCTTCTGGAGCACCAGGGGAGCTACGCATGTCTCCTCTTTATTGATTTTAGCTCTGCTTTTAACACCATCCTCCCTCACAGATTGGTGTGCAAGCTGCTAGCCCTGGGACTCCCGTATTCCACCTGTATATGGATTAACACTAGAATTACCAGAGCCTACGAAAAAACTCGTAGATCCGGCCCACCTTAAATCGCTTCTTAAAACCTTTCTCACCTCTCCGCCAGCGTCTTTTGTCATCTAAATGTACTGATAAAGACAAGCTGCCAGCAGCCGGCTATTCCATCCCCCCAACGACTTAGAATGTAAACAAGCTTTTCCCAGCTAATGCCTTGATTGATTATCTGAGAGTGAAGTGCAGTTTTAGAGTAGAAATAATAAGATTGTTATTTGGAACACACGCATTTCATATGTGTTGCATTTCTACAGTAATCTGTGTAAACACATTGTTAAAACAGAAACGGTTTACAATATTCTAGTAGCAAATGACAAAATGTAGGCATAAACTATATAATGTATGGAGCCTGAAGTCCAAATATCAAAGAAACACTTTCACAAAAGGTACAAAAAAAAGCCACCGCCAAAAAAACCCGTCTTAGTGTGAGACATTGACATGACTTAACTATCACTGCTTCCGTGGCGTAACAGTATCAGTCGCTGACAGTGTTCTTATTTTCACTATTTTAGAATAAAATGATACATTTGATTTCAGTCTATAACAGCCGGTGTAATTTATGATATTTGTAAAGATTGGCTTTATTTTTTTAAAATTCACTTTTCATTGTCTCAGTCGCGTTCAGGATCCATCCCTACCGCCCCCCACCTGACACTGCTGTTTTTACATAAAGACGCGCTATAGTTCTGCAGTGTATCACGATACATACGACCGCGTGTTTTTTTCCCCCAGTATTGCCAGTCCCCACGTGTTGCTGTATGCTGTTTCTTTTGTACTCCAGGACATGCAGAGGAAAGCATAGTAAAGAGCAGTAACTTCAGCACTATATGCAATCATCAGACACTCCCCATCTGATGCTGTTTTCACATAAAGACGCGCTAAAGCTCTGCAGTGTACTTGTGACTGCATTGTCATACCAATGCTTGCGAACTGAAGTGTCTGCATGCACTTTTCGTGGCATTATACGTGTATTTTTTGAGCATGCCCATGTAGCTCAAACACAGGAACATATGTTGATGTAAAAGTATAACAAAACAAGTGCACTTTTATTCAAGACTATAACCGAAGAAAAAAGAAAGCAAGTTACAGTAGGTGGAATGCTAAGAACTGCTGATTTCCATTCTGTGCTATATAACTGTTAACATTTGAATCTGATGATTGCATATAGCGCTGTCTGATTTAGTGTGCGCAAGAACATGCAGGTGGCCAGTTGCTGAGTGCTACAACGCACATTTTAAAAAAAGAAAGAGACAAATATATGTGACGTTTTGAAGAAATCATTTTATGACGCGAATAGTACCAATCAGAAAACATCGTCGAAGTAATGCAATATTATTTGAAAACGAACAGCGTCAGGTTGGGTGTGAAGTTATACTGGCGCTGTTTGAGTCAGATCAGAAGCTGAATAAGCTGAAAAAGCTCCTGTTCTGACTCTAAGTAAAAAAGCATGAATTAATCAACAGAAATAACCGCGATTGACATTTTAAAGTTAACGATTTACAGTGCATACCAATTTATAAATTCAATGTCCGTTTGAGGAAAAAAAAAACACTTTCTTCAAAGCTGGGAATCGAACTCGCGTCTCTGTGGCACAGTAAGGCAGTGGTGCTCCAAGTCAGCAAACTGTCCTTATAACTTATTTTTTCAAGATCCATAACACACAGACAGACAGAGTACTGCGTAATACAGAGACAGACAGGCAGAGATATACAAATAAACAGGGAAGGCACATGTACTGAAAGAAAAAAAAATCAACATGTGCGTTGTTTCTGCAGCACTGAATGAGCTCACCTGGTCTAACATCACCCCTTCCCCGATCTGACTCTCTAAGTAACAGCGCAAGTACAGACACAAATCAAGTGCATGTGTGTACTGTATAATATTAACAAAAAGAGCAGCTTACTACTGAAAACGGCAAATATAGGAGTGAGTGGGGATTGAACCAGGACTCTTGATTACACTTGGTTTGCGTCTGTACTTGCGCTGTTACTTAGAGAGCCAGATCGGGGGAGGGGTGACGTTAGAGCGGGTGAGCTTATTCAGTGCTGCAGAAACAACGCGCATGTTGATTTTTTTTTCTTTCAGTACATGTGCCTTCCCTGTTTGTTTGTATATCTCTGCCTGTCTGTCTCTGTATTACGCAGTGCTCTGTCTGTCTGTGTGTTATGGATCTTGAAAAAAATAAGTTATAAGGACAGTTATTCATGTTAATTGCAGTCTCAATTGTTAAAAAAATATTTTAAAAGGAGCATCCCACATGAAAATATAACGATCTCATTAACTGACAGTGCATACCAATTTACAAATTTTATGTCCGTTTGAGGTTAAAAAGAAAAAAAAGAAGTAACACTTTATCCCCAGTGGGGAATTGAACTCATGTTTGTGAGGCAGAGAAAAGCTACTCGGTCTGAGAGGCAAATCTTAGCGTGCTACGCCACGGAAGCTGTTATATAGTGTGTGAATCTTTTGTGGAAGTGTTTATTTGATCTTAGGAACTCGGGCTTTACACATTCTATAGTTTATGCCTACATTTTGTAACATTTATTACTAAAATATGAAAAAGTTTCTGTTTTAGCAATGTGTTTACACAGATTACTGTAGAAACGGAACACGTATGAAATGCATGTACTCCAAATAGCGATCTATTATTTCTATTCTAAAACTCCAGCAGTTCAGTCACTCCCAGGTAATCAAACAAGGCATGAGCTGGGAAAACTTAGTGAACGTTCTGCGACGGTGGGGGATGGAATAGCCGGCTGCTCGCTGCTCCTCTTAATCGGCACATTTAGAAGACAAAAGAGAGGTGAGAACGTTTTTAAGGTGGGCCAGATTTACGAGTTTTTTCGTAGACTCTGGTAATTCTAGTGTTAAAGACTTCCTGACAGACCACACACAAAGGGTTAGGGTGGGCCCTCATATTTCCTCGGCTGTCAGCATCAGCACTGGCTCTCCTCAGGGCTGTGTGCTGAGCCCCCTGCTCTTCACGCTGTACATGCACGACTGCGCTCCCGCCCACCACAGCAACACCATCATCAAATTTACAGACGACACCACTGTGGTGGGGCTCATCTCTGGGAAGGATGAATCTGCCTACAGGGACGAAGTGGAGCAGCTGACAGCATGGTGCACTGACAACAACCTGCTCCCGAACACAATTAAGACCAAGGAGCTCGTTGTGGACTTCAGGAAAAAGAAAACGGAAATCAAACCACTCTACATCGGAGGGGACTGTGTGGAGAGGGTGTCAGACTTCTGCTTCCTGGGAGTCCATATCATGGAAGACCTGTCCTGGGGTGTGAACACAGCTGAGCTGGCGAAGAAGGCTCAGCAGAAAATTTATTTCCTGAGAGTCCTCAGGAAAAATAACATCCCCCAAAAACTGCTGGTGTCCTTCTATCGCTGCTCTATTGAGAGTATCTTGTGCTACTGCCTCTGCATGTGGTTTTCCAGCTGCACAACAGCGCATAGGAAAACACTTCAGTGGATTGTAAAGACTGCTCAGCAGATCATTGGCTGCTCTTTACCCTCTCTGGATGTACTGCACAGCTCTCGCTGCCTCAGGAAAACAGAAAATACCTTAAAAGACTCCTCACACCCCGCTCATAACATGTTCCAACTGTTGCCATCAGGCAAAAGATATAGGAGCATCAAAACAAAGACTAATAGACTGAATAATAGTTTCTACCCTGTTGCTATTAGGGCACTGAATTGCCACCTAATCACCTCCAATGCAGCAGTGCAATAAATGACATCTCGTGCAATAGTGTTCATGTGCAATTAAGGTCTTTTGTTGAATGTTTGTGCTCTACCTTATTTCTTCTGATCTTTTCTTATCCTTTTTTAATTATATTTATTTATATTTTTACACTGCAGGGACTGCACCTAATTTCGCTGTATTTGTTACAACGACAATAAAGATATTCTGATTCTGATAATACTAAAAATGTTTACTTTTTGAAAAAATCTAATAGTATGAATGTAAAGCTAAGCATGTTATGTAATTCTAAAGCCTAAAAGCAGTATTGTATAGACTATGTAAAGAAAGTAAAGTAAAAAGTAAAGAAACAAGCATTCTTATATGTGAGTGATGACATTTTGGATAACTAGTTAATTTGCATTAAAAGAATACTGCAAAAAACAGTTTGAGAAAAATTATGAAAAATGCAAATACATTGGAAAAACAATTGTGAGCAGATCCATTTCAAATATTTTGTTCTTTTAGTTTATTATATGTCTAGTCAACTGAATCAGCTGTATTCTGTTCTGTTATAAGGCAATTGTATTGTTGCTTTATTACAGCATTATTTCTTTCTCTTCTAAGGTATGGTGCTAATACATATTTTATTATGATGAAAACTAGTTTGATTAATGCACACATTTGTATTTATCAAAATACTTATTGTATAAATGTTTCTATTAATTAGCAAGACCACAGAAGTCAATTCTAATATGTTATGTATACTTACTCTCAGGTACACTAACTTCTTTCATTAGTGGGATTGTTGGAGAGTTGTCATCCATGTCCATAATAATTACTGTAAGAGAAGCTGTGCCTGCTAACCGAGGGGTTCCTTTGTCTGTTGCTGCTACCACCAGTCTAATGAATACAAAAATTACAATTAAATTGGTGGAAAATGTATTTGTTAATCACATTTGTTTGATACATATACCGTTCATTACATAATGCACATTTATGTCTGTATTTGGGACATATTTATAGGAAAAATACAACAATGCATAATGTTTAAATCTTCTACACTGGGCTACAGTCTTCTTCAAAGGACACTATTTCATTGCTAATTTTTAAACAGACAAAAATAATGTCTCTTAAATACTGAATGTTGTTTTATATTTCAAATAAGATTTTTGTTACATAGATGAAAAAATGCTATTTAAAAATATTCTGAAAGACCAGATGTTCATTTAAAGTTTAAAAAAATCCCAAGTGAATTGATTCCTCATGTGATGGAGATGCTGTAGAGCTTATTTTAAAGGTTAAAAAGAAGCCCAGTTAGAAATGGGTGTTTCCGTTCGTGCACAAAGTAATGTACATTACTGCCAAAACATTAATACTCAAAATTCACCACTAGACAAAGATTATGCAAATTAAACTCCAAGAAGACATTAAAGCAAGAAGGGTGAACATTTATTTTTCAACAATAAATAGAACAAACTTTCAAAGAGAGGTCACATGGATTCATAATGCATGAATTGTGTATTACATCCACAGTAAGTAGAGGTTAGAAGATTTAAAAAATTTGACATTATAAATTATTCACAGGTTAACCCAACAGTGCAGTCATTTTCCCAACTGCCTTCAGTTTTCTTCACATCATCAAAAACTGTACATGTCAGATATACTATATCTTTGATATTGCTACCCACATGAAATCTACCTCTGTGGTCAGTGTTATTAAGTATGCAGAATTCTGAGAATGGATGGAAGCTGTTGATCAAATTTTACCTTTGATGTCTGACTCCTTTTTGAACATTAAATAAAACAGATACAATGTGTGTATTACAATTGTTTCAATCTCAGATCAAAAGTAGGGAAATACATCCATCCTTTTTCAAAAACTACTTAATCAAGAGCAGGGTTGCAAGGACTCTAAAGACTTGGACCTTCGTCCTTTTGCATAGATATTGGGAGCGTCACACACCCCTTTCCAGCGACCTCATGACCCCCCATGCTCTCCTAATCCATCTACTGACCTCATAGGAAGAGTCACCAGAGACATGAATGTCACTGCCAAGGTAAGTAAACCTCTCGACAAGGTCTACACTCTCTCTGCAGACAGACATACTGCTGATGGCTGTGCCCAAGAGGTCATTAAAGGCCTGGATCTTGGTTGTTATCCAGGACACTCACAAGCCCAGACACTCAGACACCTCGCTCAGTCTCTTGAGCACCCCGATCAGAGCCTCCATTGACTCCACGAGGATCACAGCATCGTCAGCAAAGTCGAGATCTGTGAATCTTTCTTCACCAACAGATGCCCCTTAGCCGCTGGACCCCACGACCTTGCCCAACACCCATTTCCATACAAGGATTGAAAAGAGTAGGAGCACAAGCACACCCCTGATGAACCCCAGAATCAACTGGGAAAAACACAGAGGTTCTGCCTCCACTCTGCACAGCACTCACAGTACCAGTGTATAGACCGGCCATGATATCCAGCAACTTCAAGGGGATCCCGCGAACCCTCAGGATGTGCCACACGGCAGCTCGATCAACTGAGTCGAACGCTTTGCGAAAATCAACAAAGGCTGCAAAGAAACTCTGCCGCTTTTCGCGTTTGTGCTCCATTAGAACCCTCAGTGCCAGGATGCGGTTGATGGTAGACTTCTTAGGCGTAAAACCAGACTGTTCCGGTCGCTGGTAGGTGAGCAAGTGATCATGGATCCTATTGCGGATGAATCCAGCAAGGACCTTACCCGGCACAAGAGCACTGTTATCCCCCTGTAGTTGCCTCAATCCAGGTGATCACCCTTCGCTTTCCAGATAGGGCCGACAAGTCCCGTTTTCCAGTCAGTTGGGATGATGCCAGTCTGCCAAATGGAAGCAAAGATTGCTTACAATGCCAGGAGGACAGCCTTACCACCAGCCTGGAGAAATTCACCTTGGATACCACAGATCTCTGCAGCCTTTCCTCCCCTCAGCTGGTTCACCACCTGTGCAAACTCGGTGTGATTGGGTGGTTCACGGCTAATTGGAGGATCAGCCTCAAGAACCGTGCACCCAGAGATATCCAACGTCCTAGCGGGAGGATCAGCTTTGAACAACTGCTCGAAGTAACCAGCCCAGTGGGTCACAACTGCAGTGTCGTGTAAGGATCGTTCCATCCCTGACTGCGACTCTCCGAGGAACAGATTCAGATGTGCATAATGCTTCGATTCCTCTGTAAGCTGGATGTGGGTCGCTAGACCACAGATGGTGTGTCACTTGCTCACAGATTTCTCTAACAAACGCGTCTTTATCTGCCCTCAGAGCCCTCGCAGCCGTCCTTCTCAGTTCCCGGTACAGACCAGAGTTGCCATTGAGCCGTGTGCTGCAACTCCTCTCGGTGATATCCAGGGTACCCTGCGAGATGAAACACCTCCTTCTCGGAACACCGGTAACACGAACACAACCCCTCAGCAACCTTCTGGGTCTTGTCACAGATGGTCTCCCACATCACATTAGGATCAAGCAGTCGCACCCAAATCTGCAAGTTCCTCACACAAACTGCATGCAAACTCATTAGAAACAGCCTGGTCTTGTAGTCTGGCCAAGTCCAGGCTAATTTTTCTAGTAGGTGGTAACCTGCTGGACCTAAGCTGGATCCCAAGAGTAGCAACAAGTCTGTGGTCAGAATTCATAAACTGGGCACTTCTGCAGACCTTGCAGTTTTGCAAGAGCCTCCAGCATCTGCCCACAAGGATGTGATTGATGTCCTTCACCGCACCACCAGTATTGGAGTACCAAGTCCAACGATGTGTTTCTGGGCACTGGAACGAGGATCCAGCGATTCACAGCCCCTGACCTTTTGCAAAGTCAAGGAACATGGGGCTACTTTCACCACGGTCAACAGACCCATGGAGACCGAGACAATCCTCATAGCCAGCCCTGTCAGTGCCAGTGGCCGCATTGAAGTCACCCATGACCAGAGGAGTGTCACCCCATGGGCACCCGTCAGCCACCGAGCGAAGCTGCGAATAAAATGTCTCTCTCACTGAAACGTCACTCACTGCGGTCAGAGCATACACTGCATACAGAGCAACAGACAAGGCACCCAGAGAGTGCCATAATCTGAGTCTCATAATTCGCTCATTGAAAGGAGTGACACCGGACACCATCAGAAGAAGCCTATCCACTACAGCAACAGCTACTCCCCGAGTATGACAGCCATCAGAGCGACCAGACCAATAAAAGGTGTATCCACCCACAAAGATCTGGCCAGTCCCTGGTCTGCGCACCTCGGAGAGTGCTGCCACTGAAATGCGGAGTTTACGCAGCTCCTCCAACAGCAGAGGAAGATGATCATCTTGCCGGAGAGACACGACATTCCATGTGCCTACCCGTATGGGCTGTCTCAAATTGGGACCCGACTGCTGCTGTGCAGCGTGCGATGCCTCTGCACCACACCAGTTCCGATCCCCAACAGACCTGACCCCATTGGCTCTCCAATGGTTTCGACTCTTCCAAGGATGGGGCTCCCGAGGGCTTTCCCCCATCCCCTTCATGATGTGAGCAGCCTTCCTATGGGTGGCTGCAGCAAAGCTATTCCCGTGGAGAGCAAAAAGGAGTATTTTCTGTTGTCTCAGAGCTGTGTGCGGTGTTTTTACGGTGGCTGGAGTGCCAATCCTGCCACCAACTCCCATGATTTCCCTGCAAGTTGGAGGACCGCTTGCAGGGCTGGATGCAGTTTAACGTCATAACGCAAGGATGCTGGACCCTATTCCAGCAAGCATAGGGTGGTGCAAGGCAGGAATAGTCCCTGGATAGGGCACCAGTCCAGAAAATCATTTTATAAATTAATTGCAGCTATTGATTTTGTTGATGTTTTCACTCTAATAAACCTAACATTTCTTTTCACCAAATAAATCTCTGTTCTATCAAAAATGTGTTTTCAGTACGATTATAAAATGCCATTTATATGTATTGTTTATATATCTGATTTTTAGATGTTGCTTTCTAATACTGTGTTTGATTTTGACACTTTCTACAAATTAACCATTCTATACATAATTTGTGTGTACCTTAAATTCCCATTTTACATGTCAAGGGTGAGATTTCAGAAGAGAATGAGTTGTATAAGGGATAATTAAGTTAATCATTTCACTTTCTTGTTGTGTCTGGACATGTCAAAAATACTACTGAAACAAAATACTACGGGGGGCAAAGGAGTTGCCATTTTTAATGAGTAGAAACCAATGAACTAGCTCATTGAAATGACTTAGTAAGGCTATTAATATTTTTTAATAATTTGAAAACTGTAAACATTATTTAAGGAGCAAATTAAATTATCTAAAATAATATATATTATTCGGTTAAAGAGATTTAAAGTGAATTTCAATGGACATGTTGGTGAAGGGAACAGAGTAGATGAGCAGATGATGGGTAGGTATAGTGTCAAGGAGAGGAATGAAGAAAGTCTGAGGATAGTGGATTTTGCAAAAACGACGGGCATGGCTGTGGTGAATACGTATTTTAAGAGGGAGGAACATAGGGTGATGTACAAGAGTGGAGGAAAATGCACACAGGTAGATTATATCCTATAGAGAACAGTCAAGCTGAAGGAGATTAAAGACTGCAAAGTGGTGGCAGGGGAAAGTGTAGTTAGGTTGCATAGGTTGGTGGTCTGTAGGATGATGTTGGAGATCAAGAAGAAGAGGAGGAGAGGGAGGGCAGTGCAAAGGATCAAATGATGGAAATTGAAAAAGGAAGACTGCAAGGTTGAGTTCAGGGAGGAGGTGAGACAGGCACTGGGTGGCAGTGAAGAGTTGCCAGACAGCTGGGCAACTGCAGCAGAAGTAGTAAGAGTGACAGCAAGAAGGGTGCTTGGTATGACATCTGGACAGAGGAAAGAAGAAAAGGAAACCTGGTAGTGGAATGGGGAAGTACAGGAGAATATACAGAGGAAGAGGATGGCGAAGAAGAAGTGGGATAGTCAGAGAGATGCAGAAAGTAGACAAGAGTACAAGAACATAAGGCGCAAGGTGAAGAGAGAGGTGGCGAAGGCTAAAGAAAAGGTGTCTGATGAGTTGTATGAGAGGCTGGACACTAAGGAGGGAGAAAAGGAGCTGTACCGATTGGCTAGACAGAGGGACCGAGCTGGGAAAGATGTGCAGCAGGTTAGGGTGATAAAGGATAAAGATGGAAATGTACTCACAAGTGAGGAGAGTGTGTTGAGCAGATGGAAAGAGTACTTTGAGAGGCTGATGAATGAAATGAATGAGAGAGAGAAGAGGTTAGATGATGTGGAGATAGTGAATCAGGAAGTGCACCGGATTAGCAAAGAGGAAGTAAGGACAGCTATGAAAAGGATGAAGAACAGAAAAGCCGCTGGTCCAGATGATATACCTCTAGAAGCGTGGAGGTGTTTAGGAGAGATGGCAATGGAGTTTTTAACCAGATTGTTTAATGGAATCTTGGAAAGTGAGAGGATGCCTGAGGAGTGGAGAAGAAGTGTACTGGTACCGATTTTTAAGAATAAGGGGGATGTGCAGAGCTGTAGTAACTACAGGGGGATAAAATTGATGAGCCACAGCATGAAGTTATGGGAAAGAGTACTGGAAGCTCTGTTAAGAAAGGAAGTGATGATTAGTGAGCAGCAGTATAGTTTCATGCCAGGAAGGAGCACCACAGATGCAATGTTTGCTCTGAGGGTGTTGATGGAGAAGTACAGAGAAGCCCAGAATGAGCTGCATTGCGTCTTTGTGGACCTGGAGAAAGCATATGACAGGGTGCCTCAAGAAGAATTGTGGTATTGTATGAGGAAGTCTGGAGTGGCAGAGAAGTATTTAGGAGTTGTACAGGATATGTACGAGGGAAGTGTGACAGTGATGAGAACTGGACAGGTTGACAGGCGAGATTAGACAGGAGTCCCCATTGACTATGTATGATGTTTGCTGATGACATTGTGATCTGTAGCGAGAGTAGGTGCAGGTCGAGGAGACCCTGGAGAGTTGGAGGTTTGCTCTAGAGAGGAAAGGAATGAAGGTCAGTAAGAACAAGACAGAATACATGTGTGTGAATGCAAGGGAGGTCAGAGGAATGGTAAGGATGCAGGGAGTAGAGTTGGTGAAGGTGGATGAGTTTAAATACTTGGGATCAACAATTCAGAGTAATGGGGATTGTGGAAGAGAGGTGAAAAAGAGAGTGAAGGCAGGGTGGAATGGGTGGAGAAGATTGTCAGGAGTGATTTGTGACAGACGGGTATCAGCAAGAGTGAAAGGGAAGGTCTACAAGACAGTAGTGAGACCAGCTATGTTATATGGGTTGGAGACGGTGGCACTGACCAGAAAGCAGGAGACAGAGCTGGAGGTGGCAGAGTTAAAGATGTTAAGATTTGCATTAGATGTGACATGGATGGACAGGATTAGAAATGAGTACATTAGAGGGTCAGCACAAGTTGGATGGCTGAGAGACAAAGTCAGAAAGGCGAGATTGTGTTGGTTTGGACATGTGCAGAGGAGAGATGCTGGGTATATTGGGAAAAGGATGTTATCAATAGAGCTGCCAGGCAAGAGGAAAAGAGGAAGGCCTAAGAGAAGGTTTATGGATGTGGTGAGAGAGGACATGCAGGTGGTGGGTGTAACAGATGCAGAAGATAGGACGATATGGAAGAAGATAATCTGCTGTGGCAAACCCTAACAGGAGCAGCCGAAAGAAGAAGAAGTTAAAGAGATGGTACATTTTGAAATCATGGCCTTGAAATATATTTTCCGATATCAGAGGTAATAACAAAAAAGGTACATTTTAGTCACATTCATAAATATATTTTACCCATATTTCATTAATCTATCACAAACATTAAAGAGTTAAACATTAGAATTTGAAGTGTAAAGAAGTCTGTCTGACATTAGATGAATACTCAACAGTACGTCTGCTTGCATTTTCATTTATTTCTTTCCATTAGATAACTAATAGTAACTAATCATGTCAGAAATGACAAATGTTATACTAATTGCTAATGTATTACAACTCGATTGAATATACTTCATGTAACCGTTTTCAAAAATAAAGAAAAGAAAAGCTGAATTTTTTAATTAAATACTAGGAAATCTGAAGGTGATGAAAAATGAACTTACGTAGTTTTCATCCAGATTTCTCTGTCCATTATTGCTGCTGTTGTTATACTTCCAGTCACTGGATCAATTCTGAAAAGTCCACTCATTGAAGATGACTGAATGGAGTAAGTTACCTGACCATTCTGACCCTGGTCTACATCATCTGCCAAAACCTGTCAATATTTAAAAGCTTTAAATTAAATGTAACACTATATATTGCATAAAAACACTTGAAAACAAACAAGTAAAGAATGTTATTTCTAAAATTTGTAATTGGCAGGGAGAGACAGAAAAGAAGAAAGATGAAGAGATACTATGTGTCTACAGAAATGTAATCATGATCATCCAACAGATCTAGCAGAACTGAGTGATTTTCCTGAAATCACTGAAATTTCATCTTATGATCAAACATTAATTTACGAATGTCTCCAAAATCTGCTGTAACCAAATTAGCATTTTAAATTCTTAGTAACCTACATGCTTCCAACCAACCTTTTACTCACTAAATGCTTCTGAAACTGGATAAATCTTGCACCAACTGCAGCAAAAGACAATAGGTGCCAGACAGACTTACATAAAATTAATAAGCTGCATTTATATAGCATCTTTCCCAAGCACAAAGCTCTTTGCAAATATTCAAAAGGATGCAACAGGGATAAAAACAAAGCAGCCAATCAAATAAATACTGGATACAAGCTAATAAAAATTAAACACCAAATAAAACGTAAATAAATGAAACACAAAGTTCTACATTAAAATAAATGTTCTGAGCAGTCCTGTGTAAAGGTATCAGCAAAATTAGTAAATGTACAATAACAATCAATCAACAATTATCTGAATTTGTAGTAGTAAGATTTATAACTGACTTGTTCATACAATGTTCATGATGAATTGCAATATTTAGTTTGTGTCATTACATTGTATAGATAAATTAAGTTCATTGACATAATATTTGTCTCTGCACGCTGATATACAGATAATATTTCAATATTCTTTAAAAGCTTTGAAAAATCTTTTTCCTAATGCTTGATTTACCATGACAGAGACATTTTCATTGTTGCAACTGGTTATTGAAACAGTCAAAAAAGAAAAGGAAGGGCAGGTTGGTACTCCTGGGGGGAAAGTATGGCTGCAATAAAGAAAACCTAAGAATTTTGTGTTGGTGTCTCCAGCCAAACCACACCGTTGCACCTCTGAGATAAATTATTAGGTTGTAGTTGATATCCAACTCATACTTCCACTCTCTTGGGCCTAGTCATACCTGCATAAGGTTCTCTGCATTGAAGTGTGGGAATCTTACTACATAATGAAACTTGTTCTGCCCCACATCTTGTTAGTTAAGACTGTTATTTGTTGAACTGTGCTCCCCCTTCATCTTGTCATTTATTAACACACCAGTCAGTCACGTCCCACACTCTCAGTAGCGCTATAAAATTCTATGAAACTCACGTAAAGCACGTAGGTCCCCTAATAAACCTTTGAATACAATACACCCCATGTCTCTCAAGTAGGCAACCCTTTATCTCGTTTTGGTCACGTCCAAAACGTATCCTTAGCGTATATAAACCCCTGGGTCTGGTTAGTTGTGCTACACAGCATTTGAACCTCTGTCTACGCGCTTCTCTTTGTCTTGATCCAACCGTGGAAACCACTCGCCTTGTAAGTATCTTTTAAAGCTTTACTGTTTAATGTACACTGTCTGCTATGTACTGCATTGCTTTGTGAATCATTCTTTATCGTCTTTGATTGTACACCTGTAAATGACTGTATGTTTCTTTTGTATATATTTCAGTTTACAACGAGGTACGTCCAGTAAAAGCCTTCAAGAAAGCTCGCTCACCCCTTGTCGTTTTTTATGTGGATGTGCCGAGTTGTTTAAGCTCTCTGCGGCCGCGTTGCACGGACAGCGCGGAGTGAGGCAGAAAAGTAAAAAGGCGATTCCACGCCGCGGGACAGACTGCAAGAGAATCGTTAAGACAGCTAAGTTAAGGAACGTTCTGGCCACGCGGATCAAAGAAGGATCCTACGGCAACATAGTAAAAGGGCAATTCCATGGCGCGGGACGGACCGCAGAACATTGCTCTTCACCTGCTAAGTAAAGGGACGTTCGTGCCAGGGATCAAAGGGAGGATCTCTGGGCAACTTGGCTGAAAGACAGTATTCACACCGCAAATCGGAGTGCAGCATCTCCACGGCATCTTTTAAATCAACTCCGCATACTGACCAGTTGAAGCGCAACATGGAGAAGGTATGCGAAACCGACGCTGCTTCTGTGGCCAGTTCAAGACACACGCGCTATTCCAACACCTCAGCAAAAAGTTCCGCGGCCAAAGCTCGTGCGTTGGCTGAAGCTGCGCGTGCACGCGCATCATTTGCAGAGAAAGAGCTTGCCATTAAAAGAGAACAAGCAAGAATGGAGGCGGAGAGACTTGCACTGGCGGCAGCACTAGAGGCTCTTCTGTCCGAAAAGGAAGCTGCTGCCGCAATAGCAGAAGCGGAAATATTAGAAGCTGCAACAGATTTACTAAATGATGAGATCCGCAGCCGCCGAAGCTCATCTCAAGCTAAGGGAGGGACAGCAGAGTATGTACGGGAGCAGAGTGTATGGCTCACACTTGACGCTGTCACCTCTCAGCCTAACTCAACTACATGCATAGAAATGGAAAAATCACCTGCAGCACAACAGGACGTCATATTGAGAAGTCCTTCACGCATCTCAGGTGACCACCCGTTTTCTATGAAGGTTCAGGCAGGTGAAAGTGCAGATGTCCAAAGAGTGTCATCACATTTACCACACGCCACTTACCCAGAAGGACTGCCTGATCAGCACATCCAGACCCCTCCTTTAAAGAGCAGCCCTCTCACGGAACAAGCCTTAAACACAGGACTGTTCCCCCAGCATAACCAGTATTCTATGCAGCAGGTCCAGGCTTCTGACATGGTTGACTTTGCAAAGTATTTGGCACGCAGGGAACTTGTTACAACTGGACTTCTAAAGTTTGATGACCAACCTGAGAACTACAGAATGTGGCAGTCATCCTTTATAAACGTTACCCGAGGGTTAGACCTGACTGCCACTGAGGAGCTGGATCTGTTAATAAAGTGGCTGGGGAAAGAATCAGCCGAACACGTCCGCAGAATCAGAGCTGTTCATATAAATAATCCAAGGACAGCTCTTAAAATGGTCTGGGATAGACTGGCAGAATGTTATGCTGCCCCGGAAGTGATAGAAAATATTCTGTTTAAGAAACTAGAGAACTTCCCACGCATATCCAGCAAAGATTATGTCCGGCTCAGAGACCTAGGAGACCTCCTCATGGAGTTGCTGTGTGCAAAAGAAGATGGATATCTACCTGGTCTTGCTTACTTAGATACAGCTCGTGGAATTAATCCAATTGTGGAAAAATTACCTCACAGCATCCAAGAAAAATGGATATCAGCAGGTTCAAGGTTTAAAGAGGAACATGACATGTGCTACCCTCCTTTCTCTTATTTCACAAAGTTTATATGCAATGAAGCCAGAACCAGGAATGACCCAAGCTTCGCACTATCTGGCGGTTATAGTGACCCAGGCAGGCATGGCAAACCTTTGTATAAGAATTTTAATCAAAAGGCTCAGATATCTGTCCATAAAACAGATGTTGTCCCATCTATGGTTTCAAGTACACTTAAACCAGGAAAAAAAGATGAACTCATGAAGTACTGCCCCATCCACAACAAGCCTCATCCCCTGGCAAACTGTAGAGGTTTTAGAGAAAAGACCATAGACATAGGCAAGACATATCTGAAAGAGAATCGTATATGTTTTAGATGCTGCGCTTCATCTTTTCACATAGCAAGAAACTGTAAGTTGGAGCTGAAGTGCAAGGAGTGCGAGAGCGACAGACACAGCACAGCCATGCATCCAGGCCCTGCTCCCTGGTCATCAAAATCTGATGCACAGGAGTCCAGACATGAGGCTAATGAAGAAGAAGACCTCAGCAGCTCACCTACAGTTTCTTCTCACTGCACTAAAGTATGTGGCCAGGATCTACAGGCACTTTCATGCTCAAAGATATGCCTTGTTAAAGTGTATCCACAAGGGCAGCCCGAGAAGACAGTTAAAATGTATGCCATTCTGGACGATCAGAGCAACCGCTCGCTAGTGAGATCAGAATTCTTTGATATGTTTGACATTCAAAGCAGCCCATTCACATACTCTTTGAGAACCTGTGCTGGAGTTATGGAGACAATTGGCAGGAAAGCAGTTGGTTTCCAAATAGAGGCTGTGAATGGCGGAGTAAGTATAGCCCTGCCTCCACTTATCGAATGCAATGAGATTTTGAACAATCGCTCTGAAATACCAACACCAGAGGCAGCACGTCACCACCCTCACTTACAGTCTGTGGCATGCCACATCCCAGAATTGGATAATAATGCCCATATTCTGCTACTGCTTGGAAGAGACGTCATCAGAGTACACAAAGTGAGGCAGCAAATTAATGGCCCTCATAATGCACCCTTTGCTCAAAAACTCGATCTAGGTTGGGTTCTTGTTGGCGAAGTTTGCCTGGGAAATGCTCACAAGCTGGCAGTTTGTACTTTCAAGACAAGTGTGCTGGAAAATGGACGACCTTCACTTTTCACGCCTTGCTATAACCACCTTTACTTGAGAGAAAGGGCGACTTACGGCGGGGAGCCAACACCATTGGCCCTTTTGATCAAGTCTGCACACGATGTGCTGGGCAAGTCAATATTTGAGAGAACTAAAAATGACAACAAATTTGCCCTCTCCATGGAAGATCAAGTCTTTTTAAAAATCATGGAAAAGGAACTTAACAGAGATGAAGTGAATAGCTGGGTTGCACCACTCCCTTTCAAATCTCCCAGACCTCGTCTCCCCAATAATCGTGAACAGGCTCTTTCTCGCCTTGTCTCTCTGCAGCATTCTTTAGACAGAAGACCCGAGATGAAAAGGCAGTTCACCAGCTTTATGGGGAAAATATTCGAGAATGGACATGCAGAGCCAGCCCCTCCACTGAAAGAAGGGGAGGAATGCTGGTACCTGCCAATTTTTGGAATATATCATCCACAGAAGCCTGGTCAAATAAGGGTAGTTTTTGACTCCAGTGCGCAGTACTGTGGCATGTCACTAAACAGTGTTCTACTGAAAGGACCAGACTTAAATAATTCTCTGCTTGGCGTGTTGATCCGTTTCAGAAAGGAACCCGTAGCAGTAATTGCAGACATTGAGCAAATGTTCTATTGTTTCATGGTGAGAAAAGACCACCGGAAATATCTGAGGTTTCTGTGGCATCAAGACAATGACACAACTAAAGACATAACTGAATATCAGATGCGAGTGCATGTTTTTGGAAATAGTCCTTCCCCTGCAGCTGCCATCTATGGGTTGAGACGAGCAGCTGAGGAAGGTGAACATGAGCATGGAGCAGATACACGGCAGTTTATACAGAGACATTTTTATGTAGACGATGGTCTTATTTCTCTGCCAACGGAAACTGAAACCTGCTAAAACGGACACAAGCATCTTTGGCACAATCTAACCTAAGGCTACACAAAATCGCTTCAAACAGTACCTTAGTAATGAAAGCCTTTACAGCAGATGACCTAGCCAAAAGCATAAAAGACTTGGATATTACTAAAGAGATTCTTCCAGCCCAAAGAAGTCTAGGACTCAGTTGGGAGATAGAATCTGACACATTTACATTTACAATTTCAGAAGGAGAAAAACCATTCACACGTCGTGGAGTTTTATCCACCGTCAACAGCCTTTTTGACCCCCTTGGTCTAGTAGCCCCAGTAACTGTACAAGGGAGAGCTTTGCTGCGAAAAATCTCCCATGGCCCTGGCAACTGGGATACCCCACTTTCAAAGGATAAATTGGAGGAGTGGAAGATCTGGCAAAACTCTCTACAGGATTTAAAATATCTTCATATCCCACGTACATATGCTCCTCATGGCCTGGCCCAGGCAAAGCATACTGAATTGTGTGTCTTCTCGGATGCATCTAATGTGGCCATTGGTGCAGTAGCATACCTTAAAATTACCACCAAGAGTGGACAGTGTCATGTGGGATTTGTTCTGGGAAAAGCCAAATTGACCCCCCAGCCACAACCAACCATACTGCGCCTTGAACTGTGTGCAGCAGTACTCGCAGTAGAAATGGCAGAACTCATTCTAGATGAGATGGATTTCCAGCCAGACTCAGTCAAGTTCTACTGCGACAGTAAAGTCGTTCTCGGCTACATATTTAATGAGACCAGGCGTTTCTTTGTGTATGTACACAACAGAGTCCAACGCATTCGTCAGACGACAAAGCCAGAGCAGTGGCATTATGTTCCCTCAGATCAGAATCCTGCCGATATTGCAACAAGATCAGTACCGGCTTCTCAGCTTGCCAACACCTTTTGGTTTACCGGACCAGCCTTTCTATACAAGCAACAACAAATTTCTCATGAAGCACGAGAAAACTTTGAACTTATCCATCCTGAGCTAGACGCAGAAGTACACCCACAAATAACCAGCTTCATCACTCTGACTAGAGAGAAACCACTCAGTCCTAAGCGCTTCCAACGCTTCTCCACCTGGCATTCTGCCCAGAGAGCTGTTGCACTTCTCATTCATATAGTCCGTTCTTTCAAGTCATGCTCTGACTCACACAGAAACTGTAATGGCTGGCATTGGTGTAACAAACCGCGTACCCCAGATGAGCTCACTGCTGCAAGGAATGTTATTCTTAAGTCAGTCCAGAGAGAGGCATACTCAAATGAAATTGATTCACTCACAGCAAAGAGGAACCTCCCCATAAGCAGTTCTCTTCTTAAACTCCACCCTATGCTGAATGATGGCTTTATCAAGGTAGGGGGGGCGACTGAAGCATGCAGATATCGACCAAAGCGAAAAGAACCCTATTATACTCCCAAGGCAAAGTCATGTTACAGCTTTGTTAGTGGAGCACTATCACAAAGACGTGCAACACCAGGGCCGTCTATTCACAGAAGGAGCCATTCGAGCATCGGGTCTGTGGGTAGTTGGTGGTAAGAGACTTGTAAGTTCTGTTCTTCATCTTTGCACCACCTGTCGTAAGCTCAGAGGCAAGATGGAAAAACAAATGATGGCAGACCTTCCCCAAGAACGCATCAACACATCCCCTCCTTTCACCTATGTAGGATTAGATGTGTTTGGCCCATGGTCAGTTACCACACGACGCACAAGAGGAGGTGTGGCTCAAAACAAGCGTTGGGCAATACTCTTCACTTGCATGAGCACTAGAGCTGTGCATATTGAAGTAGTAGAATCCATGGACACTGGTAGTTGTATCAATGCCTTGCGAAGATTTTTTGGAATACGTGGCCCTGCAAAGCAACTCAGGTCTGACTGCGGAACAAACTTTATTGGAGCTAGCAGGGAACTAGGATTTGTAAAAGACCCTGAGAAACGTCTGAGCATCCTACGATACTTAAGCGGACAGGGATGCACTTGGGAATTCAACCCCCCTCACGCGTCACACATGGGAGGTGCTTGGGAACGTATGATTGGCATGACACGTAGAATACTTGACTCTATGTTTCTACAGAACAGACAGTCTCACCTCACTCATGAAGTCCTTTGCACCTTTCTGACAGAAGTATCTGCAATACTAAAAGCCAGACCACTTGTCCCAATTTCCTCTGACCCAGAGATGCCATTTTTATTGAGCCCTGCCATGCTGCTTACCCAGAAAACTGGTGTGTCAGCACCTCCAGGTAATTTCACAAGGAATTACCTTTTTAAAAGCCAGTGGAGACAAGTACAAGCCATGGCAAATGAATTCTGGACACGATGGAGACGTGAATACCTCCCTACTCTGCAAAACAGGTGGAAATGGGCCCACCCATCTAGAAATTTACAAATAGGAGACATTGTTTTGCTAAAGGAGAATCAACTATCACGCAATGAATGGCCTATGGGATTAATCACCTCAGTATTCCCTAGCAGTGATGGCACCATAAGAAAAATAGAAGTTAAAACTGCCTCTCAAGGCATCTCCAAAAACTTTATCAGGCCTATCACAGAAGTCATTCTAATATTCCCTAAAAAAGACGGATAAGTTTATACAATATTTGCCTCTATGTACTGTTTAGTGATATAATGATATAGTGATATAATCTTAAGCATCCGGCGCCGCCGTGAGTGGCAGCCTTTTCAGCAGCTCCGTGTATGACTGTATATGTATGTGTACTTTTCTACTTTTATTTTTTGTGAATTTCCCATTGGGATTAATAAAGTATCTATCTATCTATCTATCTATCTATCTATCTATCTATCTATCTATCTATCTATCTATCTATCTATCTATCTATCTATCTATCTATCTATCTATCTATCTATCTATCTATCTATCTATCTATCTATCTAATGTTATTATATCAGACGGGGAGTGTTCTTCCCCACATCTTGTTAGTTAAGACTGTTATTTGTTGAACTGTGCTCCCCCTTCATCTTGTCATTTATTAACACACCAGTCAGTCACGTCCCACACTCTCAGTGGCGCTATAAAAGTCTATGAAACTCACGTAAAGCACGTAGGTCCCCTAATAAACCTTTGAATACAATACACCCCATGTCTCTCACGTAGGCAACCCTTTATCTCGTTTTGGTCACGTCCAAAACGTATCCTTAGCGTATATAAACCCCTGGGTCTGGTTAGTTGTGCTACACAGCATTTGAACCTCTGTCTACGCGCTTCTCTTTGTCTTGATCCAACCGTGGAAACCACTCGCCTTGTAAGTATCTTTTAAAGCTTTACTGTTTAATGTACACTGTCTGCTATGTACTGCATTGCTTTGTGAATCATTCTTTATCGTCTCTGATTGTACACCTGTAAATGACTGTATGTTTCTTTTGTATATATTTCAGTTTACAACGAGGTACGTCCAGTAAAAGCCTTCAAGAAAGCTCGCTCACCCCTTGTCGTTTTTTATGTGGATGTGCCGAGTTGTTTAAGCTCTCTGCGGCCGCGTTGCACGGACAGCGCGGAGTGAGGCAGAAAAAAACTTATTTACTCATCTTCATTTAAGAACTGTGGAAAAATAAGACATTATGTAAACTATATACATAAACAATTTACAAATTGCCACCAAAGGTCCCTGTGTCCGAAAAGAGAATAAAAGCACATTTTGAGGTGCAGACACTTACTTCACTATCCCATCTCAATTGCATGCCTTAGTAGACAACATTTTGTTGTCACCTAAAAGAATAAGCTATTCTTTAGAAAAGTGTGGATGTTTTTTATATTGTGAGCTTGTCATTTCTTTTGCATTCACCTTTGAAACAATAGGTGACCAATTTTGTGCTTATTTATTTGCTTTGACTTAACTGGTTGTTAAATAACTCCATGTTGTACTCCAGCACAATGTGTAGAGTATACGTCCATGTAGGTTATGCTCAAGGTTTATAATGTACTGGTGAGGCCTCATCTGGTGAACTGTGTACAGTTTTGATCTCCAAGTTACAAAAAGGACATAACAGCAATTGAAAGAGTCCAGAAAAGAGTGACTAGGCTGATTCCAGGGGTACAGGGGATAAAGTATAAGAAAACCTTAAGAGCTGAGTCTTTTCAGTTTAAGCAAAAGAAAATTAAGAGGAATCATGCCTCTTCTGTTTAAAATTATGAAAGGGATTACGAAGTGAATTAGTACAGTGGATCGAGACTGTTATTTTAAAATTAGTTCATCAGTAACCCGGGTGACACAGCTGGAAACTTGCTAAGGGTAAATTTTGCACAAACATTAGTAAGTTTTCCTTTACACAGAGAACCACAGACACCAAGTAGTGTGGTAGAGAGTAGGACTTTAGGGACTTTCAAAATTAGACTTGATGTTATTTTAGAAGAATTAAGTGGATAGGAACAGCAAGCGTTGTTGGGCTGAATGGTCTGTTCCCATCTACATTGTTCTAATGTTTATCTCTTACTGCTTTTCACAAAATCATTTCAATCCACCCAGGGACCAATAATATTACCATATAATGAAAGGTAGTCCAGTTATTTGGTTTTTCAATTAATTTGTGATGCTTTCTTGCTAAGTGACTTCAGGAGTGGGGAACTACTTTATACTCACTCGTGAAATGTCTGATTAAGAGAAGTGTTGGAAAACCCACAAAAAAAAGAGCATGTACATTACATACAGTATATACATGATATAGATTCATTGCTTTTGGGAAACACTCCCCTGTAGTCTATGAAGTCAGTAACAGAATACAGATTGTTAACGGATCGCCAATATAGTCTATATATTAATCTCTTTAAATTGCCCATAACAAAACAGAATTTAAGATACACTACCAAATCTTTTTTAAACTTAAGAAAAAATATTCCAAGTAAGGTAAAGAAATTGTAAGGAGTATCTTATAACAATTTTTTTTCATGTAGCACAATCTTTAAACATTGTCATCAAATCAATGACTTTATAAGATGCAATTCAATATTTTGGATAGCTTGACAAATGTGCTATGCATTTTTGATGATACTTGCATCAACAGGGTAAAAATCTGTGAATGTACTACTGCAGACCACACTAGTCGTTCAAGTAGAACTACTGTATATGAAGTGTATTTATTAAAAAAAAATACCAAAAAAAAACCAGTAACAGAACAGACAACCTATTTCACTTTTATTTTTTGCCAGTTTTCAGGCAATAAATTACTTCTGTTTTTACGAAATTATGAGTTTAAAGGACAGGGTTGGGAATGTGGGAAAGTACATATAATACTGTGAAAGCAGTATACACCATGATTATTTCTGACCATATTTCCTGGGAGCAATGGAAAAGTAAACCAAAGTTACCTGAATGATAGGAAAGTTATATTCATGTCCCTCTTTAATGTAAACAAAGTAATTTTGTAGCTGGAATCGTGGTAAATTGTCATTGACATCCTGTAAGTTCAAATTTAGAGCCATAAAGGAAAAAGATGAAGTTGACTCTGCTTTCACTACAAGTCGTAATCGGGGTGTCTGTTCAAAGTCCAGCCCATTGGAATTCTGTACCTTGATCTCACCTATATGTTAAACAAACAAAATATGGTTAGTGTCCACTTCTAAGTAAAGTATGTATAAAGAAATGTGGAATTTTTAACACAAAGAAAATTTGGTAGAAGAATATAAGGTATATTTCATTTGTCAAAAAATAACTGAAAATTCATACAGTACATATATTGTATACATATAATATATGCATAAATAAAAATAATCAGACAAGCAAGAGTAGGTGGTATAATTTCTAAAAATAAGAACTGGTCTGGGAATCAAAACAAACAGAAAACTGGTGCCTACAAATCTAATAAAGAAGCAAGAAAGATTGTCTGTCTCAATGTAGTCACACCGCAGAAAGGAAGAGTAATTATCCAAAAGCTACAGTTTCGGTGATTAATAAAAAAAATTTTAATGCGTGAACATGATTAGAAAAATTAAGGAAAACCCTAAAACAGTAAATTCTAATTTAATTTGGAACATAATTATATCAATGATGTGAGAAATGTGGCAACACTATCATGTTATCCACATGTTACTGACACTACTATTATAACCAGAATCAGAAAGGGAAAGGGTGTTTACATTCCACGTATATCTATGATTTCCAAATAATTCCCTTTCAAATTTAAACAAGGGCGGCACGGTAGCGCAGTGGTAGCGCTGCTGCCTCGCAGTTAGGAGACCCGGGTTCGCTTCCCGGGTCCACCCTGCGTGGAGTTTGCATGTTCTCCCCGTGTCTGCGTGGGTTTCCTCTGGGCGCTCCGGTTTCCTCCCACAGTCCAAAGACATGCAGGTTAGGTAGATTGGCGATTCTAAATTGGCCCTAGTGTGTGCTTGGTGTTTGTGTGTGTCCTGCGGTGGGTTGGCACCCTGCCCAGGATTGGTTCCCTGCCTTGTGCCCTGTGTTGGCTGGGATTGACTCCAGCAGACCCCCATGACCCTGTGTTCGGATTCAGTGGGTTGGAAAATGGATGGATGGATGGATGGAAATTTAAACAACTTCAATTTCCACTACATCTTACATTTGCGATGTCCATAAATTAAGCGAAAAACAATCATTTAAAGTTACTGGAGTTTACCTCAAACAACTGTGCTGTTCACACAGCCAGCTATGTGTCACCTGTTCCGGAGTAGGATCTGGAGAGAATTTATTCAATCTTGCTCATAACGGGAAAATGTAAAACGTTGTGTATCATAAGGTACTCTTAATCTGTTATTTGTTAATAATGTCAGTCTGACTTTTGAACAATATTTGAATAATAAATTCATTGGCAAATAATAAATGGAAACTGTTTCACTTTTTTCAACCCGAGCAACAGTACAGTATTTTACTAAAACATGTGTGTGTAACTGGACACTGAGATTGACTTGTGCCCTGTACAGGACTGGTTCCTGCCTTCTGACCGACACTACTGTACATTCTGGCTCACTGGGGCCCTGAAATGGATTAATGTTATGTTAAGAATTATTTTGATTGACTTTAAAAATCACAGTGATGAAAACTTGTTGCCCTCTAAAATGTGGTACTATAGGAATTTTAAATAATTCTCATATATTTACCAAGGCTGATGGATGATGAAGTGTCTACAGTAATATAAATGTGACACTTAAAAACACAATTAAATCAGTAAATTGTTATTTCATAAAAAACATCAAGAGTAACTTCAAGAGCATAGATAAAACACATGGATGTAGCCAATGAAGACATTCTATGTAACATAATGAAAAAAAAGCAAAAACCTTTGCATTCTTAAAAAGATGCAGTAGCTTCTCACTTCCAAATATCAGCACTTTGCACAAACACTGTGTCAAATTTACATTGCTCTGAATCACTGCACATAAGTTTTTTTTCAATGCAAACACATGACCTTATGAAAAAATATATTCATATTTTACAGCTGAACTACACTGCTTTTATTTTTTAAATCTTGTATAGTCGCAACTTCGCTACTTCCATCATCTTTGTGCAATGTACACACAGCTAAACCAAAGATACTTGAGTGTTGCTAGACTGGGACTGTTTCCGTCCCATTGGACTGAATTCAACTGGATTGTGCAGGTAATATGTGCAATCTGACAACACTGAACTTAACCAAATGGATAAATGGTACTCACTGAAACATTAACAGACCGATCTTGAACTACAGGAAAAAAAGTATTTACAAAAAAATAATGTTATATAAACTGAAAGTATTATTTTATGAAGGTCTTATACTGTACATCTTGTGTATCTTGTAAAAGTAGTGAAAAACGCTAAAAGTAGTACAAGCACCAAGTGAACAACAGTTGTTACATTAAACTTCTGAATGTCTATTAATTTACAGCTAAAACAACACTTTATTTCTGGTACAGCCCAATATCACACAATGAATGCCTCAATATGTTTTATCAGGCTGTTTTTTGACAACCCCCCAGCTCTGACTCCCTAAACCTTTGTAGGGAAAAAAATGGAAGAAACTTTGGAATGGGAAAGGCAGTTCTGAGAGAGATCTTCTTCCAGGTAGGTTGAGCATGCAATGGGTGTCAAAAAATGGGGTAAGTACAACATACAAAACAGAACACAAGTAATCTTCTTCACAGAGCAAGATGGCCAAGCTACTGTTTTCTAGGTTGATAGCAAGAATAAATTTCATTTCTTGTGGCTAAGCACTTTTCTACATTTGTTATATGCCGCTATCAGTAGCTCAGCACCAGCAGTAATGATACTTATCTTTATTGCATTTTGCAGTCTTCACCTGTGAACAAATCTCTGGATGTTGGGTTCACATTGTTAGTTTCCTGCAGGCACTTCAACCTCTTTTACGCTATCCTGCAACTGTTTATTGTCCCTTTTCTCAAATGAGTTCTGACCAAGCAAACACAACAGGATATTATCCAGATCCTCAAAAGAGTGTGTGATTTCTACAGTACAGATGAGGAACAACTGCTGACTGAGCTGAGAGTGTCCCGCTCTTCATTTGCCTTAACCAGGAATAATGGACAACCCTGCTGGCAACCTAAAACAAAATGAGGTTGAAGCTGACTCTCTCTGTTTGATCAACTAAAAATTTATGATACATTATCTGTCATAACAGCCTCATCCGAAACCTCATTTTTGAAGCTGAAACTTTTGAAGTCAAAACCTCACAGTAGCCATGGTGAGGAGACGCTTTCTGATCTCATGATATGCACTGAATAAGGCATTGTCAAAGAGCAATCTAAATTTATTGACCTATCCAAACAGATGTCTACAAGGAGAATTTTCTAATAAATTTAGAAACAACTTAAAGAATGAATAGAAAAGTAAAAGCAGTTTTATTTCCTTTACTTCCTATTACATAGGGTACATAACAATTTGCTGTACATTTTGTAAACTTATGTAATTTTTTTCTTTTTTGTTAGAGACAAGCTTTTAAGTTAAAAAAGTTACCTTTTGATATTTTGGAAAATAAGAATACACAGTTTAATATCAAAAATTTTCATTAACATTCATTCCAAAGACTGGTTACTACAATGAACAGAATGACCAGGTATTAGTATAATTACATTACAAACAAACAAACAAACAAAATTGTTTTATTATAGACTTTAAATTTCCACAATGTGCCTAAGAGTTTTGTCCTTGCCCGTCTCTGCACACCACTGCTCTGGATATATTTTTAGACAGAAAAGTATGTGTTGCTTGGGGTAAGATATTGGCAAGGGTTTTTTGTCTTCTACAGCTTGAAGAAAACCACATCAGCCAACAGACATGCTCAATTGAGAGTTTGGCAGATACGGCGTCAAACAGCAACATCCAATGGCCAGCACAAAAATCCTGCTTCACACATTAGCTTTCTTCTTACTGTACATTTCTAACATTGTATGGCTATTAAGCATGAACTAACTTCTAAGTTTAAACAGTATAGCTCAAAATCCTGCATGTACAGCAGTTAAATTAGACAGGTAAAAGTAGTAAAATGTGCATAAAAGGTAAAAACATTGATACCATATCATGTACATTCATGACATTGCAAAGTCATTGTTGTGTCACGTACATGCCTTGCAAGGCCACCTACTGTAAATATGCTGAGCTATATACCTTCAAACTTTGAACCTATTTCATCCAGTTTATGGTCATTGTACAGACTAGAGCCAATTATCGCACCTTCAGGTGTTGAAATCTTGAATTCATAGGACACAAACAGATAACCCCCCCCCCCCACACACACACATCTATTCCTACTTGGCTAATATAGAGTCACCAATTTACCTAAAGTATTTACCTCTTTTAGGATGTAGGAGGAAAATTCTTAGAGCAGGATCAATGACGTAGTAAAGCTAACCACTTTGTCATCATGTCATTTACTTGAAAATACGGGGCCTGAGTTGCCTCGAAAGCTTGCACATTGTAATCTTTTTAGTTAGCCAATAAACGGTGTCATTTTGCTTGACTTCCCACTACGATCATAATGGCTAACACGGTACAACACACTAGTTCTACTATACATTTAAATATAAACAGAACAATGTGCTTTCTAATGAAACAGTGCAATAATAATAAATTCAATTCAAGTTTATTCTTGCAGCAGGAAGGCATATCTTGTCAGAACTGCTGCAGTTTAGTCCCAGGAGACTTTTGTTTACTGGAGTCTGCACATTCTTCCTGGGCACTCGTTATTGCCTTCTGGCTGACACCACCACAATATGCTGTAGGTCCCTGGAAGCATGCACTGTTCTTTCACATTCTATTGACCTGAATGTTTGGTTGATCAGCAACTCTAAACTGGCTCGGTATGTGCAAATCTACCTGTGAGCGTAAGTGTGCCCTGTAATGCAAAAATAGTATTTTGGGTTTTGTGTGGGGTTCAATGATTTTTAGATTGAAACCAGACCTTAAATGTAAAATTAATGCATGAAATTTATATATGATATGGATGACACAATGGTTGTGCTACTGTCTCAAAGTAGAGAGACCAGGGTTTTTGTCCTGGGTTCTCCCTGCCTGGAATTTGCATGTTCCTCCAATGTCTGTGTGGGTTTCCTCTCACAGTCTAAAGACATGCAAGTTAGGTGAATTGGTGATGCTAAATTGGTCTGGGTGTGGTGTATTTAAGTGTGTCTATGCATTTACCCTGTGGTGGACCATGTGCAAGGATTGTTCCTGCTTTGCTCCCTATGCTTGCTGGGGTAGTGTCCAGCTGTCCTGATAAGACAAGGTTATCCTGCTTAGGATAAGGTGGGCAAAGAAAATGGATGGATTTACATATTAGGTATTAATTTTCAACCCTTTAACACAATTAACATTTTATATTTATATTGCATATTACCATATTTTGCATTTATGTAAATTTTAAAACCATATAAGCCAGTTAAAAGTCATGGAGGCTGAATTCTACCCAGGCTGTACTAGTTGCAAATAATGATCCAGTAGTGGTCAAATGCCAGTTAATTACAGTGCTCACTCACTAGTCAATTAACTTAAAATGCATGTCTTTTGAGATTTAAGAGGGAAATCAGAGTAGCAGGGAGAAAGACTCACAGAAACCTGGCACTGACAATGCCTAGGACCTACTTCTTAGCCATTTTCCTGGGATGGTGAGGTAGCAGCAGCTCTAACCATTGTGTCACCATCAACAACATTCAACAGAATATGCTTTATATTTACCTTCCAAAAAAAACATTAAAACTAAAATTTTCAAAGGAGCTTTGACAATAGTCATGCATTTTATGTACAGTAAACATGGTTAATATATTATTTGGGCTTAAAATGTTTTATATTAATATTCAACATCTGGTAAACATTTACTTTTAGTATACAACAACATCATTGGATTTAAGCTTAACAAAGCTATGTCTTTCTTGTCTTTAACTTTCATTTTTAGCACATTTACTTTAAGAATGAAATAACAGAGTATGTTAACCTAAGATTTTCAGGTTATGAATTTCTTCAATATGGAATACCCAACCACCCCTAAGGCTACTCAATTCCAGTCAAGTGATTTGAGAGGCTGCTTTTTGCAAATGGAAATATTCCAAAATATTTACAATGAGGAAACACTGTTAATCATCAATGTGAATCTAGTGTATGCAGTGTCAGACATAAACTTGTGAAAATGTTTACATTTATAACCAACTAACTGTGTTTCAATTGGTATTAATTTAAAACTATACAGTTGCTGCTTCATATCCTTTCTCTGTTTTTAAGGGGCCTTGGATTAGGTAATGATTCTATATTACTTTTTTATATTTTATTCTGCTAATTTAAATTACTTTTTAAAATTAATATTAATCCATTATCTCTTTCATGACAGTTACAGCTATTTGACTTCCGTAATTAAAATGATAAAAGCCATGGTGACCTTGACCTTTTATTTAAAAAAACAAACAAAAATAACCCAAACATGTTTAATTCTACTAGGATCCAAAGATATCATTTTCATAAATAAAATATAAGTGAACTGATTATAAATATAATGTATTTTAAGACAAAGAGGTCTTTGTTGCTGCCTGTTTGTTTTTAAAAGTTGTCACCAGGGACATACACTTAAATTGAGGTTATATAAAAGAAAAGGGTGGCACGGTGGTGCAGTGGTAACGCTGCTGCCTCGCAGTAAGGAGACCTGGGTTCGCTTCCCGGGTCCTCCCTGCGTGGAGTTTGCATGTTCTCCCCGTGTTTGTGTGGGTTTCCTCTGGTTTCCTCCCACAGTCCAAAGACATGCAGGTTAGGTGCACTGGCTATCCTAAATTGTTCCTAGTGTGTGTGTGCCCTTCGGTGGGCAGGCACCCTGCCCGGGGTTTGTTCCTGCCTTGCACCCTGTGCTGAATGGGATTGGCTCCAGCAGACCCCCGTGACCCTGTGTTAGGATATAGCGGGTTGGACAATGACTAACTGACTGATAAAAGAAAAATCAAACTTAAAAAGCTGTGCAACACTGAAACTATCTTACATTGTTATACAGTAAAAACTAGTTTGTATTTATATTCCATGAATTAGAAAAATAATGTCTTTAAAGAAGTCTTGCCTGTATTTGGCTGAATAATAAATGAATTGAGCAGATTTCCACTGAAAATACTGTACAGGATCCCTTTACTTGAACCATCAGAATTATGGGCCTGTATCCTTGTAACTGTGGTGCCTGTAAAAGAACAATTTAAAAAAAAAAAATAAATTAAGACTGTTTCTTGTTTTCTCTGTAACAGTTTATTCTTCTGGTATCTGTATGGTATATAACATGCAGCATATAAGGAATAAAATATATTTTTTAATTCATTTTTGGAATAAAAGTAGCCAAGGTTTGGTATATGATGATGTTTGGTATCAAAACTAACAAAGAAATTTGTAGGTAGAATGGAGCTCTAATCTTGCTGCTTTAAATAACATTTTATTACTATCATTAAAATTCTAAATCAATATTGTTCAGTGTTTCATCTTTGAACCTTCAAATAGTTTTTGAAAATAATTTTTGCTGCTTCTGAAAATTCTAATGTTCTAATGTCACTTGTTCTTTGCTGTATTGGGTTACTACTGGAGGTAAGGGCACTGTTGATGTTTTGTAAAGATCATTACATGAAGAATTTCATTGCATTTTATAGTACTTACTATTTTGTTTTACCAACAAAACACATTCAAATAAGAATTCCAATATACTGGTTATCTGTGACAAATCTTGAACACAAACTGGAAGAAACATGTAGAAAGACTTAGAAAAAGACTTATTTGATATTTTAAAACTGTGCACTTTAATATTGGTGGAATAAAGATCACACTTACCTCTCTTTGCATTTTCCTGCAAACTGACATCCTTAAAATTACGTGGAAAGCGCACACCTTTGTATTCGTCCTCTTTAATGTAAATCACCACCACTCCTGTAGATGAACGAGCTGGAGTCCCTTGGTCAGTTGCAATTACAAACAGGGTTCTTTCTTTTTGAGACATCATGGAAAGAGTCTTTAACAGCCTAATTTCCCCAGAAAATGAATTGATGCTAAAGCCTGACACTGAAGTTGTAAAGCGATAGAAAATTGAAGCATTAGCCCCAAAGTCTTTGTCTTCAGCTCTCATAGTAGCTATCACATTGTTGATGGAGGCATCTTGAGAAATATTTATTATAAGTGGGTCCTGAATGAAAAATGGTGAGTTATCATTGACATCTCTTATGTTAATTGTGATAGGAATAGTGGCATTCTTTGGTATTACAGTGGAACAGTCAATGGCCACTACTTGGAACCGATATGTTGCCCGCTTTTCTCTGTCCAGCAGGGCAGCCGTAGTAATCCTACCAGTTTCTTGATTTATGCTAAACATACTCAGTGACTCTTTGCTCAAGAAATATAGCAAACGCCCATTATCTCCATAATCAGCATCTGAAGCAGTTACATCAAGAATAAGAGTACCAACTTGGGCATCTTCATCGGTATCAACTATAAAGGAACTATCAGTGAAGGTGGGGTAGTTGTCATTAATGTCCAAGACTACCACAGTCACAGTGGCTGTGCTACTCAGGGCTGGCTTCCCAAGGTCCCGTGCCATAATAGTCAAAGAATACCTAGATATTCTTTCCCTGTCAAGAGGTCGAGAGGGAGAAAATACTCCAGAACTACTATGAATGATGAAATCGCCATGAGGGTCTCCATCTACAGGAACAAACGACAGAAAAAACGACAAAACAATTAAAATATTAAAATAAGAACATTAATAATTAAGAACTTTATAAGAATAAAAAGAACATACTTTAAGATTATGTTTTTATGAGCATGTTTCTGTATTGTATATGCAAACAATACTAATTCAAGCCATCACAGCTCGGCATGGGCCATGTTTTTTGCAAGCATGGTTGAAATTGAGCCTAAAGAAGAAATTTCTGCTATTGTGGTTATAGTAGTTATACGGGGTATAATCTCTTAAGCACTCCCTATGAGATAAAAAGAACTAGTAATTTTTTTCCAATAAACTTCTTTTACATTTTGTGTTTCCCATAATACATGCTTCTTTAAAGTTGCTTTCTGTCTGTTTCATGTAGTGATCAATTTAGAATTGTATCACTCTTTATGACCAAGAAACTGAACAGAGTACCTGCCTATCAAGAGCAATAACTACCCTGTAATGTATATTGATCAAGATCCTCTTGGTAGCTTTGCTTGCTGATAAAGGAGCACATGATTTGACTGTGGCATAGGTGAAGTAAAGAGTTACAGCATACAGCATTGTGGAGGCACACAAGTGCAAAACTATCTTATGCCATAGGCTCTAAATATATAATTTTGGTGTGGGGTGATTTTGTTGCAAATTCTGATACTGAACTTTTAAACTTGAGATCAAAAGGCAGCATATCATGTAGATATTTTTAAATGGCAGTGGAGTTGAAACTCCCTCGCTTGTATTTCTAAACCTTAGCAAACAGTAGTTTTCTCATATTGGCTTTTGTGCAATTCTAACAGGAAAATCAATCTTGACTGTTTCTGTTGTATTCTTAACCAGTATTTCACTATCTATACCATGCCCTTCATACTCTTTGGGTCTGATTCTAGACCTTCTAACTTTTACTACTATCAAGTCAGTTGACATTAGAATTGTCTTATGACCAAAACAATTTTCGTTCCTAGACTAATTTAGCTTTCTATGCAGGCATTGATACCCTGTACTAGATGGCAACGTTGGGAAGAACAAAATTTTATTTATACCTTTTTGTGTTAACAGTTTGTTTAGTAGTGGTTTCATTCAAGGTACGTAACAATAAAACTTTAAATCCCTATAAGGATGGCCTCACTTAATTCGTGTCCCTAAAATTTGGTTTTAGGAATTAAATTGTACCGTAAAAAGTGTTCAGTGTATGCCAGAGTGGGTTCATAGGACTGTGTGAAGTTGAAGCAGAAAAGCCATGAGCACTTAAGAACAATCCAAGTGATATACTGAAATGGTTGCAGGGGTTGAATCACACATGCATGACAAGCAACATGAATTCTTTTTTAAAAATTGCTTTATATTTACGCTATGGAATCCTTTGTTTATTTTTTTTCATCAATTACCCTGGACTTTATGCATTTTAAAAAACAGATGAAAATAGACAGAATTATACACCTTCTTACTGATAAATACCAAATATTAATCTTATATTCCAAAACAAAAACTGAATTTTGGCCCTGTGTGTGCAGAGTTAAACTGACCATTTAATTTCTGTGCTTTTCAATTATTATAACACAGGATTCTTTAACTAATGTTTACTTATGTTTTAGTGGGTATTTACTTTATAGATGAAGTTGTTTCAAACCTTAGCATTAAACAACTTATAAAAGTGCTCTGCCTCATTGTAAAAGTTGTCAGTTTTTAATAATTTGGTTTAACTTTCTTTACTTTTTGAGTCAGTTTGTGGTGCACTCTAACATTTTAACAAAGAGTGTATGGTCTTACTAGTGATGAGCATTACACATGTTTAATATTGTTTTGTCCATAGTATTGCAATAATAACATTCTACAAAATATTAAACTGAATTGTGTTAAATGAACATTTAACTATAATGAACTGAATTAGTAATAGGAAAAGAAAAGAAAATTTCTCTGAACTAACATGATAGGAGTAGTCTATAGAGCTCCTCATATAATTATTTTGTAAACACAAGCTGAAAAACCTTATATTAACCACTTTGAACCTCCAAACCACTCAAAAAAATACCCTCAAAAGGACAACAATCATATAAAACTAAAATAAAAATAATATATATTGCATTCAAGTCTATTACTGTTCATACTACTACTGTAATAAAAGATTCGTTCCTGCCAATTTAGATACTTTCTTGCCAATTTTTTTTAAGCAAATAGCATTCCATACAAACAAATCAAATTTTACAAAACTACAGTGCATCCGGAAAGTATTCACAGCGCATCACTTTTTCCACATTTAGTTATGTTACAGCCTTATTCCAAAATGGATTAAATTCATTTTTTTCCTCAGAATTCTACACACAACACCCCATAATGACAACGTGAAAAAAGTTTACTTGAGATTTTTGCAAATTTATTAAAAATAAAAAAAAAAAATAAAAAAAACCTTTGCCGTGAAGCTCGAAATTGAGCTCAGGTGCATCCTGTTTCCCCTGATCATCCTTGAGATGTTTCTGCAGCTTAATTGAAGTCCACCTGTGGTAAATTCAGTCCATTGGACATGATTTGGAAAGGCACACACCTGTCTATATAAGGTCCCACAGTTGACAATTCATGTCAGAGTACAAACCATGCATGAAGTCAAAGGAATTGTCTGTAGACCACCGAGACAGGATTGTCTCAAGGCACATATCTGGGGAAGGTTACAGAAAAATTTCTGCTGCTTTGAAGGTCCAAATGAGTACAGTGGCCTCCATCATCCGTAAGTGGAAGAAGTTTGAAACAACCAGGACTCTTCCTAGAGCTGGCTGGCCATCTAAACTGAGCGATCGGGGGAGAAGGGCCTTAGTCAGGGAGGTGACCAAGAACCCGATGGTAACTCTGTCAGAGCTCCAGAGGTCATCTGTCTAGAGAGGAGAACTTTCCAGGAGGACAACCATCTCTGCAGCAATCCACCAATCAGGTCTGTATGGTAGAGTGGCCAGACGGAAGCCACTCCTTAGTAAAAGGCACATGGCAGCCCGCCTGGAGTTTGCCAAAAGGCACCTGAAGGACTCTCAGACCATGAGAAAGAAAATTCTCTGGCCTGATGAGACAAAGATTAAACTCTTTGGTGTGAATGCCAGGCATCACGTTTGGAGGAAACCTGGCACCATCCCTACAGTGAAGCATGGTGGTGGCAGCATCATGCTGTGGGGATGTTTTTCAGCGGCAGGAACTGGGAGACTAGTCAGGATAAAGGGAAAGATGACTGCAGGAATGTACAGAGAAATCCTGGATGAAAACCTGCTCCAGAGCGCTCTTGACCTCAGACTGGGGTGACGGTTCATCTTTCAGCAGGACAACGACCCCAAGCACACAGCCAAGATATCAAAGGAGTGGCTTCAGGACAACTCTGTGAATATCCTTGAGTGGCCCAGCCAGAGCCCAGACTTGAATCCAATTGAACATCTCTGGAGAGATCTTAAAATGGCTGTGTACCGACGCTTCCCATCCAACCTGATGGAGCTTGAGAGGTGCTGCAAAGAGGAATGGGCGAAACTGGCCAAGGATAGGTGTGCCAAGCTTGCGGCATCATATTCAAAAAGACTTGAGGCTGTAATTGCTGCCAAAGGTGCATCGACAAAGTATTGAGTAAAGGCTGTGAATACTTATGTATATGGGATTTCTCAGTTTTATTATTTTTAATAAATTTGCAAAAACCTCAAGTAAACTTTTTTTCATATTGTCATTATGGGGTGTTGTGTGCAGAATTCTGAGGAAAAAAAATAATTTAATCCATTTTGGAATAAGGCTGTAACATAACAATAGGTGGAAAAAGCGATGCGCTGTGAATACTTTCTGGATGCACTGTAAGTTCAAATCAAATCAAATTTCTTGCCAATTTTGATTAAAGCATTTATTCATAAAAAATTGGGTGGTGCTTAATGTGAACCATATTTATTATGTATGAGAGTATTTCTGATTCCACATCCTGCTGTACTTTTATCCACTTTACTTTTGTCAAATTGATAATTCTCAGGGTCTTGTAAGGCCATTTGTCCATGTGGTATGCTGCTGAAACGAGCAGTATAATGGTGTACACAGGCTATAATGAATACTTTGAAAACGTTTTTGGGATAAAACTATAAGACACCACTTAACTGATGCAAAGATCTGAAGTGCTCTTTTAATAGAGCAACACACCTTTCAATGACTTATCTTTTGTGTGCAGGGTCCATATTGTATTTCTCTTCTGCCAAAGACGATGGGTTTGTCACAGGTTTTACCTAAGCTTAGAGATATCTGCAGTCTCCCAAAAAACACACATCATGAAACTTCATCTTCTTTTGCTAAATGCTAATCATTACAGTTTACTGATACTGATGAATCTTGTGTAGCTCCTGGTCACTTGGCCACAGTATTCCTTAAATAAGATTTCTGCTACAGATAATTTACATATATACGGCATTAACATTTTTTTCTGCAAACACAATTTTGAGGCTAATATGCCTGATCATGTCATTAGCACCAATTATATTTGTAAATCCATAGACTGCATAAAAGTCTTTTTCTGATTGTCTCAGAGTCACCTTAAATGCTATTGTGCAAGATTTGTCTGGGCACTATATAAAGAGGTAAAGTAGCGGCTAGAAGGGCACCTTACTGTAACCAGGGTTGTAAATGTACAGATTTAAAAAAAAAAATTTTTTTACTATTTCTTCCTCCCTGTCAAATATATTTAATACTTCTTTGTCTTTCCTTCAGTTCTGTGGTGTGTTTCATCTTTCATCTTTGTTGAATAATACTTTTGTATTTTAAGAACACACTATGTAGTACGTAATGCAAACATTTTCTGCCAGATTGATAACAACCATAGAGACTGATCCATTTGAAAGCCTCTCAGCACCCACAGTATCAACCTACCAACATCTTCTCACTGGCATATGTCCATTCTCACCTATGTAAGGCATTTGAGAAACTCTATCTGGCAGTGGGAATTTATACCATCTACCTGAGGGCAGGAGTGCTTTGGATTTTTGTTCTAATTTCTTAATTAGGAAACAGTTCTTCTGGTCTATGGAACATGTCATTTAATCTGTCACTTTTCTTGTGCAGAAGATTAGAATCCCTCAATTTTCCTTTTATTCCAAAACATTTTTTTTAAACTGCCTATTTAAAGATGAACGCATATTGCAATTGACAATGGCACATTTTCCTTCTGGTTATTTGTGACACATGGGTAACTGCCTTCTTATTAGTGAAATTAAACTATAAAGAATTTGAATTCTTTTCAAACAAGAGAATTTTAATGAAGCAAAAATAGTAGAAAATTAAAAGATATGAGGAGGACATGCTGTAGATTACCTTAGGATGGTCACAAGCAGCCCCTTGCAATAGAAGCTCTGTGTTTGTTTGTCTTCAATGTTGTTTGCTATTGTTTACTACTTTTTTTATTGGACAACCGAAAATGTGAGGAAGGACTCACACTCACTTACATATGACAGCAACTACTGGACTTGTACCCTTTGTATACTAGATCATTGGATCTAATTGTTGGGCTGCCAGCAGAACTACTGCATTCATGTCTCGGAAAAAATGAAGGAGCCCGACAAGAGAAGAAGGTACAGACTTTAACTGCCTTCAATTATTATGGGAAACAGAAAATTGCTGGTGAATAAAATGGCTTAGAGCTGAAGTCTGCAGTTGCACTGGATGGATTTGAAATTGTGCTGGTGGACAGAAGCAGGAGTGAAAGCAGCAAGAAGAAAGCATGTAGACTTGACTTTTTTGTGAATGAAAAATTGTGTAACCCTGGATTTATTACAATTAAAACCCGAATGTTGAGCTGCTTGCATTGGGTTTATGAGCTTATTATATGTCAGAGAGTTTTTACATGCCTTTGGGCTGGCAGTTTCCATCCCTCCTCAGCAGACATGGCAATCGCAACAGATACAGTATCCTTTGTAATAAGCAAACTCACAACTGACCATCCCTGTGCTTTCATCACAATTTCTGTGGATTTTAACCATATTTCACTTTCCTCCACCCTCACCAATGTTTACCAGTCCGTGGACTGTACAACAAGAGAAAACAGGACCCTGGACTTGTCATACGGCAATTTTAAAGGGGCATATAACTCTTTTACTTTGCCAAGTTTATGCTGATCGGACCATAATTTGGTACAGCTCATACCTGCATATAAATCCATTGCTCACAGCCACCACCAGGACCTTGCAGGAATGAATAACAGAGGCCAAGGACGCTCTTAAGGATGCGTCTGAAAACAGTGACTGGGATATGCTTTGTGAGACACACAGTGAGGACAATGAGGAATGGAGCCACTGTATCATAGAGTACATCAGGTTTTGTGTAGATAACACAGTTCTTACAAGGAGATTGTGCTGTTTTTCCAACAACTAGTCATGGATCATAAAAGAACTGAAGGCCCTACTGAATATGAAGAAGAGAGCCTTCAGGTCTGGAGATAAGGATGAAATCAAACAGTTGCAGTCAGACCTGAAGAAGCAGCTCTGTGAGGGGAAAGCCCACTACAGAGACAAACTTCAGCATAAGTTGCAACAGAACAACATGAAGAAAGTGTGGAATAGAATGAACACTATCACTGGCTACATGCAAAGGAAGTGAACAAGAACACAGCTAATGAACCGAACCAGTTTGACTTGTTCCTGTCAGCACCTCCTTCTCCCAACACTGCTAGCCTCTGTGTGCAAGCTGAGGAGGCTCTGGAATCCCAACTGTCATCTGCATCCTGCACTATCCTCCGCTACAATAACATCACACCTGTGGTCTTCAGCCACACTCCACTCCCTGGACTGTATGTCTCTGCTGATGAAGTGAGGAGAGAGCTGGAAAAACGAAGCTTCAGGGCCTGATGGAATCAGACCCAGGTGGCTGAAAACATCTGCCAGCCAACTCTGTGGGGTCCTTTAGCACCTTTAGTCCTTTTTCCTGCATTTGTTGAAGGGTCCCCAGCTGTGCAAAACATCCTATATGGCCCCAGTGCCAAACAAAGGACATTCCAGTGATTCCAAGGACCAGGTGTTCTTACTTCATATAACATGAAGACCTTTGAGAAAACAGCTATGACCCCTGATTTTAGAACATCTGGATCATCTGCAGTTTGCCTGTGAGGCACATATAGGTGTGCAGGATGCTCTCATCTACATGCTCCACAGAGCCTTCTCTCACTTGGACAAAACTGGTACCACAGTCAGGATAATTTCATTTGACTTTTCCACTGCCTTTACCACCATTCTGCCTTAATGGCTGGGGAAAATGGTCAAGTATTAGAATGCTGATTCTCCCATGGTCTCCTGGATCATGAACCTGACCAACAGACAGCAGTTTGTGAAGCTGAGGGACTATGTGCCAGAAATGGTGGTGTGTAATGCTGGAGCACCTCAGGGAACTGACTCGTCTCCTGTTAACCCTCTTCTCTTCCTATCCAGCACTTCAGTGCAAAAAAAAATCCACTACACTCTCATCATCATTTTGACTGTAAACTATTTGTGCTTGGACAGGTGTACTACCTAGCGCATAATACATTACCTTTTCATGACAGCAACAATTACATGAAAACCTGTAAACATCAATTATTGAAAATGACATTTGTTTGGGTTAACACAATTTTTTATTCTTTCATCATATTTCATCTTAAAGGCATATTGAGAAATATGATAATTAAACCTTTTTTTGGTTTATAAATGTCTCACCATGAGAAAAATACTGAATTTGTCAATACTTCAACTGAATGCCATTTATATATCTATAAAGCAAATTGGGCTTATGCCCAAAAAGACGAAAAAATTTGTATTACTAGGATTTCCCTTTATAAAATTTATATTCATTTACAATTCCCATGATATTTGTATTCTATGTCTAAAATGCAGAGTAACTAACTTCATTAATAAGAACTCACCGATAATTTTGTACTCTGTTTTGCCATTCTCACCAGCATCAGAATCTCTTGCCTTTATAGCCAAAAGAGCAGATGGGTCTTGGTTTTCTGGCACCTCTAAATAGTATAAGTCCTTCTCAAAAACTGGAGCATTATCATTTTCATCCAACACCTTAACTTTAATTGTTGCTTTGGCAAAATTGGGTGGAGACCCACCATCTTCAGCATAGGCTGTAGGAAGAAAATAATTACTTTGTAAGTCACAGAGTATGTACATTTCATACGATCTAAAACATCAAAACTGGCAGTTGTTTTAGTAATCTTACGTTTTTTTACTGTGCCTCACCACACTCATCCTTGAGACATAGGAAGCCAGAGTTCAACTTTGAAAGATTATTGTCTGCAAATGGAAACATTTCTGAATTTATCAGATTCAGACATCACTGAACATCTAAACTGTTCCAGCTCCTTTATGTCACAATCTTGCAGTCTACACCCCAAACCTTATTAAACCATCTATTCTCATCCAATGTCTTAATGTTTTATTTTTTTACAATTTACACAGTACAGATGATGATAAAAGTTTGTTTCAGGTGGAACAGTGAGTAGTGGCATTTTTCTTGTGTTTTTGGTTTAAATATTTTCCCAGTTTTCATGAAGATTCTCTTTCTGTCAACTTTAGTTTTCTCCCACAGTCCTAGGACACACTTTCAAGTTGACTGGATTTAGCTGACTGTACTTAAGTTTGATCTGAGAAGGCCTGACATATGTGCTTGGATAACCTGACACCCACAGTAACACTGACCAGACCAAACTAGTTCAAGAAAATCACTGTAGAGGATCATGGTGTGCATGACCCATGTTCTTCAAATCCCTGTAGACTACTATTTATGCGTAATTGTTTTTTTCTGCAGCTACTTGCTCAACAGTGATACATCAGTTGTTCACTTTTATAAACGTTCATGGACATAACTTTACCCATATAACTATATGGTAGCTGCAAGTATACAATTACATTATCTTCTTTACCTTATCAAATTCTTTGAATATACACTACAGTATATTGATGTATTCATGGTATTCATATAATACAATAACAACCAATTGTCTATTAAAAAAGTCATGTAATGTAAATAGGTTTTTGATAATGATACCTTACTCTGATTTTTTTTATATTCTATATAATTATGTTTTTAATGGTATAGCTTTTGTTATGTCTTTACAAACCAGTTTGGACCATTTTAATGTGTTTTTCTTCTGATTGCTTTTGGAATATGATTAGTTTGATTAGTTTGCATATTAATCATGACGTCTCTGATAAGATTCTATTTTTTGTTTATAGTAGAAATGTTTTTTCCAGCCATTCTATGTTTTCTAGAAATGTATTCACATTAAATATTTTTTCATAATTCTATAGTATCTTGCCAAAAGATTCACACCTGGATTACAAATGATCTGTTCATATCCTGTTTATTGTAGCATCATATGGCGGATGAGAAAAAATTAAGAAAAAAAATTCAGAAGTGAGCGTGTAGCAGGCTTTGCTCTGTAGGAACCAAGTTACCCAAACTATTCTATAGCATTTTAGTAATTATTTACTGCTCAGATGCATATCGTTCTGATCATAAAATAGGTCATTACGATAACAATTGACAGAAAGAATGAATAATAAAATTGCAGAATTACAGATTTGAGTGTTCATCTAGAGTGCCTCTTTCTCTTGCACAATTTGGCTCAAAAACTAATCAACACATTTTCATCTCATAACAAGCTTAAATTTCGAGTTTGGTATTTTTCTGTCCAGCTGTTTTAGCTCTAAACTGTCCTCAAAAAACTGTGACACAAAAACACACACCCATCATTGAGGTATCAATGTTTTTGGTATTGGGGACCCTAAAATGTTGAGATCCGTCGGAAATCGGAGATTGAAATTTCTGAAAAAAAGTAAAGCTTTCACTCCTCCCACATTGATGATAGGTTAGTGGGGGAGGGCACAAATCAAAAATGTCATTTTTGGAGTAAATACTTTTGTGAAAAGTAGTTATTTATGGTTAATGTGGTGCAGTGATTAAGGCTTTTGACTTCAAACCCCAAGGTTGTGGGTTCAAATCCTGCCACTCACACTGTGTGACCCTCAGCAAGTCACTTCACCTGTCTGTGCTCCAACTTGAAAAAGAAAAAAAATGTAACCAACTGCATCTCAAAAATTGTAAGTCACATTGGATAAAGGTGTCTGTCAAATAAATGGATTGAGTCAGTCAACTTTACATTATATATGCATATATAAAAGACACTAGCTTGTATTTCTTCTGTTTTGGCACTAGGTTATTTGAACCATTCATATAATACATACAGTAGATAGATAGATAGATAGATAGATAGATAGATAGATAGATAGATAGATAGATAGATAGATAGATAGATAGATAGATAGATAGATACTTTATTAATCCCAAGGGGAAATTCACATACTCCAGCAGCAGCATACTGATAAAGAAACAATATTAAATTAAAGAGTCATAAAAAATGCAGGTAAAACAGGCAATAGCTTTGTATAATGTTAACATTTACCCCCCTCCCCCAAGGTGGAACTGAAGCGTCGCATAGTGTGGGGGAGGAACAATCTCCTCAGTCTGTCAGTGGAGCAGGACAGTGACAGCAGTCTGTCGCTGAAGCTGCTCCTCTGTCTGGAGATAATTGCAGTAGCCTATATATTATGTCTCAGTTACTTAAATTTGGTGATCCTAATAGGGTTCCACTGTAAAGAAGCTAATTTTTTCTTCTACAGCTCATTTGTTTCATAATCAGGGGCTGAATGTATCCATAAATATACCTAACTGCATACTGTAAAAACTGAAAAGTGGCAACCGATACACCAATATTAGAAGACATGCAAAGGCTGCTTAAGGCTTAGTATGCAATCGAGGCACCAATATTATCAACCAATAAATACATCATGTGAAAGTATTTGTTTTTTATAGATTGTGGATTGGTATTTTATTAGATATATACAATGAAAACATAAATCTTTGTGAAATGAAGGAAGTCAGATTCAAAGGAGGGTGCAGCAAAAAATGTGAGTTTCTGCTGGAATAAATTACCTTTATCAGATAAAAAAAACGTCTACACCAAAAAAGTTAAAATATACTGTATTTGAATAAGTTAATGTTATTCTTTTATCTTTGGTTGATTGCAAGTTTTACTTATTTTTTGTTTGACTTTGTTTTCTGAAAGGATCTAGTTTCTTTTCATTTACATCCTGCTAGGCTAACAATTTCCGTGGATTTCTGTTTATTCTGCAATGGACAAATGGCTCCGCTGCAGAATGCTCCTGCCTTAGGGCAGTATTTTATGCTTTCTGCTTTCATATTTTTGTGGAAACATGCAACAGTTCATTTATTCAGGCTGTATTGTGTTTAGTCTAATGAAGACATTTCTCCCACTGCCACTTCATTTTTCCTGGTGAGGAATGGAGTAGCAGTATGTCTGGCTGGACTGACCAAGCTATCCTATCCTGTCCTATCATATCCTTATCCTTAGCAATTTGTTCCAGCTCCGCCAGGGGAAATCACAAAATTCCCAGACCTGTTGAGATATGTAATCCCTCCAGCATCTCCTGGGTCTTTTGCCTTTTGGCCATTCCTGGTACACTCCCAGATAGCATTTTAACTTCTTGCCCAAACCATCTCAACTGTTTTTCCTTTCAGTTTGCAGAAGCATCACATTTGGTGAGCCTATCCCACCAGAAATAGATGCAAGTCAGAACACTCCAGCACCAGATGGGTTATACTAAAGCAGTTTACACACAATAGATCAGTAAAAGTGTCATTGAAAGTAGACATATACTAAGGCTGGACATGGAAGTGAGATTTAACTAGCTAGCTTCACACAGAAGATACTTTGATTGATATCATACTAGGGTTTTTGTGCTGTGGTGTGTCAAACATAAATAATTAATCACAGTGTTATTTAAGTATGCTTTACTCTGTAGAACATTTTTCTACTAATTTTAGATCTGCTAACAATGACTAGGAAAACTAAACAATTTAATATGACATTAATGAACCAGCATAAAAAAAAAGAAAAACTGTGACATTACCTGTGAAAATATAGAGATCCTTTGTCTCTCTGTCTAGAGATTTCATTGTTTTAATGACTCCAGTTGCTGAATCCATTGAGAAGCTGTCATCTAAAATGCCTCCATATGTAACCACACCATTGGAACCTGCAAATTATTGAAAACACCATATTCAATAACAGAACCTTGTTGTATCTCTCATAAATTAAACTTCTTGGTTTTACCGTCACGAGGCTAGGAAGTGTTTTGTATCGTGTACATACAAAAAGTATTCGATAGTGAATTAGCAATGATTGTGCTTGAGCAGCTACATACAGTATGTATGTAATCAATTGTTTTGTTTTATATGTGTAATTAATGAAGACCTCTTTGCAGAAATCTGATTTCAATTTGACATTAATGAATCTTTTTCTGTTGATCAATGTCAAAAAAGACAAATTAAATCTACTGTGAATTAAAGTTCTATTAACAATAAAATATTAAACACTTCAAGAGGTTGAGTACTTTTTACAGGCGTTATATATAGACATACTATATTGTCACACATGTGCACATGGAGTACAGTTTACAGGCTCAAATAATGTTATTTGTCAGCCAGAGCGGGGTTGGCGTTCTCACTTGATCCTCTCTCCTCTTGTTCCTCTGCAGCCCAGCCAAAGACCCTGCATCTTGCAGTTTTTCTGAATTGCTGAAACACTAAACCCCATTCACTGAACCAAAAGCTCACTGGCCTGAACTCATTTATTGAATCATTCACTCTTTTGACAATACCATAAACAATTTTCACCTAGTGAAACTCAATTTGCAGACCTCATTGATTCTTTTTGCAAAACTCTAAACACATTCTCATGCAATAAAACACATTTTGCACTACATTGCACTTGTGATGCATAAAAGTAACCCCAAGTGGAAAAAGGTAAACACAGCTGTCATAAATTAAACACTATGAATCCAAATTGATAACACTTGTTTCATATGATGTGACATAACCAATATAAGCCAGTTCAGAGTGCACACGGGTTGTTGAAGGTTCACATCAACAAAGGACATAATGTATCAGAGATGCAGAGGATGAGTGTTTGTAAGAGGTTGGGTACAGGGAGGAAGAGGAGAGGGGAATCGAGGTAGAAGAGGGGGCAGAGGAAAAGCAAGACAAAGAGTTGCAATTTCTGATGAAATTCGAACTACTGTCACAGATCATGTTCTTGTCCATAAAATGACAATGAGAGAAGCAGGACAAAGGGTACAAGCTAATATCAGCAGATTCTGTATCCACCATAATCCGCAGCTTCAGACAAGAGAACAGGTACAGCATAACTTTTTTTTTATTTATGAACGTTCACAGTACTACTGTATACAGATATTTCAGTAGACTGGGAGTCCCAATCATGGTTTATATTGTACTGCATGAATATTTTTGTAACTGCACTTTGACTTTTTATAGAATTGCAAGACTGCCACAGGAGGGTGGAAGGACAGCTATGTTCAATCAGCAGCAAGATGCCATTATAGTTGACATGGTCCGTCAAAACAATACCATTATACTGCAAGAAATACAGCAACTAGTTATTGAAGACAACACAAACTTTGAAGGAATTAACAGTGCAGGCTTTGGACATTTCTTTCTGTGACTGACATTCTTTCTTTTTCATTCTTTCCTAGGACACAAAGCGGAAGCAGACAATGGCTGACGGTGTGATGGAGCACGTTGTTGAAGAACTCCAGGCCCTTGATAACCAGATCCAGAAACTCCTGTCCAGACGGAAGCACCTGAGGGAACTGAAGGCTAGCCTACTGAAAGAGTTCTCCCTGACTTCTGACATCATCAGAGAAAATCGCGATTCAGCAACCTCGACTCCACGCCAGAGAAGTGTCCAGCTGCAGTCAGGAGAGTTTTGGGCCTTGGACAGATCCGAGCACTTCAGACACTATATAAATGTAATGAATTATTGTTAATATTATTAGGTCCATAAATTGACGTCCCCTTCTGGAGTCATTCCTGTTTCGTTGGTGAACTATATATTACACGCCCCTCATGATGATTTCAATTCCCATTAGTTCCTGCACCAAAATGTGTATTCAGCATTTATTAAACTTCTAAACTATCGAGGTTTCTCAGTTCTGCATTCGAAGCAGTTGTTTTGGTGTCACATCTTAGAAACAAACTGAACAAAAAATCTTAACATATTGTTTTTTATAGTATACATTTTATATCTGCATTTTCCATGTCACATTCATGAGACTGCACTTTTTAATACGTTAGTTATATGCTGCATGCAACGGAGTAGTGGCTCTGTGGCTAAAGATCTACACTGGTAATCAGAAGGTTGACCCCACATAAAAATGGGAAATGCTAAGGAAGAAGATGAAGAAGAATAAATTATATGCTGCACTCAGCTACGATTAACACAACATATGTTTATAGACTCTGAATCGAATAAATCACATAATTTGTGTAAACAGTCAAAATATGCAATACTGTACTGTATTGACTTTGTAGTCCTCTCTGTGTTATACCATTAGTACTGTATTATTACTGGTGTACAAAATGTTAATATTTCTAATAACGATGCATTAATTGTGGCGGAGTTTATGCTCCAGAGAAATGATGCACTCGCCCTCAGAAGCACAAAGAGGTATAAAGTAGTCATTTCAGTCGCCTTCTCTGTTAGCTGAGCGGCTTTGCATACCCATTTGGGATGGCTTGCGACCTTGCAGCAAGTTATTACATTAGCACGATGGTTTATCCTGGTGAAGCTTTTTTTATTTATAATAAATATTTTTTTGCACACACATTCAGTTTGCCACCATTACTATAGCAGTACATTTAGCACAAACGTTTACCGCTAAGACGGGGTTGGAAAGTGGGTGGAGTCAAAAGCGATGCAGGGGTGTCATCTTATGGGCCTCATCATTTTTTAGGTCACTGAATCTGTACAAGGCCTAAAACTGTCCTGACTGCAGCTGGACTCTATTGGCAACACCATGCCACTCAATTTCAGGGCCCCGGCTCCTCGGAGCAACGACATCAACAACAAGGGAATCAGCCTATTTAACCTATGCAGGTGGGGGTTTAAGGCTAGATTACCTCCATCGGCTCAGGCAAGCATCTCCACTCAGAACCGGTTTGACCCTCTTTGCTCCCCCGGGTGATGTATTTGTGATTTGAGATTCCATTGTACAAGATCTAAACATTTCTTGCCCTAAACATAAATATTTTGTTTCTTGTATTCCCGGGGCTCATGTTCGAGATGTTATGAGAAGAGCACTGACAGTCTTTGAGAGGCACAAGAATCCATCGTAATACATGCCGAGGTAAACGATGTGAGATACTGAGAGTTGGAGATTCTTAAGGTGGACTTTGCAGCACTTATTAAAGCCATGAAGGAGAAGATCTCGGCTGCGAGAAACTTCATCTTGGGTCCCTTACGTCTGGTTAAAAGATCAAATGAGTGGCATTAAATATCTGGCTGAAAGGCTTCTGCGAGGGACAAAACATTGGGTTTGTGGACAACTGGGATCTCTTCTGGGACAGGCTGTGTTTCTTCAGGCAGGATGGTCTGCATCCTAATAGATTCAGTGCCCGGGTCATCTTCGAAAACATCTCTAAGGTAATTTGTCTCTCTTGACTATGTACCGTTTTTACTAGTGTACCACGTGCCCTCGTGTAAGACGCACACCCTAATTTTTACAAAGAAAATTGCGAAAACCATTTTGCCCCGTGTACGACACGTGTTGTGATTGTATAGGAAGTGTTTAGGGCACGTTTTCCGCGAAATGCCCTTCTGTTTTTGCTGCATGACAAAAGTTTTTCTTTCTTTCGTCACGCGAGCGAGAGAGAGAGAGTGCGAGCGAGCGAGCCCAAGCAGAAGAAGTAAACATTACAGAAAAGAATGTCCTCGCGTATGACACGCACCTGATTTTCTAATGCTAATTTTCGTGAAAAAATGTGCGCGTGGTACACGCGTAAATACGGTACTTTTAATTCTAATTCTTTCCATAATGCCTTGATAGGACATGATAATTCTGTAGCCAACTCTTCTATTAACATTTCTTATTAGTGATAGGAAAATCGATTTTATTGCATTAAGTGAAACATGGCTTAGCTCTGTTGGCGGGGCTGTTTTAATTGAATCTGCACCTCCGAATTACAGCTTTACTCATGCGGATTGCCAAGGTAAGAAAGGCAGCGGTTTAGCAAATATTTACTTGAGACGGTTAAAGTGCAAAGATAATAATAATTCATTACGTTTATATAGTGCTTTTCTCAGTACTCAAAGTGCTATCCACACAGGGAGGAACCGAACTCACAATCTTCTTATTGCAAAGCAGCAACACTACCACTGCGCCACATGTGAGGTATTATCTTTGGTGCATTCAAGTCTTTTGAGTATCTTGCCATTGTTTAACTACAATACTATAATAATGTAAATAGTAAGGTGGAAAATTGTAATACTAAAGTGAGAGCTGCCACTGACATGCTCGCACCTGAAAAGACAGTTAAAAAATCCTCCAGTACTGTTACACCATGGAAGACACAAAGAGTATTTCTGATTTAAAGTAAGCATGACGGAGAGCTGAGCATAAATGGAGAAAACTAAATTGATTATTCACTATGAGATATTGAAGGCTAAAATAACAGAATACAACAACATAGTCAGTCTTGAGAGGCGGTGCTATTTCTCTAAAATTATAAGTTACAATGCTAGTAATCCAAGAGATTTATTCTCTACTATTGATCGTTGGCTAAACTCAGGTCACTCAATGGAATGCCTATATTTTTAATAACAAAATTAATGATATTAGAAGTAATACAGTACATTCCCCCAATAATGATCCTCTTAAACCCTGGTATTCCATTTTAAGCAAAATAATTCTTTCACCAGGATAGGATTTACCTGATTTATACAAAACAATTTCTCAGCTGAGACCTTCCACCTGTGTCCTTGACCCAATACCAACAAATTTTTTCAAAGAAGTATCTGATGTGCTAACTGAGAGTGTTTTTGACATAGTAAATTCATCATTAAATATGGGTGTCTTACCAGACTGTCTTAAGACTGTTGTTGTTAAACCCTTGCTCAAGAAAAATAACCTTGACTCCTCTGTTTTTGAGAATTTTAGACCTACTTCTAACCTGCCTTTCTTACAGTTTTTCTGAATTGCTAAAACACTAAATCCCATTGTAAAAACTAAACTGTCAACTACCAAAACTCTTTCATCAAATCAATCCCACAGTTGTCAAAATCTTAAACACTATTCATCTGGTTAGGACACAATTTGCAAATCTGAATCTCCCATTTACCAAAACTCTAAACACATTCTCAAACACATTTAGCAGTGTGGTGCACTTGTACCCAGAATGGTGCACACAGGCTACAGAAGTTAAACACAACTAACACACTGTTTTCATCATTTACACACTACCACTCAAAATTGAAAACACGTGTCCAATCAGTGAACCCATTTAGTAAACAGTATATAAGCCTAGTGAAATGCAAATAGCATGAGTGGATCCAACAATGGAGCAATAAAATAGAAGAGGAAGAGGAGTCTGTGCCAGAGGTGGTGGGCAAGGACTAAGACCAAGAAGAAGATCTGTAATTTCAAATGACATTCGAGCAACTGTCATAGATCACATTCTGGTGCATGGCATGACTATGAGGGAGGCAGGGCAACGTGTGCAACCAAACCTAAGCAGGTTCTCAGTGGTGTAAAAACATAAAATGATGTAATTGAACAAAATGTATGTGTGTAAGTACAGAAAATAGGACAGAATGATCAAACTTGTTTGTGTTTTGCGTACGTGACAAAAAGCATATATACTTTCTGTAAGTTTTCTTTCAATGATGTGTGTGACAAGAAAATGTACCTTTAGGGTAAAGACTTTACCAATTGGAATAATACAAAATGAGTCAGGACGCTATTTTTATTGCTTACGTGGTCTACGATCAGGAGACTAGAAAAGCTATAAAAGAGCAAGGACATCTGCGCTCGAGGCAGATGAAGTGCGGTGTCCTAGGACTGTATTTCTCTCTCATTTTACCCTTGCCTGGTATGTATCAATAAAAGGTTTTTACTAATTTTACTTTTCTTCTCTGTCTTCAGTCACAAAAAGTGTCCACAGTGGCTACTATAATCCGGACCTTCAGAGAAGAAAACAGGTAAAAAGTATACTTGTCTCAGTAAGGGGACAATGAAAAATAATTTCTCCATGGTACTGTGTTTGAAAACATTTACTGAAAACATAGATGTGTATATATATATATATATATATATATATATATATATATATATATATATATATATATATATATATATATATATATATAAAGTATACTAAATGGTATTTTTTTTTAGAATTGAAAGACAGCCACATGAGGGTGGAAGAACACACATGTACTCACAACAACAGGAGACACTTATTGTGGATATGGTCCATCAAAATAATTCAATTCGACAGCGTGAAATACAGCAGCGGATTATAGAAGACAACATACATTTTGAGGGAATAAATAGTGTGAGTCTGTCAACAATTGACCGTGTCCTGCAACGCAACAAGATAAGGATGAAACAAGTTTATCGGGTACCATTTGAGCGAAACTGTGAGAGAGTGAAAGAGCAACGATGTCAGTATGAGCAAGTAAGTAAAAATTTACAGTAAACTCAGTACTAGAATGTATACTGTATTGTCTGGGATGCAGCACATGTATACATCATACTGTGTAATTTACAGAACTAAATGTAGTTTGTTGTCACTGTGTACAGAGAATCTTTGAGCTTGACTCAATGGTTAGGCCTCATGAATACATCTTCGTGGATGAAGCTGGATTCAATCTAGCAAAAAGGAGAAGAAGAGGTCGCAACATCATAGGTCAACATGCCATTACTGAACTGCCTGGCCAGTGTGGTGGAAATGTAACTATCTGTGCTGCCATCAGCAGCTGTGGGGTTCTCCACAGTCATGTTACTGTTGGGCCATACAACACCGAACTTCTAGTATCATTCCTTGATGGTCTACGGGATGCTCTGCTTGAGCAGAGAGATCGCGAGCAGGCAGGGTATCCCATGTATGTTATCATTTGGGACAATGTGAGCTTTCACCATGGTCCAAGAATACGCGATTGGTTTCACAATGAGCAGCATTTTATGAATGTGTTTCTTCCACCATACTCTCCCTTTTTGAACCCTATTGAGGAGTTTTTCTTGGCATGGAGATGGAAAGTATACGACTGAAACCCTTACACACAGGAAAATCTACTTCAAGCAATGAGTGGAGCATGTGGTGAGATAGGAGTGGAATCTTGCCAGGGCTGGATTCGGCATGCTAAAGGATTCTTTTCTCGTTGCCTGACCCAGCACAGAGGCGTGATGCTGAGGCAGAATAAATTATCTGAAAATGCTGTAAAAATATATAATTTTTTTTATATATATAACTTTTTTGCTGCAGTTCTTTTTTTGTTAAAATGTGAGTACAAGAATAAATGAATGAATAAATAAATATTATTTTCCCGCTATCCCACAGTGTTTTGTATTTATTTATGTAGTGTGTAATCGTTGCTAAGTTGTGTTTGCACATTGGCTGGTTTTGTGTGGTTTTTGACAGTAGTGCTTGAATTTGAGTAAAGTTAAAATAGTTTTGGGTCAAATGTTTGGTTTTGCAAGACAAGTCGAAGGTTGTGTGAGTGTAGCTTGAATTTTAGAGTTTGTGTTTAGTGTTTTGAGACAAAGAGATGAGATTTTAGGAAATGTGTTTTAGCAATTCAAAAAATTGTAAGTAAAATCCTAGAAAAGGCAGTCATTATGCAGGTAAATGCTCACTTGACTAAACATGCTGTTCAAGACAAGTTTCAGTTGGGTAAATAATGAGTAATAATATAAAAATATAAAAATAATATAATAATGAGTTTACCTGTTCTCATTCTCTTAGACCTGAGTGCCGCATTTGATACCATTGATCACAAAATTCTTATAAATTGCCTTAGACAGTGGGTGGGCCTCTCTGGCAGTGTCTTAAATTGCTTTGAGTCTTAGTTTACAGGTAGAAAATTTTTTGTTAGTTGTGGTAATTGTACTTTAAAGACACATGATATTCTATATGGCATTTCACAAGGATCTATCCCGGGTCCATTAGACAGTGGGTGGGCCTCTCTGGCAGTGTCTTAAATTGCTTTGAGTCTTACTTTACAGGTAGAAAATTTTTTGTTAGTTGTGGTAATTGTACTTCAAAGACACATAATATTCTATATGGCATTTCACAAGGATCTATCCTGGGTCCACTGCTCTTTTTGATCTATATGCTTCCCTTAATGTGAGCTACCACAGCTATGCTGACGACACACAACTGTATTTATCAATAGAGCCTGATGACCCCGACTCTCTTGTCTCACTGACACAATGTCTTACTTTTGTTTCTGAATGAATGAGTAGGAATTTTCTCAAACTAAATAACAAGAAATTGGAAATCTTAGTGATTGGCAAAAATGGATATAAAGAGGGTATTACAAATAAACTTGATCCATTAGGCTTGAAAGTTAAGACAGACATAAAGAATTTAAGGGTAATTATTAATTCTGACCTAAATTTTAAATCACATATTAATCAGATTACCAGGACAGCATTTTTTCACTTAAGAAATATAGCAAAAATTTGACCCCTTATAACTTTGCAAGATGCTGAAAAATTAGTTCACGCTTTTGCTTTTAGTTGACTAGATTACTGTAACGCACACCTCTCAGGACTGCCCAAAAAAGATATCAATCAGTTGCAACTAGTGCAGACTGCACCTGCCAGAATCTTTACTATGAAAAGAAAATCTGAGCACACCTCTCCAGTTTTGATAATTGGTTACCCGTGTCATTTAGAATTGACTTTAAAATACTACTTATGGTTTACAGAGCCTTAAATAATCTCGATCCATCCTATATCTTAGAATGCCTTTCACCTTACACTCCAAATTGTAACCTTAGATCTTCAAATGAGTGTCTGCTTATAATTCCAAGAGCTAAAATTAAAATAAGTAGTGAGGCAGCCTTCTTCTGTTATGCACCTAAAATCTGGAATAGTTCACTGAGAGAAATTTGCCAGGCTAATACGGTGGAGCACTTTAAAAAACTGCTAAAAAACCATTACTTTAACATGGCTTTCTCATAGCTTCATTTTAGTGTAACCCTGATATTCTGTATATGCATTAAATACTCTTTTTACTTGTGTACCAGACGCTCTTGTGTAAGACGCGTACCCTAATTTTTATAAAGAAAATCGCGAAAACGTTTTGCCACGTGTATGACGCGCGTTGTGATTGTATAGGAAGCATTTAGGGCACGTTTTCCGCGAAATGCCCTTCTGTTTTTGTTGCATGCTGAAATTTTTTCTTTCTTCCATCGAGCGAGGAAGAGAGAGAGAGAGAGAGTGAGCGAGGCAGCCCAAGCAGAAGAAGTAAACATTGAACCTGATTTTCTAATGCTAATTTTCAGGAAAAAATGTGCGCGTGGTACACGCGTAAATACGGTAATCATTTTTTTCATGGCTCCAAAATCTGTACTAACCCCTACTTTCTCTGTTGTTTTTTTGCTGACTTTGTGTAGTGGCAATCTGCGCCACCACCACCTGATCAAAGCACCGTGCAGTCTCTACATTGATGGTTTGAAGGCAAGAGTTCCACATGACCATCATCGTCTAATTCTCCCACATGAAGCCTAAAAACCATGAGGATGATTTAAATCATGTCATTTATATTAGGTAGAATGCCTACTGGGGGCTGGGTGGTCTCATGGCCTTGTAACCCCTGCAGATTTTGTTTTTTTCTCCAGCCCTCTGGAGTTTTGTTTTTGTTTTTTCTGTTCTCCCTGGCCATCTGACCCTACTTTATTCTTTGTTAATTAGTATTGCCTAATTTTTATATGTTTTTCTTTTTTCTTTCTTCATCTTTTAAAGCACTTTGAGCTACATAATTTGTATGAAAACATGCCATACAAATAAATGTTATTATTGTTGCTGTTGTCTGACTTTCCACCATCGACCGTATCCTCCAATGCAAGAGGATGCGCCAAAGCAAGTGTACAGAGTACAAAGGGTCAAAAAGCTGCAATTTCAGTGCAAGTAAGTGTACATTCAGACACATTTACAGTAGTCCGGATTGTTTACAGTATAATATTACTATATTCATACTACTGTCAAGCTCAATGGCATCATAGTATGTACAATGTATGTAAATCAAGAGTGCATATAGTGTACTCTTGTGGTGATATGGGTCCACAGCTCTTCCTGCAAAGGCCGTTTTGTTTTAAATAAATAATCACCGCGCTCGCGGCTTAGCGAGGGGGCGTGGTGGCTGTAGCGTCTCAGGGCGATCTGTGGTGTGGGCGTTTCTCACCTAAGTGCACAGGTGAGAGACTGCCCACATCCGTGATTGTTCCTGGGGCTAATGTGCTGCAGCTGCCATGTCCTCTCTGCATATATAGAGAAGCCCGAGACGATTAGGGAGAATGAAGAAAAAGAGAATGAGGTGAAAGAAAGAAAGACGGAGGTTACGGGAGCAAGCAAGCAAGCAAGAAAGAGAGAGAGAGCGTGCACCGGTACGAGAGAGTGAGCGAGCGAGAGCAGGCTCGCGGCAGCTGAGCAAACAGCCTGGGTGTTAGGCCGACACCCAGGGCGTAGTAGTTGTTGTTGCTCCCGCAGAGTTTGTTGCAGGAAGTACGAGAGTGACCGGGAGACGGGTGACTCTCCGCATGGGGCCGCGGATGGCAGCAGGAGTCAGGATTTGGGATATGGTGTCCTCCATGTGAGAGTCTTGGCTGTGGGAGGAAGTCCCAAGTCGCTGTCAGGGGGAGCCGACCGGAGCCAAGGATCAGAAAGGCGACTGATAGTAGTAGCTGGAGGAGTAGGCAGAAGGACAGCTGCATTGAGAGTGTCTCGCCTGTTGCAGGACCCGCATGGGAAAAGCAGGTGAGACGCTAACACTAACAGGAAAGAAGCACCGGGCTTGTCATTTGCTTTTAAAGACTGCTTCCTGTTGAACGTTTTAACCTTGTTTTAAAGGATTGTTATTTTTGTGTACAGTGATCCCTCGCTATATCGCGCTTCGCCTTTCGCGGCTTCACTCCATCACGGATTTTATATGTAAGCATATTTAAATATATATCGCGGATTTTTTGCTGGTTCGTGGATTTCTGCAGACAATGGGTCTTTTAATTTCTGGTACATGCTTCCTCAGTTGGTTTGCCCAGTTGATTTCATACAAGGGACGCTATTGGCAGATGGCTGAGAAGCTACCCAGCCTACTTTTCTCTCCTTCTTGCGCTGACTTTCTTTGATCCTGACGTAGGGGGATTGAGCAGGGGGGCTGTTTGCACACCTAGACGATACGGACGCTCGTCTAAAAATGCTGAAAGATTATTTTCACGTTGCTATCTTTTGTGCAGCTGCTTCCTGAAGAACATGCTGCACGGTGCTTCGCATACTTAAAAGCTCCAAGGGCACGTATTGATTTTTGATTGAAAAACAAACTGTCTCTCTCTCTCCCTCCCTGCTCCTGACGGAGGGTGTGTGAGCTGCCGCCTTCAACAGCTTTGTGCCGCGGTGCTTCGCATACTTAAAATCCAAACAGCCCTATTGATTTGTTTGCTTTTCTCTATCTATGTGACATTCTGTGCTCCTGACGAGCACTCCTTTGAAAAGGAAGATATGTTTGCATTCTTTTAATTGTGAGATGGAACTGTCATCTCTGTCTTGTCATGGAGCACAGTTTAAACTTTTGAAAAAGAGACAAATGTTTGTTTGCAGTGTTTGAATAATGTTCCTGTCTCTCTACAACCTCCTGTGTTTCTGCGCAAAGCTGTGACCCAAGCATGACAATATAAAAATAACCATATAAACATATGGTTTCTACTTCGCGGATTTTCTTATTTCGCGGGTGGCTCTGGAACGCAACCTCCGCGATGGAGGAGGGATTACTGTATTTTTAACCTCCACACGTTTCTTTTATGGATTATGTATTTATTGAAGACTTTTGAATGAAGTGCACAGCACTTTATTAGAACACTGATTGTTTTGATTGTCTTTTAATAAAAACACTTTGCACATTTTTGAACCATCCCCTTGCTCATTGTTATTGCCTCACTGTCTAGCACATCGGTGACATTACCGACAGTGTTGGGTTCAACGGCTCCCTAACAGAAGATGGGAGTATGGAGCAGAACCCGCATCGTCACAACTCTACAGCATAGATTTGTCTTCCTGTAGCATTTACAAAACTATATTTATTTCTACATATACAGAATATTTGATTCGGATTCCATGGGAAAGACACCATGAATACATTTTTGTGGATGAAGCAGGGATCAATCTTACAAAGAGGAGAAGGAGTGGCTGAAACATAATTGTCCAGCGGGCCACTGTCGAAGTCTCTGGCCAGTGTGGTGACAATGTGACACTATGTGGTGCCATAAGTAACTGTGGGTTTCTACACCATCATGTCACACTGGAGTGATATAACACCCAGCATCTTCTTACATTTCTTGGTGATCTTTGAGATGTCTTGTTTGGACTTGAGCAGCAGGATCATGAGCTGAACATGCGTCACACCTATGTTATAGTTTGGGACAATGTCATTTTCACCATGTTGAACATATAAGAGAATGTTACCTGCCTGGCGAGGGAGAATGTAGCATGTGACATTGATGAGGTGCTGTGGCCTGACCCAGCCCAAAGATATGATGAAGCCCGATGACCAATCACTTGTTTACAGTCCTTTGATTTTGTACCATTTACAGTGCACTATAGGCTGTGAACTGTGGTGTACTTCTCATTTACAGTATGGAAAATTCTGTCTTTTCTAGTACTTTACTTAATATACAGTAAATGCTAAATCCACTGAGTTATGAATTTTTTTTTTGTTTTCTTTTTTTTTTGGAGATGCTAAATGCATTTCTCCTGGAGCTATATGCTCTGAATACAGTGTTTTCAATTTTTTGGTGTAGTGTGTAATGACTGCTCAGTAGTGTTTATGTACTGACCGGCTTGATGCATGATCTGAAAGCAGTGTTTGCTTTTGAGCAAAGATAATATAGTTTTGAGAAGCTTGTTTGATTTTGCAAGATGAGTCAAAGGTTTTGTGAGTGTAACTTGAATTTTAGGGTTTGTGCTTAGCGTTTTGGGAAAATGAGAGTGGATTTTAGGAAATGTGTTTTAGCAATTCAGAAAAACTGTAATGACACCACCATTGGCCCACCCACTGTTGACACCACTTCCAGGTAACCCCGATGACATCATTTCCAGTACCCAGAATTCCCCTTCCTTTCACATTAGTTCTTGTTCTGGCCGCCTGACTCCACCTCTTTCTCTTTTATTCTTTTTTATAATGATTGCATGCAGTGCTTTTTTTGTATACAGTTATATTTTTTTTTTAAATAATACCTAATGGACAAACTGAATGTTTGCACTTACAAACTTTATATCTTCCATCATTAATAAGAAAAAAAACACTTTAGGTAGGAATGCAAATACATTTCCCTTTTAACCATACAACTGGATTACCTTGATCACGGTCTACTGCTGTCAGAGTTAAAACTGATGTTCCAATCTTCTGGTTTTCTAATATTTGAGTCTCAAACTCTGTTTTTTCAAATTGTGGAACTTCATCGTTAACATCAATAACATGCACAGACAAAAGTTGCTCTGTCGAAAGAATTGGAGATCCATGGTCTTCAGCCACAAGTGTTAAGTTGTACAGTCCCTGCTCTTCACGATCCAAAGCCTTCAGAATAGAAAGTGATCCTACCAAAAAAATAAAAAAATTTTTATGGAAAAACATATAATTAACTTGACAGGTCTAATATTTGCCCAGACTGTTTGTAATTATTTTAACGATAACAATCATGTCACATCTTAATCTCATTTTGCATGAACTGAAAAGGCTTAGCATCTTTAATTTTTCCTCTTAATTCATTCCCCGCAATCCTGGAATCAACCTTGTCACTTTTCTGTGACTTTGTCTAGAGCATATGTGTCTATTCTTTTGCTGGGAGACCAAAACTACAACAGTACTCCAGATGAGGTCTAACCAGTGGGCTATAAAACTTGAGCATAACCTCCTCTGACTTGTACTCTACACATTGTGGTATATAAACTAATATTCTGCTAGACCTCTTAATGGCTCCTGAACACTGTCTGCAAGTTGACAGTGACAAATTCACTACAACTTTTTAAGGTGCAATTTCAATTTTCAGACCTCCCATTGTGTATTCAAACCTAACATTTTTACTTCCTATGTGTAATACTTTACATTCACTTGCATTAAAATTTCATCTAACACTAATTTACCCTAGCCAGTATCCTATCCAAGTCCCTCTGTAATTATTCAGTGGATTCTAGATCATATGTACCATAACCCTCTGCTTCCTGTGTTTTAGACAATTCTGCACCCATCTACACACTACACACTAAACTCCTACTTCTTTAGCTTGAAGCCAGCCTCTCATGTGGTAACTTTTTAAATACTTTATGAAAGTCAAGATAAATAATATTGTACTTTAAACATATCTCTTTGTTGCTTTCCTATAGAATTATATTATGTTAGTAAAACAGGGCCTTCTTTGTCTGAACCCATGCTGATTGTTCAGTAAAACTCCTGTTATTGGCATGTCTTTTTCAGTCTTTTCCTTAATAATTCCTTCCATTAATTTACCTGTGATTCACATTGATCTTACTGTCCTATAGTTACTTGGATCAGCCCAATCACCTTTTTAATATAATGGGATAATATTGGGCTTTCTCCAGTCCATCGTTATTTCCCAAGTGACTTCCTAAAATATGTGTTGAGGGTGTATATGTGTACTCACTAATTTCCTTAAGCACTTGAGGATAAATTATCTGGTCCTTGTGATTTATCACATTTCAGCCTATTTAATCTAAGCAGTACTTCTCCCTCTACAATTTTCACATTACTCAGTACCTCCTTAATAGTCCTTGTTACTGCTGTGATGTTATCCACTTCCTCACGTGTGAATACTTCAGAAAAATGAAAGTTTAGAGCATCTGCTATTTAACTATTTCACTTAATTCCTCTTTACCATTCTTGATATACTTCACCTCCTCCTTGACTAATCATTTACTACTAAAATACTGAAAGAATCTTTTTGGGGCATTTTTTGCCTTATCTGCTATATAAAAGCATTATAGATTCTCTAACATCTTTCTTGATGGTTGCCCTAATGCTGTTATATACCGGGGTGGCCAGCTCTGATCCTGAAAAGCCACACTGGCTTTTTGGTTTTTGTTCCAATCCAGTTGCTTAATTAGAAGCAATCCTCACCAATAACAGATCTTATTTAATTTCATGGATTGTTCATGTTTTAACTCTACCATGTCAGTTCATTCTTAAATCATAGATTTATTTTCCATTCTATTAGTACATGTAATATGGATCAGTTAAAACAATCAATACAGCTGTTTAAGACAAAAATAAACAATTAAGGGTTTAAAATCTTAACTAGCGAGACAACTAAAATGAACCAGAAAAATGTAACTTTCACTTGAGAAATAAGCGCTTCATTAACATTGAATGATTTCTGAAGAAGCAATTGGGTTGGAACAAAAACCTGAAGCCACTGTGGCTCTCCAGGACCAACGTTGCTCAGCCTTGACTTAAAAGGTCTGAGTCTTAAATAGCAAATCAATTACTGATGTTAATTAGTACCAAAAACTTGTCACTAATTAAGAAAATGGTTAGAATGAAAACCTGTAGACACTGTGGCTCTCCAGGATTGGAATTGGCCTCCTGTTTTATACCCTACGATTTGCATTGAAGTTATTAGTTGTATATGCCTTATATAGCTATTTTTTATAGCTGTTAACTCCCTATTAACCCACTGTGAGTTTTTTAAAAATTTCCTACTAATTCTACATTTTGGTATGTACCTGTCCTGCATTATATATAAAACATTTTGAAACTTGTTCCGCTGCTCCTCGACTATCTTTAAACTTAAAAGCTTATCCCAGTCCATCCCACTTAGACTGTGTAATATCTGGTCAAAATTTGCCTTTCCAATGTTAAGCTTAACAGTTTTGGTCTTTGCATTTCTGCTCTTTCAAAATACTGGGAATTGTATTATATTATGGTCACTTGAACTTTATTGGTTCAATCACAACAACGCTCTCAATTCCATCCATCCATCCATTGTCCAACCCGCTGAATCCGAACACAGGGTCACGGGGGTCTATCCTGATTATTACAAAACACTACATCTACACAGGTTTACCCCCCTGTTGGTGCTTTAACATACTGTGGGAAAAAACAGTCAATGATTATGTCTAAAAACTCCTTGTACTCCACTATTTGCAAAGTTAGCCTAGCTAATATTTGGGTAGTTAAAATCCCTCATGTCTATAACATCCCCCTACAAACTTACTCTCTGCATTGGGGGTGGGGGTCAACAGCACATGATGAATCCAGATGTCCTCACTAAGATGCCTTCTGTGATTCTGGGGAATGTAAACTCAATCTCAAATAAGATCGACGAACTGGCTGCGCTGGTGAAAAATGTCAGGACCTACAGAGAATGCAGTTTGTTGTGTTTTTGCGAAACCTGGCTAAATAACACCATCCCAGATGCCAACGTGGAGCTACCCGGGTTTAGCACAGTTAGAGCGGACAGAGATGCAAGTACCTGTGGGAAGCACAAAGGAGGAGGACTCGCTCTCTATGTTAATACACGGTGGTGTAACTCTGGACACATTAACGTCAAAATCTCCACTTGCTGCAGGGATATCGAACTGTTGGCCGTAAGTTTACGTCCCTACTACTTGCCCAGAGAGTTTGGACATGTCATTGTTGTCATCGTGTATATCCCTCCTCGGGCGGACGAGGAGTCAGCGAGTGACATCATCCATTCTGCTGTTGCTAAGTTACAAACGCAGCACCCTGAGGCACTTGTGCTAATCGCTGGAGACTTTAACCATGTGACGCTGGACAGAACATTACCTGCATTCTCCCAGTATGTGGACTGTAACACCCGGGGAAATAAGACTATTGATTTACTGTATGCAAACGTTAAAGACGCATACAGCGCCACCCCGCTGCCTGCGCTTGGGAAAGCAGATCATAACCTGGTTCTGCTTCAGCCTCACTATAAACCAAAAGTGAGAGTCCTACCTGTAACCACACAATCATTCAGGAAGTGGACCCCGGAGGCTGAGAATACTCTGAGAGAACTTTTTGGAACTACAGACTGGGATATCCTGCAGGGATCTCATAATGAGAACATTGAGGAAGTTGTTGACTGCACTACTGACTACATCAACTTCTGTATGGACATTGTAGTTCCAGTAAGAACTGTACGCTGCTATGCTAACAACAAGCCATGGATTACAAGTGACATCAAGGGCCTTTTGAACCAGAAGAAAAGGGCTTTTAAAAACGGTGATCAGCATGAGCTCAAGCGCGTGCAGAAGGAACTCCGAGTCCAGCTCAGGGCAGCGAAGGAGCAGTACAGGAGAAAGCTGGAGCAGAAGTTGCAGAATAACAGCATGAAGGAAGTGTGGGATGGGATGAAGATCATCACTGGCTGCAGCTCGAAGCGGGGTACCACCATTGAGAGAGACGTGAAGAGAGCAAACCAAATGAACAACTTCTTTAACAGGTTTGACCACCCTAACCCACTCTCACTCTCACCTCGGAGTATTGCACCCTCCACACATCCTTCTGCTGATACCAGCATAGGAAAGACATCCCCACCCATAATTACAACAGCGCAAGTGAGCAGAGAGCTGAGGAGACTTCGTGCCAGCAAAGCAGCGGGTCCAGATGGAGTATCGCCACGACTGCTGAAGGTCTGTGCATCGGAGCTGGTGGGCCCTCTACAGCGCATCTTCAACCTGAGCCTGGAACAGGGGAAAGTCCCGAGGCTTTGGAAAACATCTTGTATCACCCCAATCCCAAAGGTATCACGTCCTAGTGAGCTGAATGACTTTTGGCCTGTTGCTCTGACATCACATGTGATGAAGACCATGGAGAGGCTGCTGCTTCACCACTTTAGGCCACAGGTTCAACACACCCTTGACCCTCTGCAGTTTGCATATCAGGAGAAGGTGGGAGCAGAGGATGCCATCATCTATATGCTACACCGATCCCTCTCTCACTTGGACAGAGGTAGTGGTGCTGTAAGAATTATGTTTCTAGACTTCTCTAGCGCCTTCAACACAATCCAACCTCTGCTCCTTAGGGACAAGCTGACAGAGATGGGATTAGATTCATACCTAGTGGCATGGATCGTGGACTATCTTAAAGACAGACCTCAGTATGTGCGTTCTTGGGAACTGCACGTCTGACATTGTGGTCAGCAACACAGGAGCACCACAGGGGACTGTACTTTCTCCGGTCCTGTTCAGCCTATATACATCGGACTTCCAATACAACTCGGAGTCCTGCCATGTGCAAAAGTTCGCTGATGACACTGCTATCGTGGGCTGCATCAGGAATGGGCTGGAGGAGGAGTATAGGGACCTAATCAATGACTTTGTTAAATGGTGCGACTCAAACCACCTACACCTGAACACCAGCAAAACCAAAGAGCTGGTGGTGGATTTTAGGAGGCCCAGACCCCTCATAGACCCAGTGATCATCAAAGGTGACTGTATGCAGATGGTGCAGACCTATAAATATCTGGGAGTGCAGCTGGATGATAAATTAGACTGGACTGCCAATACTGATGCGCTGTGCAAGAAAGGACAGAGCCGGTTATACTTCCTTAGAAGGCTGGCGTCCTTCAACATCTGCAATAAGATGCTGCAGATGTTCTATCAGACAGTTGTGGCGAGCGCCCTCTTCTACGCAGTGGTGTGCTGGGGAGGCAGCATTAAGAGGAAAGACGCCTCACGTCTGGACAAACTGGTGAGGAAGGCAAGCTCTATTGTTGGCATGGAGCTGGACAGTTTAACATCTGTGGCAGAGCGAAGGGCGCTCAGCAGGCTCCTATCAATTATGGAGAATCCACTGCATCCACTTAATAGTATCATCTCCAGACAGAAGAGCAGCTTCAGCGACAGACTGCTGTCACTGTCCTGCTCCACTGACAGATTGAGGAGATCGTTTCTCCCCCAAACTATGCGACTCTTTAATTCCACCCAGAGGGGTAAACGTTAACATTCAACATTATACATAGTTATTGTCTGTTTTTCACCTGCATTGTTATCATTTTTTAATTTAATATTATTTATTGTATCAGTATGCTGCTGCTGAAGAATGTGAATTTCCCATTGGGATTAATAAAGTATCTATCTATCTATCTATCTATCTATCTATCTATCTATCTATCTATCTATCTATCTATCTATCTATCTATCTATCTATCTATCTATCTATCTATCTATCTATCTATCTATCTATCTATCTATCTATCTATCTATCTATCTATCTATCTATCTATCTATCTATCTATCTATCTATCTAAGATGTGGCTCATCATTCAAATGAAGAAGAGAAGCATTTAAATTCTGTTTCACATGAATGGCAAACCCTCCTACTCATATGCCTCCCCAGCACATTGGTGCCCCTCCAGTTCAGATGTAACCCATTGTGGCGGAACAGGTCCCATTTGTTCCAAAAGTAGTTTCAATGCCCTATCAACCTATACTGTTCCATCCTGCACCAAGATGTGAGCCATGCAATAAGCCTCCTAATCTACTCAGTCTTACCTGGACTGGTGCATGGCACAGGAAAAACTTGGGAGAAGACCACCTTGTCAGTTCTACTCCTCATTCTGGCACCTAACTCTTTAAATTTTGATTACAGATCTGACAGCCTGCCTTTTGATATGTTGTATATTCCTACATAGACAATGACAATTTGATCCACCCCTAATCTGGCAAACAGCCTATTAACCTTTCCAGGGAGGTTTCCCATCTGTGCATCCAGATGGCAACAAACCAACCAAGGCTATCACAACCTCTCTCTTTCTGGGGACTGGTTTTGAGGTGGCCTGTTGGGGCTCCCCATACCTGCCTACCACCTCAGAATCTTCACAGAAACCATCCAGCTCCATAATGACCTGAAAATAGTTTCACACTTCTAGTTCTGAAGTTGATACCCCCGGACAAAGTAAAACCTTTGCCTTCCACCTTGAGACTGTGTTCAGCTCTGGCAATTCACTACTACAACACAGGCCAACCAACTCCTTCTCCTCCAGTTCAGCAACCCTGACCTTTAGGTGCTGGTTCAGCCGGAATCTCCTACAGACATAGCCTTTAAGGAAGACTGGCTCCTCCAAGCCATCCTCTAAAAAGTTTAACATCCAGCAGGACTTACATTTTATTGGCCTCGTATAAAATTTTGGTTTTGCATTAGAAAACCTAGTCAACCCTTTTTTAAATTTAATTTAAATGGTTTATCTTAGCTGATTAAAATAAAAAAATAATATATTAAACAACTAAAACAGTTATATTGCTCCTTCAGGACCATTAAGCTTTTGTAACACTCTCTCCCTCAACTGCCTACTTGTTGTCTTTTCCCTGCTTGTTTTCCTAACTTGCACTTCTCTTATTACTTCCTTACTTTGGAGCTCTCTGTTTACACCATTTGAACTCCTTCCTACTAATGAACCCTTATGCAGTTGCCCTCTTATTTGCTCTACTTTTCTGACTGTTAATAACAGGTTTGTTCAGTTAAACGTTTTAAACAATACTCCTTCTTACTAAGAAGACCCACTTACTGATTATTGGCTGCTTTACTTACTTATTCATTTTGTTTGTTTCTACTGACACTATTACCTGATCGGTGCTTTCCAGATAGATGCCTGTCTACCGAGGTGCCCCCCTCTTTACCAGTTACAAGTTAGTGACCTACCTGTATTTAAAATATATATTTTTTTACTTATGAACATGAGTGCTCTCAGTTTCTACTTGCGTTAAAGCTTAACCATACAAGTGCTCTATGATGCCATATTCCTGTTATTCTTTAACTTAACTTATCCATACTAAGGAATCGCTGTCAGTTTTAACTATTTGGCCTTGCTACGATGGTTATTTACTTATTTATTTACAGACTTTCTAGTTACAGTTACTGCTCAGCTATGGCTTTCTGTCTCGCCTCTCCTCACCTCATTGATGCTAGTTTTGAATACAAGTAACAGAACAAGTGCAACAGAACAGAAGAAGTGCAAGTAACAAGTAAGTTTTTACAAATGCTTTCCAAGCACACTCCTCCTTTTGCTCCTGTGTGGGTGAAAAATAAAGCAGAAAACCCTTCTAAATGGAAAAAAAAGATTTAAAACTTCAGTATGGCTCCTGCAACCAAAACATAAAGTTTTCAGGATCAAAAATCAACTTTCACACTACAGTAACACAAACACTTCCTCCTCTTCCACTTGCAAGGATGACGTCAATACACCTCAGTCTCCAATCAGTATCTCAAACTGAATCAATGGATGAGAATATATATATATTTTTTTGTTAGATAAATGGAGAAAACAATATTTTTAAATTAAGGTTTGTTTCAGATAAGTACATTACAGTAGAAATTAAACAATATGACAGCAAGAAGTTATTTTATTTTCTTTAATGCCATATATATTATGGATATATATTTTCTCTACATATTTTATTAATTAAAAAACTAATAAAGTAATAACTAATAAAATGCACTGAAGAACGCACAAAAAGAGGCCTGACGTGTGTATGCAATTTCCCACAGAAACATTGTGATTTACATAAGAAAACTTGATTGGGGAACTCTGACCCATGCATATGAAATATTTTAGATAATATAATATAATATAACATAATATAATATAATAATAACTGCTTGGTGATATGAATTATTAGTATTATTATCAGCTATTATTATGTCTTTTAATGTAACACAACATATTAAACCTAAAAATTGCTGAATATAATATACAGACTGAATTTCACTGAAGAACATTTTTGGTTATTTGTCAGTTTATATCACCTACCTGTTGTCACTTTTTAGGGAACTGGCCAACAGGGGAAGAATATCCCAGCCAGGTTTCTGCCCGCTGTGCTGAAAGCCATTAGCTGACTGAGGAGGCGCTACATTCAGTTTTTTTAATGGTGTGGGTGTACATTAAACATCATGTTTTTTACAACATAAAAGGGCAATTTGCAGGACAGTCCAATTCTCCTAAAGTAATCAGATCACTATACAGTATTCATATTGTGATAAAGGCATCTAGCGAGAATGTAGCTGCTTTTTTTGTTTTTAACTGTAAGATGTTACATTTCATTAATGCACTAGTCATATGTGATACCAAGATGAGACTAACAAATATCATCTCTCCGTGGCCTTGGTCAACCTGTGATTCATTTATTTTGAAGCAAACTAGCTTTGGGAGGCCTCAATTTTTCCTATGTCCTATACCCTTCATTGTAATCAGCAATCTTGTCTTTACATGTGCCAGGTAATAGTAGCTACCCCACTAATCATGCTGTGCATGATTTTGCACGCTCAGTTGCAGACCAAAGGCGGATGCTCTTAAATGCAGGTGTGGGGTCTCGACACATCAGAAGATAGACTGCTCTGCCTGCCAACGAATGTCTGAAGGATGATGATTGCATATACATAAGGTTGATTAGCATCGAGGTATGTTCACAACATACATTTACAAGGTTTTCGTGATTTACAAAGGATAGGTTGTATAGAAATGTGCGTATGTCAGATTTTATAAATGTAATTTTTTCTGGCATGCACATTTATTTTTTTTTGGAACCCAGCCACAGGGAATGCACAAACATGCACAAAAATATTCTTTGTGCCAGTCCCAAGCCCAGATAAATGGGGAGGCTTACTTTAGGAAGAGCATTCGATGTAAAATTTTGCCAGATCAATATGTAGACAACAATAGAAATTTGCATACTGGATTGGTCAAGGCCGGTTTTAACAGCAGGGGCCACCAGTCTTATTAGCCAACAAGGTGCTGGGTGAAACTGGGCTACTGTTGGCCGAACGAGAAGAAGAGGGGGAAGGCGTGTCCGGAGGCTGGGGGAGAGGAGGAAGGTGAGGAGAGCTGAAGTGAGAGTAGGAACTTTGACTGTTGGCAGTATGACTGATAAAGGGACAGAGTTAGCCAATATGATTGAGAAAAAGAAGGCTGATATATTATAGGTGGAATAGACCAGATGGAAGGGGGGTAAAGCCAGGTATATCGGCAGTGGGTTCAAATTGTTCTACTATTGTGTAGATGGGAGGAGAGGTAGGGGTTAAACCTGAAGGAACAGTATGTCCAGAGTGTTTTGGAGGTGAGAAGAATGTCGGACAGAGTGATGATTTTGAAGCTGGAAACTGAAGATGTGAAGATGAATTTTATTAGTGAATATGCCCCGCAAGTTGGGTGTGGGATGGATGAGAAAGAATATTTCTGGAGTGAGTTGGACAGTGTATTCAAGTCTGAGAGAGTGGTGATTTGATGCAGAATTCAGTGGGCATGTTGTTGAAAGGAAAAGAGGGGATGAGGAGATAATGGGTAGGCATGGTGTCAAGGAAAAGAATGAAGGTCAGATTGTAGTGTAGTTTGCAAAACGGATGGACATGGCTGTGGTGAATATTCATTTTAAGAAGAGGGAGGAACACAGGGTAATGTACAAGAGTGGAGGAAGAGTCTGAAGGAGATTGGAGACTACAAATTGGAGGCAGGGAAAGCGTACTTAGGCAGCATAGGATAGTGGTCTGTTGGTGTTTGTCCTGGTTTGCTGCATAACAATCTGGAATTAAAATGGATTTTCATTTAGACTTTATGTAACGGACTTAACAATATAGTCCAAATTGCTGAAGTGGAATGAAAATAAAATACCTTATGTACTGTATATTTAAAAAAAAACAAATAAGCACTGTAAAGTTCTGAGTGCATATGTGTTCATCCCCTTAACTATGAAACCCCTACATTAGATTTGGTTTAATCCAATTAACTTCAGAAGTCACATAATTAGTTAATTAGGGTACCACATGATGTCTATATAAACAGACCTGACTAAGCAAACAATATTAAGACCAAGGAGTATTCCAAACTGGTCAGAAACAAAAATAGGGAGAAGAGTCAGGGATTAGGGTTGAGATATAAACAATATCCCACAGAGCACAATTAAATCTATTATACAGTAATCCCTCGCTATATCGCGTTTCGCCTTTCGCGGCTTCACTCCATCGCGGATTTTATATGTAAGCATATTTAAATATATATCGCGGATTTTTCGCTGCTTCGCGGGTTTCTGCGGACAATGGGTCTTTTAATTTCTGGTACATGCTTCCTCAGTTAGTTTGCCCAGTTGATTTCATACAAGGGATGCTATTGGCAGATGGCTGAGAAGCTACCCAGCTTACTTTTCTCTTTCTCTTGCGCTGACTTTCTCTGATCCTGACGTAGGGGGATTGAGCAGGGGGGCTGTTCGCACACCTAGACGATACGGACGCTCGTCTGAAAATGCTGAAAGATTATCTTCACGTTGCTGTCTTTTGTGCAGCTGCTTCCTGAAACGACATGCTGCACGGTGCTTTGCATACTTAAAAGCTCGAAGGGCACGTATTGATTTTTGCTTGCTTGTTTTTCTCTGTCTCTCTCTCTCTTTCTGTGCTCTTGACGGAGGGGGTGTGAGCTGCCGCCTTCAACAGCTTTGTGCCATGGTGCTTCGCATACTTAAAAGCCAAACAGCCCTATTGATTTTCCTCTGCCTTTATGACAGTCTCTGCTCCTGACTCCTTTGAAGAGGAAGATATGTTTGCATTCTTTTAATTGTGAGACGATACTGTCATCTCTGTCTTGTCATGAAGCACAGTTTAAACTTTTGAAAAAGAGACAAATGTTTGTTTGCAGTGTTTGAATAACGTTCCTGTCTCTCTACAACCTCCTGTGTTTCTGCGCAAATCTGTGACCCAAGCATGACAATATAAAAATAACTATATAAACATATGGTTTCTACTTCGCGGATTTTCTTATTTCGCGGGTAGCTCTGGAACGCAACCCCCGCGATGGAGGAGGGATTACTGTAACAACATGGAAAAAATATGGCACCACTACAAATCTGACAAGAGAAGGTTGCCCATCAAAACTCACAGACTGGGTATGGAGGCCATTAATCAGAGATGCAACAAAGACAACAAGGATAACACTGAAAGGAGCTACAAAGAAACACAGTGGGGACAGGAGTATCTTAACAAATGACCAATTTAAGCAGGACATTCCATGGAGCAGGGCTTTATGGAAGATTGGCCAGAAAAAAGCCATTGCTTAAAGAAATAAAAATAAGAAAACACAGCATGTGACGGATTCTTCAAACACACAGAAGAAGGTTCATCATGGGAAATACCATGTGTGGCACAACTCCAACACTTTCCATCACCCCGAGAGCACCCTTCCCCCAGTGAAGACTGGTAGCAGCATCACGCTGAGGGGATGTTTTTCATCAGCAGGGACAAAAAAAACTTGTCAGGATTGAAGAAAATATGGATGGCACGAAATACTGGGCAATACTAAAGGAAAACCTGCCAGTAGGACAATGACCCTAAAAAGTGTGTGGTTTAAAGGGAAACATTTAAATATCTTGGAATGGCCTAATCAAAGATGAGACCTCAGCCAACTAAGAATCTGTGGCATGACTTGAAGATTACATTAGAACATTAGAACATAAGAACAATCTAGACAAGAACAGGACATTCAGCCCAACAAAGCTCGCCAGTCCTATTCATCCCCCTCTAAAAAAACATCAAGTCTAGGTTTGAAAGTCCCTAAAGTCTTACTGTGTACCATGATCCTTGGAAGCTTATTCCAAGTGCCTATGGTTCTCTGTGAAAAGAAAAACCTCCTAATGTTTCTGTGAAATTTACCCTTAATAAGTTTCCCACTGTGTTCCCGTGTCCTTGATGAACTCATTTTAACATAACAGTCTCGATCCACTGTACTAATGCCCTTCATAATTTTAAACAGATCAGTCATGTTACCTCTTAATCTTCCTTAGCTTAAACTGAAAAGGCTCAACTCTTTTAATCTTTCTTCATAATTCATCTCCTGTGGCCCTGGAATAAGCCTAGTCACTCTTCTCTGGACTTTTCCTAGTGCTGCTATGTACTTTTTATAACCTGAAGACCAAAACTGCACACAGTACTCCAGATCAGGCATTTCCAATGCATTATAAAGCTTGAACATAACCTTCTTGGACTTGTACTCCACACATCATGCTTTAAAACGTAACATTATGTTTGCCTTATTAATGGCTTCTGAATACTGTATGGAAGTTGACAGTGTAGAGCCCACTATGACTCCTAAATCCTGCTCACAAGGTGTTCTCGATTTTCAGACTTCCCACTGTGTATTCAAACCTTACATTTTTATTCCCTATGTGTAATACTTTATATTTGCTGACATTAAATTTCATCAGCCACATATCTGCCCAAGCCTGTATGCTGTCCAAAAACGTCTGGAATGATTTACCAGATTATAAATTACCTGCCAATCCACCTATCTTGGTATCATCTGCACATTTAACCAGCTTGTTACTTTTACTGTTTTCTAAATCATTTACTGTATATATTTTAAAAATAGCAGTAGCCCTGGGCGGCACGGTGGTGCAGTGATAGCACTGCTGTCTTGCAGTAAGGAGACCTGGGTTTGCTTCCCGGGTCCTCCCTGCGTGGAGTTTGCATGTTCTCCCCGTGTCTGCATGGGTTTCCTCCGGGTGCTCTGGTTTCCTCCAAAAGTCCAAAGACATGCAGGTTAGGTGCATTTGTGATCCTAAATTGTCCCTAGTGTGTGCTTGGTGTGTGTGTGCACGTGCCCTGCTTTGGATTTGTTCCTGCCTTGCGCCCAGTGCTGGCTGGGATTGGCTCCAGCAGATCCCTTGTGATTCTGTGTTAGGATATAGCAGGTTGGATAATGAGTGACTGACAGTAGCCCTAGCACTGACCTCTGTGTAACACCATTCTTAACATCAGACAATACTGATAAGGTTCCTCATACCATAACCCTCTACTTCCTGTGCCTTAGCCAATTCTGCACCCATTTACAAACATCACCTTGAACTCCAACTTCTTTTAGTTTGATCTCCAACCTCACATGTGGCACCTTATCAAATGCTTTCTGAAAGTCAAGAAAAATATCATATGCTCCACTTTGATTATATCCTTTTGTTGCTTCCTCATAGAATTCCAGAATGTTGGTAAAACACAAACTCCCTCTTCTGAACACATGCTGACTATTCAGAAAAACTCCTGTACTTGACATATCAATCTTATCCTTAATAATTCCTTCCATTAATTTTCCTGTGATGCACGTTAAGCTTACTGGCCTAAAGCTGCTTGGATTTGCCTGGTCACCCATTTCATATAACAGGATAGTATTTGCCAATTTCCCCAGTGTGCAGGGACTTCCTAAAAATATGTATCAGGGGTTTATATATATACTGTACTCGCTAGCCTCCTTAAGAACTTGAGGGTAAATATTATCTGCTCCTGGCAATTTGTTTGATTTCAGTCTATTTAATCTGAACAGTACTTCTCTGTCTCCCTTCTGTATTCAAGAAGGGAGACAAAATGGACCCTGGTAATTACAGACCATTACGTCTTACTTTTATACAATGCAAAATTATGGAAATGGTAATCTACAGTATATACATATAAATTATAAGGATGTCTGTTTGTTCTTTCGCTAATAGGCCAAACTGGCATAGCCAATTTTAGGGACGCTATGATTGAATGAAAGATGGGTGGAATATTTGCCTTTAAGTTAAAGAAAGTGGAGTAATAAACTGAGAAATGGGAATCAGAGAAGTCATCCTGTACACTTAGACAAACGGCAAGAAAAGACACGGTAATGAATTCAGACTTTTTTATTGTGGATAGATAGATCTTCATTTATTTATTTATTTAGTCCTTTAATTAAAACGGATACCATTTTAGTTTGGACAGAGAGCTTGTTTTAAGTGCAGCAACAAATTTGAAATTGCTGCTTAGTAAACAACAGGTGTATTAGCTTAACAGCAAAATGTGTGTTTTACTTATACACCTGTTAAACATGTTAGTCTTATGTCTTCTTGATAAACAACCTCTGAACATTTTATACATTTGTGGCTTTTTTAAAGATTTGTACTGTGTTTATTATTCGTTGCTGTGTGTCACACAGCATACGTTTTGGTAAGAAACAAATACTACATAATTAAAATGGTAATCCATATTTAGAATTACACCTCAAGAATTACAACTGTCTAGCTGATATAGTAAAAACAAAAACTCACCTGCATAAATACATATCCATCCATTTTCCAAATGCTAAAAACAAGAAATCTACAACAGAAACACGAAACACATAGGACAAACTTCAAAAAGAATCGCAACACGTATATAGGAACATCGCAACGCCATCAGAAGAAAGGACTCACTATCATTGATCTATACGCATACTAAATCAACAGGACATACATTTAACTGGGACAATGTACAAGTAAAATTTAAGGCCAGTACTAAAAGTGCCAGAGAGCTGGCCGAATCTTGGCTATCAAATGAGAACGCCATCAACAGACACTTGGACATAAATCCAGCATATGCAAACTTAAGAAGAACATGTTCATAATAAATAAACTGTACACCCAATACCCCCCCCCCCATATCACACTGACTTAAAAACCTCCCCCCCACCCCCTGTAATAATTTTTTTGCTATATATTGCCTTTGATTCTTGTAAGTCTAAGCATTATCCTCTGATGAAGAGCCCTAGCAGGGGTTGAAAGCTCAGGAATAAAAACTACTTTATGATACGTGATTAATTTTTCTCCCTTTGTGGATCTCCTGCTGCAAATATATATAAATATATATACATGTATGTACTGTACATATATACGTACATACATATATATTCATAGCATTCGTAGGCTGAATCTCGATCTGATTGTATGGGTGGTTAACCTACCAGGTAACACATATGGTTGGTCTGCCAGTCTGCAAACATTCGCCACGGGGCCCTCTCAGTTGCGAGAAGCAAATCATAGAATGTTACATAGTTTACTGGCAGACCAACCACATGCGTTACCTGGTAGGTAACCACCCATACAATCAGATCGAGATTCAGACTATGAATGCTATGAATGTAATTACTCCGATCGCCAGGCTGTCAAATAAACAAACCACATGCCGTGGCGCAGTGTAAAGAGGCTTTGCCTCTGACGCCGAGGTTTGATCCCTGAGAGGGGTGCAGTGGAGTGTGTACGCCTGATGAGCCCAAATAAGAGCAAAACACGTGTCGCATACTCTTTGCTTTATTTGACAGTAAACTATGTAAAATACATACAGTAATCCCTCCTCCATCGCGGGAGTTGCGTTCCAGAGCCACTCGCGAAATAAGAAAATCCGCGAAGTAGAAACCATATGTTTATATGGTTATTTTTATATTGTCATGCTTGGGTCATAGATTTGCGCAGAAACACAGGAGGTTGTAGAGAGACAGGAACTTTATTCAAACACTGCAAACAAACATTTGTCTCTTTTTCAAAAGTTTAAACTGTGCTCCATGACAAGACAGAGATGACAGTTCCGTCTCACAATTAAAAGAATGCAAACATATCTTCCTTTTCAAAGGAGTGCGCGTCAGGAGCAGAGCATGTCAGAGAGACAGAGAAAAGCAAACAAATCAATAGGGCTGTTTGGCTTTTAAGTATGCGAAGCACCGCAGCACAAAGCTGTTGAAGGCGGCAGCTCACACCCCCTCCGTCAGGAGCAGAGAGAGAGAGAGAGAGAGAGAGAGAGAGAGAGACAGAGAAAAACAAACAAGCAAAAATCAATACGTGCCCTTCGAGCTTTTAAGTATGCGAAGCACCGTGCAGCATGTCGCTTCAGGAAGCAGCTGCACAGAAGGTAGCAACGTGAAGATAATCTTTCAGCATTTTTAGACGAACGTCCGTATCGTCTAGGTGTGCAAACAGCCCCCTTGCTCAATCCCCCTACGTCAGGATCAGAGAAAGTCAGCGCAAGAGAGAGAGAGAGAAAAGTAAGTTGGGTAGCTTCTCAGCCATCTGCCAATAGCGTCCCTTGTATGAAATCAACTGGGCAAACCAACTGAGGAAGCATGTACCAGAAATTAAAAGACCCATTGTCCGCAGAAATCCGTGAACCAGCAAAAAATCTGCCATATATATTTAAATATGCTTACATATAAAATCCGCGATGGAGTGAAGCCGCGAAAGGCGAAGCGCGATATAGCGAGGGATTACTGTATATATATAAATTTTTTTTGTTGTTAGAGAAGTGGTGAAAACTACTTTTTTAAATTAAGCGTTGTTTCAGATATGTACACTACAGAAAAAAAAACTAAGCAAAATGACAGTTTGTAATTGTGAGAAGAACTATATTTTCTTTTATGCCATATGTATTCTGGACGTACATACTTTTGTACATATTTTATTAGTTGAAGTATGCATTTTAAGGACATTATATTTATTTTATAGTCACTGAATCATACGCCTGCAGAATTTCAATTTGGTTAATAAAAAATGAACACTTAACAACTGTGATTTAATTATAAAAATACTCTTTAATACAGGACTTAAGATTTCTATGAATGAATGAGCTATGCAGGAGCTTAGTGTAAAAAATTTTTAAAGGGATAAAGGGGAAAAAATCATTTACAGTGCATCCGGAAAGTATTCACAGTGCATCACTTTTTCCACATTTTGTTATGTTACAGCCTTATTCCAAAATGGATTAAATTCATTTTTTTCCTCAGAAGTCTACACACAACACCCCATAATGACAACGTGAAAAAAGTTTACTTGAGGTTTTTGCAAATTTATTAAAAATAAAAAAACTGAGAAAGCACATGTACATAAGTATTCACAGCCTTTGCCATGAAGCTCAAAATTGAGCTCAGGTGCATCCTGTTTCCCCTGATCATCCTTGAGATGTTTCTACAGCTTAATTGGAGTCCACCTGTGGTAAATTCAGTTGATTGGACATGATTTGGAAAAGCACACACCTGTCTATATAAGGTCCCACAGTTGACAGTTCATATAAGAGCACAAACCAAGCATGAAGTCAAAGGAATTGTCTGTAGACCTCTGAGACAGGATTGTCTCGAGGCACAAATCTGGGGAAGGTTACAGAAACATTTCTGCTGCTTTGAAGGTCCCAATGAGCACAGTGGCCTCCATCATCCGTAAGTGGAAGAAGTTCAGAACCACCAGGACTCTTCCAAGAGCTGGCCGGCCATCTAAACTGAGCGATTGGGGGAGAAGGGCCTTAGTCAGGGAGGTGACCAAGAACCCGATGGTCACTCTGTCAGAGCTCCAGAGGTCCTCTGTGGAGAGAGGAGAACCTTCCAGAAGGACAAACCATCTCTGCAGCAATCCACCAATCAGACCTGTATGGTAGAGTGGCCAGATGGAAGCCACTCCTTAGTAAAAGGAACATGGCAGCTCGCCTGGAGTTTGCCAAAAGGCACCTGAAGAATTCTCAGACCATGAGACAGAAAATTCTCTGGTCTGATGAGACAAAGATTGAACTCTTTGGTGTGAATGCCAAGTCACGTTTGGAGGAAACCAGGCACCGCTCATCACCAGGCCAATACCATCCCTACAGTGAAGCATGGTGGTGGCAGCATCATGCTGTGGGGATGTTTTTCAGCGGCAGGGACTGGGAGACTAGTCAGGATAAAGGGAAAGATGACTGCAGCAATGTACAGAGACATCCTGGATGAAAACCTGCTCCAGAGCGCTCTTGACCTCAGACTGGGGCGACGGTTCATCTTTCAGCAGGACAACGACCCTAAGCACACAGCCAAGACATCAAAGGAGTGGCTGTGAATGTCCTTGAGTGGCCCAGCCAGAGCCCAGACTTGAATCCGATTGAACATCTCTGGAGAGATCTTAAAATGACTGTGCACTGACACTTCCCATCCAACCTGATGGAGCTTGAGAGGTGCTGCAAAGAGGAATGGGCGAAACTGGCCAAGGATAGGTGTGCCAAGCTTGTGGCATCATATTCAAAAAGACTTGAGGCTGTAATTGCTGCCAAAGGTGCATCGACAAAGTATTGAGCAAAGGCTGTGAATACTTATGTAAATGGGATTTCTCAGTTTTTTTATTTTAAATAAATTTGCAAAAACCTCACATAAACTTTTTTCACGTTGTCATTGTGGGGTGTTGTGTGTAGAATTCTGAGGAAAAAAATGAATTTAATCCATTTTGGAATAAGGCTGTAACATAACAAAATGAGGAAAAAGTGATGCGCTGTGAATACTTTCCGGATGCACTGTAGTATCACAATCAGCTGATCAAGTAACATGAAATCGGTATCGAGGCATCCCTACTGATTTTCATGAAATTTTGAATGTAACTTGCTGTTAGTCCAACTTAAAATATAGTCTATATGTCATATTGGGAAGAGGGGCAACTCAAAATTCAGCACTGACGTGCGGACTACAATTTCCATTTGGTAGCAAGAATGCACTGGGGTGAGGATATCATCATCAGCACATACAGTTTTGTAGAGTTAAAGCAAATCTCATCTAAGGCCATTGATATATTCAGTGTTTTTGTGTTTCAATTAATATGGATAACAATTTCTTTGGCTTGCCGGATTACAGCTTTTGTCTGACAGTACATTCTTTTTGTCTCATTGTGAGTTATGTTTAGCTATGTTTATTTTTAAAATACTGTTTTCTCATATTTATTTATGTCCAGGCAACACCGGGTACATTGGTTAGTAAGACATAATTTAGAAAAGTACCTATATGAAAATAATAAACTTAATAACAGTCAGCATGGCTTTATGACAGATCTTGCCATACCAATCTTTTATATTTTTTTGAACAGTCGTCAAAAGTAGTTGGCAAAAGTAAATCATACAACATAATTTACTTATACTTTCAAAAAGGCTTTGATATCGTCTGACACCAAAGGTTAACTCTGAAACTAGAATCTGTAAGTATCAGTGGTAACCTACAAAACTGGATCTCATGTTGGTTAACCAGCAGGAGGCAAAACAATGCACATAAGAAAAGCATGCTCCATCAGTGGAGTCACTCAAGGGTCTATCCTGGGATTGTTACTTTTTCTTATTTATATTCATGAAATAAATATATAGTTCTATAGTTGGTAAACTTGTAAGATTCACAGATGATACTAAAAATGGAAGAATGGCAGATACTGTGGAGGAAGCAAAACAATTAAAGAAGACTTGGAAAGCTTCAGAACTGAGTGAACACTTGGAAAATGCAGCTTAATTTAGTAAAGTGCAAAGGCTACACATGGTCAGAAACAACATCATTTATACATACAAGATGGGAGATACTGTCCTAAAGGAAATAACCTCTGCATAGGATTTAGGAATTTAGGTTGACATCAAATTTTCATCATCTAAGCAATGCAGAGAAGCTATTAAAAAGGCATATAAAATAGTAGGTTACATCATTAAAAACTGTTGAATATAAATCAAGAGATATAATGCCCAGACTATATAATGCACTAGTCAGACCGCATTTGCAGCAAAAAAGACAAAGCAGTACAGTAATCCCTCCTCCATCGCGGGGGTTGCGTTCCAGAGCCACCCGCAAAATAAGAAAATCCGCGAAGTAGAAACCATATGTTTATATGGTTATTTTTATATTGTCATGCTTGGGTCACAGATTTGCGCAGAAACACAGGAGGTTGTAGAGAGACAAGAACGTTATTCAAACACTGCAGACAAACATTTGTCTCTTTTTCAAAAGTTTAAACTGTGCTCCATGACAAGACAGAGATGACAGTTCTGTCTCACAAGTAAAAGAATGCAAACATATCTTCTCCTCAAAGGAGTGCGCGTCAGGAACAGAGCATGTCAGAAACAGACAAAATCAATAGGGCTGTTTGGCTTTTAAGTATGCGAAGCACCGCCGGTACAAAGCTGTTGAAGGCGGCAGCTCACACCCCCTCCGTCAGGAGCAGGGAGAGAGAGAGAGAGAGAGAGAGAGAGAGAGAGAGAGAGAGAGAGAGAGAGAGAGAGAGAGAGAGAGAGAGAGAGAGACAGAGAAAAACAAAGTCAAAAATCAATACGTGCCCTTTGAGCTTTTAAGTATGCGAAGCAACGTGCAGCATGTTGCCTCAAGAAGCAGCTGCACACAGAAGGTAGCAACGTGAAGATAATCTTTCAGCATTTTTAGACGAGCGTCCGTATCGTCTAGGTGTGCGAACAGCCCCCCTGCTCACACCCCCTACGTCAGGATCCCAGAAAGTCAGCGCAAGAGAGAGAAAGAAAAGTAAGTTGGGTAGCTTCTCAGCCATCTGCCAATAGCGTCTCTTGTATGAAATCAACTGGGCAAACCAACTGAGGAAGCATGTACAAGAAATTAAAAGACCCATTGTCCTCAGAAATCCGCGAACCAGCAAAAAATCCGCGATATATATTTAAATATGCTTACATATAAAATCCGCGATAGAGTGAAGCCGCGAAAGGCGAAGCGCGATATAGCGAGGGATCACTGTACTTGAATCTGTGCAGATCAGAGCAACCAAGTGCATCCCAGAACTTAAGGGCATGTCCCACTCTGACAGACTCAAAGAAGTTTAGTCTTGAGCAAAGGAGACTTTGTAAGGACCTAATTCAGGTCTTCAAAATCACAAAGACCTTCATAAAGTAGATCCAGCAGAATTCTTTCAACTAAATGGTGAATCATAGACTCAAGGACACCAATGGAAAATTAAGGGAAAGTGCATTTAGGACTGAAGCCAGTAGACACTTCTTTACTCAAACAGTTGTGGAATCTGGAACTGATAACAGAGTCATTCAACTGAAGAAGAAATCATGACAACCTTTAAAAAGTATCTGGATGTGATATCAGTACAGCTTAAGTATTAGCTAAACAAACAATCTGGTGGACTAAATGGTCTCCTCTCATTTGTCAAATTTCTTATGCTCTTCTTATGTTCTATGCAGGCAGGCTGTCAGCCTTCATTCATTATTTTTATAGATCTGTTCACAACAATGAATGTATATCCCTAGTCTAGTATCTTTGGCAAAGAGAGATAAAGTGGAATAAACATTTTATGGCAGGCATGTAATTGCTCTATATATGCATTACTGGGAATGTAACAAAGGCTGGGGTTTTAGGCATTACATAACTTGGGAGGTGAACAAGCAAAGAAGGCATCAGAAAGTGCATAAAGAACCTTGATATTAACAAGCATGATGCAGCAAAATATGATGCAGATGGTAATATGCAGTACTGTGTAACTTGTAATGTATTACTTGTAATTAAATCCTTAAAACCAATTTAGTAAAATATATAAATATCCACTAGACTAGGTTCTTTCTGTGAAATTGCACCTGTGATAGTTTTGGTTATTAAATGTAAATATTTGAACTACTAAATCTTAATGAATTAAAGAAGTATACAGTAAAAAACAACTTACCAGTGCTTGGATTGAGGCTGAACTTCCCACCTGCATTCCCTGATTTAATCCTATATGAAATCTGACCATTCTCTCCCAAATCAGGGTCCCTTGCCATCACATACAATACCACAAATCCAGCCGGCTGGTCCTCCATGATGCTAACAGCAGCTGGAGAAGTGAAAGTAGGTGCATTGTCATTTTCATCTGTTACAAAGATGCGTACTGTCACTGAGCTGGAACGTCGCTGGCTTATGTTCAATGCTCTATCCATTGCCTGCACTACAAGAAGTAGTGATGGAGTATTCTCTCGATCTATGCTCCTAGGCAAGGTCATAACCCCAGTTGCAGCATCAAGTTTCAGGTGATCATTATTTTCTGGCAACTGATATACAATTGAGTAATATAATTCACTATTTGGGCCACTCCCATCTTTGTCTACAGCCTGCAGAGTATAAACTGATGATCCTGCTTCCAAATTTTCTGGAATAACAATAGTCAATGGGTCTTCAGGAAATTGGGGTGAATGGTCATTGCTGTCTTGTACACTGATGTCCACAACAAATGTCTGACTAGTTGGAAGGGCACTCAGCATGTCATTAACTTCAATTTGGAGAGTATATTTTGATGACAGTTCATAATCTAAATCTCTTGCTAGGTAAATATCTCCAGTCAGTCTATCCACAGCAAAAGTGCCTTGATGATCAGTGCCACCGACAACCATGTAAGTCACTTGAACTTCGTGTGACATCCTCTCATGAACATGTGAAGCCAGAGAGCCCACAACTGAACCTGGTTTCATACCTTCGGTTAAACCCAAGGCTATTAGTGGTAAATCAGGATTTGCAGCATTCTTACTGGTATTTAGAACCTGTTGGTAAGAACACAAACAAATATATTTATATTACAAAGTAAATGATTAATATACTTACTGGAAATAAAATAAAATGTACTGAAAAAGCAACTCAGCACTACAAATAATTAAGACTTCTCATTGCTTATTTTGACCAGAGGGTGTATTTGTCTGCAAATATGCTTCAAACCAATTGTAAATGTAATCATTTTAAACTTAGTTTATGTTAATGTAAATATCTTCACATCTGTTTCTTATGGTTCCTAGGCACGTGAGTGATTAAAACCAAGATTGGCTACAGCTGAAAGTGAGATCCAACATACAGTAACTGAACTGCAGTCCTAATAATAGTTATAATAAATAAAAAAACTGTACAATCAAAACAAATCCAATCAGTTATTTGTTGTTTTCTTAAATATTTTAAATTAAAATAGTTTCCAATTAACTGAAACTGGTTGCTGTTTTTTCTCAAGATACATGTTCCTGAGGAATCACTATAAATAGGATCTAATCAGTCTGAAGAAAATTACTAATAACATCATCCATAGATGCACCCATCAATTTTATGATCCAGTGCAATTCTGAGGTGCAGAAGACCAGAGTCTATCCTGACAGCATGAGGCACCATGCAAGAACCAACCCTGATTTAAGCCAATTGATGCCCTAAGCACAGTCAAACAATGGTGTTCCTTCAATTCTTCCACTGCTTTACTGATAAGCGATTAAGACTCATTACAAGTTGATGGTGAAATAAAAAATTGAATCTTACCTTGTTTATGAAAAAAATCAGTAGAAGAAACAATAAAAAAGAGCTCAAGAATCTGTTACACAAATCAGCTTATATTTGATGGGGGCAAAACAGCTACAATATTTGACAGAAACTAATTTAATATCTTGACGACACCTTCAAACCAAACACCTGAACCTTAGTTACTCACCATGCAAAAGAAAAGTAATTTTTAACAACCCAGATTAAAGCTAAATACAGAAGATAAGTACAATTACAAAAAAAATGACTAATTTGAATGTGGCAGTAAAAGAGTAAATGGCATTATAGCTAAGAGAAAAAAACTCTGTGGCATCCCAATCCTCTTGGTGTCCTAACAACATGCTTATGGTTCATTCAGGGTTGCCTTGAAAGTACATCAGTCTGTCACAATGCACTGTCACAGCCACATCTACATTGACTCAGTCAGTTTAGAATTACCAATTAACCTAAATGCACTCTTTATGATGTAGATGTTCACAACTAGTGTAACTGGGGATAACGCATACAAACAATGAAAAATTCCATATGGCCCTGCTATTTTCCAACCACTTTTAATGTGTTATTTGCAAAATTATTCATAGCAATTTTCAAATATTTTAAATGATCTAATGTCATGCTCTACAATATATTTTTAGAAACTGCTACAGTACTGTTACTCTTCAGATAAAATGAACATGTTTGACTGACTACCATTCTGTGGCACTGTTTTATATAAGCAATAACAGCTTAGAAAAGCTAAAAATTGTTCATATTTTCATGCCTCTATTCCCATTAATAACAATCTAAAGAAATATGTATTGCTTTGTGAAAAATATACTGTACATCAATTTATCCAATCATCGGTCACCAAACTCACTAAATCCTGTTCATGGCCAAAATGACTAGAGCTCTCCCCAGATATTTAGTGAAATACAGTGCAACTAGGTTCTAGTTAAATCAATTCTTACATAAAATATCTTAACACTCTCAAACTTAATTAATCCAATTCAGGGTCATAGGGGGTCAGAGCACTAGGTATAAAGAAGGAAATGGCCCCAGGCAAGTCATCTCAAGGTCTATTCTTGAGCATACCCACACTCTCACAAATACAATTTTTATTACAGTAATCCCTCCTTGATCGCGGGGGTTGTGTTCCAGAACTCCCCGCGAAAGATGAAAATCCGCGAAGTAGAAACCATATGTTTATATGGTTATTTTTATATTGTTATGCTTGGGTCACAGATTTGCACAGAAACACAGGAGGTTGTAGAGAGACAGGAACTTTATTCAAACACTGCAAACAAACATTTGTCTCTTTTTCAAAAGTTTAAACTGTGCTCCATGACAAGATAGAAATGACAGTTCCGTCTCATAATTAAAAGAATGCAAACATATCTTCCTCTTCAAAGGAGTGCGCATCAGGAGCAGATAATGTCAGAGAGAGAGAGAGAAAAACAAACAATCAAAAATCAATAGGGCTGTTCGAGCTTTTAAGTATGCGAAGCACCGTGCGGGAAGCATGTCGCTTGACAAAGCAGCTGCACGGAAGGGAGCAATGTGAAGATAAATCTTTCAGCATTTTTAGACGAGCGTCCGTATCGTCTAGGGGTGCGAACAGCCCCCCTGCTCACACCCCCTCCGTCAGGGGCAGAGAATGTCAGAGCAAGAGAGAAAGAGAGAGAAAAGCAAACAATCAAAAATCAATACGTGCTGTTTGATCTTTTAAGTATGCGAAGCACCGTGCGGGAAGCATATCGCTTGACAAAGCAGCCACATGTAAGCCCAGCAAGGAAGGAAGCAATGTGAAGGTAATCTTTCAGCGTTTTTTGAGGAGTGGCCGTATCCTCTAGGGCAGGGGTCCCCAATCCCCGGTAGTGGGCCGCGGGCATCTGACAGCCGGGCCGCGAGAGAACTGCCGGCAACGGAGACTCACTCAGACTTTTCAGAACGCTTGGCAGGCGGGGCTTTGCAGCGGCGCAGAGAGAGGACAGAGACCGAGGTGAGAGAGTATTACAACAAAGTTATTTTTATGGTCCCAACAGTTTCCCCATATGACGCGACTCTATAGAAATCGCGTTACTACGAAGTACATTCAGCAGATGCTTTCATTACAACGAAGTGAACTTGAAATGCTTGAACGAATCATCCGCAGAGCAGTTAGATCTGTGGTCACAGCTCAGTTGTGCACGTTTTCACAACGATCCCCAAAGAGAAACATTGTAAAAAAAAAAAAAATCTCTTTCTTCGAACTTTCCTCGTACTGTTTTTGTTTTCTGTGGTTTTCAGTGATACCTTTTGCTTATTGCTTGTCAACATTTGAAAAACATCCATTGGAATTTAACTCATTGTCACCCTCCTATAGAAACGGCAGACACGAAAAAAAGATAGCAGTGTTAATGTCTGTGATGTGCAATCTGTTGGAATGGCAAATGCAAAGCATATGTCTTTGTTATATGCAAAAAAAGAAGAAAAATCTTGGGTTGCAAACGTATGCGAACTGCTTAATAACTTAATAATAGAAATGTTATGTAAATTGTGTATAAAACTGCCCCCCCCCACCGACCGGTCCGTGGAAAAATTTGCATCTAATAAAGTGGTCCTTGCTGTCAAAAAGGTTGGGGACCACTGCTCTAGGGGTGCGAACAGCCCCCGTGCTCACAATATATTTGAGGAGTTTTATTTAATACGTAATACGCGCTCTGGTTGGGTAGCTTCTCAGCCATCTGCCAATAGCATCCGTTGCATGAAATCAACCTGGCAAACCAACTGAGCAAGCATGTACCAGAAATTAAAAGACCCATTGTCCGCAGAAATCCGCGAACCAGCAAAAAATCCGCGATATATATTTAAATATGCTTACATATAAAATCGGCGATAGAGTGAAGCCGCGAAAGTTGAAGCGCGATATAGCGAGGGATTACTGTACATTAAATTACTTTTATTACTCAGACTACCAGTGTATGTGCGGCACGGTGGCGCAGTGGTAGCGCTGCTGCCTCGCAGTTAGGAGACCCAGGTTCTCCCTACGTGGAGTTTGCATGTTCTCCCTGTGTCTGCGTGGGTTTCCTCCGGGCGCTCCGGTTTCCTCCCACAGTCCAAAGACATGCAGGTTAGGTGTATTGGCGATTCTAAATTGGCCCTAGTGTGTGCTTGGTGTGTGGGTGTGTTTGTGTGTGTCCTGCGGTGGGTTGGCACCCTGCCTGGGATTGGTTCCTGCCTTCTGCCTTGTGCCCTGTGTTGGCTGGGATTGGCTCCAGCAGACCCCCGTGACCCTGTGTTCGGATTCAGCGGGTTGGAAAATGGATGGATGGATGGACTACCAGCGAATATTTGAAACAAGCTACCCACAAATCTCCAATTATAGAAACATTTCAACTAAAAAGCAAACTGCCCTTGTTGTAATAGAGTGTCTGGTTCACAAATGATTGCTAGAGGCAATGATGTCACCAATAAGACAGAGGTCAGTGCACAGTAGTGCAGGAAAATTCCACATGAAATCTCCACATAAAAGGGAGCTCCTACAATAGCTAAGTCCCTCTACATATCAGTATGGGCAATAACAGGCTGCAAGAAAATAGGAAAGAGAAGGAGAAAAAGAGATATATTCACCTTAAAAGAAAAGAGCAGAAAGTTCAACAACAAGCAAGGTGTCACAGAACAGTGCAAATGCTAATAGAGTGACTCTGGCAAAGACAGATTATGAGAGATGTTGATGACTGCTAAAGTGGCAATTCAGGGTTTCTGACAAAAAAAGTTTCCTTTTTATACTGATTGTATTCTATTTAAAGCTTGAGTGTCCAGAAGAAACCCATGTTTCTAAAAAGCTATTAGGTAGGTTTTTGCATAAAACAGTTCAAACAATGGTTTAAAGCTTTTTCCCATCACTATAAGACTCTACTTGTACATATACAGCAGCAGTGCTACTTAAATGGCCTACAAATCCCAGCAGTTTTGGTAGTATTATACCATTGGGTAGCTTCAGAGTGTCACAAGGGTTGCTAGGTGGAAGGATAATGAGGAGCACTCTTTAAAAAGGTGCCAAAAGACATTGTAATAATCGTGATCATCGGATGTTTATTCATTTCTGCACTTCTTACCCCATCTCTGGAATACAACTACCGTTGGATTGCAGTTTCACTCTGGATTCATGTGCTTGTCCTGTGCCTGTTTATTTGTGCAATTTCATCTGGGTTGGTAAATGTTTTCGTCCAGGGATCACTCCCACCTTCAACAGATCTTCATGCAGCAAATGGAACATGATAAGACAAATTTTTCACTATCTTTGCATTTGTGGGCCCAGATAGTTTGGGGACTGTATTGTGAGTGTTTATTGTTGTGCACAGTGCTTTGTCAGGTGTTATTTGTCTTGTGTCTGTTGAATTATTATCGCCATCTGTAAACTGGGGAGGCTGTTGCATGTGTGTTTATTTATAATTGTTTTTGCCTTCTTTATTTGTTTAATATATACTTTATTATCAATTTATTTGTGTCTCTATACATATCTGTGTGTGTGAGTGTGTGAGCCGGGTAAAGGATGGGTGCTTTCCTGGTGTCTCCAAAATAAACAAATCACTGTTTTAAAAAAGTGAGAATCTTCACAACTGTTACAATACAGTATTTTAACAGGGCAAGTCACCACTTAACCTCTGCATCTCCAAAAACAGAAACAAGTGTTCATATTTGTTTCATCTATGAAAAATCAACAGTTCCAGTCCTTAATATAAAATACTACTTTTTAACTCCTGATACATACTGTCATGATCTCTTAATTAGTCAGGTACCTTGATTATATTATCTTATTGAAAAGTATGGAATTGATCATCATAAACAATCTGTCACCTCTCTAGCATATACATCTTTTTATAGTAGAAATCAACCTATAAACATATTCAAGTAGTTGGGCAAGTATAAACACATATAAGTGGCATTCAATTACTGAAGCTGTGTGTGTATCAAAAACAACAACAATACGTCTTATATATAAACGTCTACATGTGGTAGTGTGTCTGTCTATCTGGCCCGGAAGTGCAAGGCTACAGCATGAAGCTCAATGAAATTGACTCTGTAACCAAATTGAAACCGCCAAGAAAAGAGAAACTTGCTTAGCCGCTAATACACAAGTCATAGAGAAAACACAGATCATAGAGTGCCTTGTTTGTTAATTATGTTATGTTATCTGTATGCTTGACAAAAGAAATGCCACAATCTATGGAATAGAAAATTTAGATTATGGAGCTATATGTTCATGCAGGCTTCTTCAAGTTGGGATATCATAGATTCTTGGAATAATATCCCATTGTGAGTAGTCCTGATAAATGCACAGTCCAACAATTGGTGAAAAATTGGCGTACAATGGTTCTCTGAGCAGTGTATCAAAATAAAGAAACCTTTCCATTCATACCCTCTAAACTGTTGCCAACATTTCAAATCATATTGAAAGAGGTCCTCATAATTTGACACAGTGATCATCAAAACAGATGGACTGTTTTTAATGAACAAGGAATTCTGCATTACTCTCAATGAAAATCATTCTTAGATAAACCTTCAGTATATTCTTTAACAACATTTTTAACAATAATAAAATAAAGAGCTTCAAGTGTAATATTACATCTGTTATTATTTTATTACTAACAAAACTCTTATTGACAATAACACTTGCTGTTTTCTTCATTACAGTATTTAAAGAAAAAAAAATCTGGATCAGGTGGATTTAAGAATATTTGTTATTACATAAACTATATCTTTTTAACTTCATAATAGTTTAAATTACTTACAAAGCAATTGTCTATTAAAACTCTCACATTAAAATGAAAAGTTTCACTAACCTTAACACACAAAGTTGCTGAAGTACTCTTTGAAGGTATTCCACGATCTGTAGCTGTCACAGTAAAAAAATATTCTGCTTTTTCAGGGTGATTTACTGGGACACTTAAACTTAGTTCTCCTGTATGTGGGTTCAGGAGAAAACGCTCAGCTCTAAAACCTGTTAAATGTAAAAAACAAAATATATATATTTATATATATATCTTTATGTGCTGTCCAATTATTATTGCAGCTCTGAGAGGATGTGTAAGAAAGCATTTTGTAAGAAATACTAACTATAAGGTAGTCCTGTTATTGGCCAGTATTTCCATACTAACAGTCAAGCATGGTAATGAATGGGTGATTATTTGGAATTGCTTTGCAGTCAGAGTATACTCTGGATGCTTTCCAATCATTGAGCCCAACATGACCTCCTTTTTAAACTGAAGTAATTTAGTTGAAAATGTGAGGTCAGCTATTCAACAGCTAAACCTTTGCCAAAACTGGATCAATGAACATGATGATTTTCAGCACACCAACAAATTTAAAACTGAAAGACTGAAAAATAAAACAATAAAGATTTGCAAATGGCCCAGTTGAAGATCAGATCTCACTCAGCCCTGTTGAGATGTTATGATGACACTGTTAAAGTTAAAACTGATTTCTAGTTCCGGCACCGCTGAGAGTGGCAGCCTTTTCAGCAGCTCCGTGTATGACTGTATGTGTATGTGTACTTTTCTACTTTTATTTTTCTATTTTTATTTATTGATCACTCCTATCACTTTATTTTATGTGGATTTGTTCCCTGGACACACTTACTTTTACAACGTGGGCATGGATTTTTACACGCTGAGACTTGTCTATTCAAGTACAGTGATCCCTCGCTATATCGCGCTTCGCCTTTTGCGGCTTCACTCCATCGCGGATTTTATATGTAAGCATATTTAAATATATATCGCGGATTTTTTGCTGGTTCGCGGATTTCTGCGGACAATGGGTCTTTTAATTTCTGGTACATGCTTCCTCAGTTGGTTTGCCCAGTTGATTTCATACAAGGGACGCTATTAGCAGATGGCTGAGAAGCTACCCAGCATACTTTTCTCTCTCTCTTGCACTGACTTTCTGTGATCCTGACATAGGGGGATTGAGCAGGGGGGCTGTTCGCACACATAGACGATACGGACGCTAGTCTAAAAATGCTGAAAGATTATCTTCACGTTGCTATCTTTTGTGCAGCTGCTTCCTGAAACGACATGCTGCACAGTGCTTCGCATACTTAAAAGCTCGAAGGGCACGTATTGATTTTTGACTGCTTGTTTTTCTCTGTCTCTCTCTCTCTCTCTCTGCTCCTGACGGAGGGGGTGTGAGCTGCCGCCTTCAACAGCTTTGTGCCGTGGTGCTTCGCATACTTAAAAGCTAAACAGCCCTATTGATTTGTTTGCTCTTCACTATCTCTCTGACATCTGCTCCTGACGGGCACTCCTTTGAAGAGGAAGATATGTTCGCATTCTTTTAATTGTGAGACGGAACTGTCATCTCTGTCTTGTCATGGAGCACAGTTTATTTTGAAAAAGAGACAAATGTTTGTTTGCAGTGTTTGAATAATGTTCCTGTCTCTCTACAACCTCCTGTGTTTCTGCGCAAATCTGTGACCCAAGCATGACAATATAAAAATAACCATATAAACATATGGTTTCTACTTCGCGGATTTTCTTATTTCGCGGGTGGCTCTGGAACGCAACCCCCGCGATGGAGGAGGGATTACTGTATTCAAGTACTCAACTTCGAGCGCTGAGAACAAATGCCAGTATCGGTGTGGTTCCCTATTTACCCGACGAGGTAAGAAGGCGGTATCGTGGCAGCAGAGCTGGCACTAAGCTAAAAATGAAGCGGATTGTGAGAAAGTGGCTTTTTATGCCTTCGGTGCCTTCTGTGATTCTGGGGAATGTGAACTCAATCTCAAATAAGATCGACGAACTGGCTGCGCTGGTGAAAAATGTCAGAACCTACAGAGAATGCAGTTGTTGTGTTTTTGCAAAACGTGGCTAACTACCACCATCCCAGATGCTAACGTGGAGCTACCTGGGTTTAGCACAGTTAGAGCGGACAGAGATGTAAGTACCTGTGGGAAGCACAAAGGAGGAGGACTCGCTCTCTATGTTAATACACGGTGGTGTAACTCTGGACATGTTAACGTCAAAGTCTCCACTTGCTGCAACATCGAACTGTTGGCCGTAAGTTTGTGTCCCTATTACTTGCCCAGAGAGTTTGGACACATCATTGTTGTTATTGTGTACATCCCTCCTTGGGCAGACGTGGAGACAGCGAGTGACATCATCCATTCTGCTGTTGCTAAGTTACAAACACAGCACCCTGAGGCGCTTGTGCTAATCACTGGAGACTTTAAACATGTGACGCTGGACAAAACATTACCTGCCTTCTCCCAGTATGTGGACTGTAACACCCGGGGAAATAAGACTATTGATTTACTGTATGCAAATGTTAAAGACGCATACAGCACCACCCCGCTGCCTGCGCTTGGTAAAGCACATCATAACCTGGTTCTGCTTCAGCCTCACTACAAACCAAAAGTGAGGGTCCTACCTACAACCACACGATCATTCAGGAAGTGGACCCTGGAGGCTGAGAAGGCTCTGAGAGAATGTTTTGGAACTACAGACTGGGATATCCTGCAGGGATCACATAGTGAGAACATTGAGGAAGTTGTTGACTGCACTACTGACTACATCAACTTCTGTATGGACATTGTAGTTCCAGTAAGAACTGCACGCTGCTATGCTAACAACAAGCCATGGATTACAAGTGACATCAAGGGCCTTTTGAACCAGAAGAAAAGGGCTTTTAAAGACGGTGATCAGCATGAGCTCAAGCGCGTGCAGAAGGAACTCCGAGTCCAGCTCAGGGCGGCGAAGGAGCAGTACAGGAGAAAGCTGGAGCAGAAGTTGCAGAATAACAGCATGAAGGAAGTGTGGGATGGGATGAAGATCATCACTGGCTGCAGCTCGAAGTGGGGTACCACCATTGAGAGAGACGTGAAGAGAGCAAACCAAATGAACAACTTCTTTAACAGGTTTGACCACCCTAACCCACTCTCACTCTCACCTCAGAGTACTGCACCCTCCACACATCCTTCTGCAAATACCAGAATAGGAGAGACATCCCCACCCATAATTACAACAGCGCAAGTGATCAGAGAGCTGAGGAGACTTCGTGCCAGCAAAGCAGTGGGTCCAGAAGGAGTATCGCCATGACTGCTGAAGGTCTGTGCATCAGAGCTGGGGGGTCCTCTACAGCGCATCTTCAACCTGAGCCTGGAACAGGGGAGAGTCCCGAGGCTTTGGAAAACCTCTTGCATCACCCCAGTCCCAAAGGTATCACATCCTAGTGAGCTGAATGACTTCCGGCCTGTTGCTCTGACATCACATGTGATGAAGACCATGGAGAGGCTGCTGCTTCACCACCTGAGGCCACAGGTTCAACACGCCCTCGACCCTCTGCAGTTTGCATATCAGGAGAAGGTGGGAGCGGAGGATGCCATTATCTATATGCTACATCGATCCCTCTCTCACTTGGACAGAGGCAGTGGTGCTGTAAGAATTATGTTTCCAGACTTCTCTAGCGCCTTCAACACAATCCAACCTCTGCTCCTTAGGGACAAGCTGACAGAGATGGGAGTAGATTCATACCTGGTGGCATGGATCGTGGACTATCTTAAAGACAGACCTCAGTATGTGCGTCTTGGGAACTGCACGTCTGACATTGTGGTCAGCAACACAGGAGCACCACAAGGGACTGTACTTTCTCCGATCCTGTTCAGCCTATATACATTGGACTTCCAACACAACTCGGAGTCCTGCCACATGCAAAAGTTCGCTGATGACACTGCTATCGTGGGCTGCATCAGGAGTGGGCAGGAGGAGGAGTATAGGGACCTAATCAATGACTTTGTTAAATGGTGCGACTCAAATCACCTACACCTGAACATCAGCAAAACCAAGGAGCTGGTGGTGGATTTTAGGAGGCCCAGACCCCTCATGGACTCCGTGATCATCAGAGGTGACTGTGTGCAGATGGTGCAGACCTATAAATACCTGGGAGTGCAGCTGGATGATAAATTAGACTGGACTGCCAATACTGATGCTCTGTGTAAGAAAGGCCAGAGCCGGTTATACTTCCTTAGAATGCCGGTGTCTTTCAACATCTGCAATAAGATGCTGCAGATGTTCTATCAGACGGTTGTGGCGAGTGCCCTCTTCTACGCGGTGGTGTGCTGGGAAGGCAGCATTAAGAAGAAAGACGCCTCACGCCTGGACAAACTGGTGAGGAAGGCAGGCTCTATTGTTGGCATGGAGCTAGACAGTTTGACATCTGTGGCAGAGCGATGGGTGCTCAGCAGGCTCCTATCAATTATGGAAAATCCACTGCATCCACTAAACAGTGTCATCTCTAGATAGAAGAGCAGCTTTAGCAACAGACTGCTGTCACTGTCCTGCTCCACTGACAGACTGAGAAGATCGTTTCTCCCCCAAACTATGCGACTCTTCAATTCCACCCGGGGGGGGGGGGGGGGGGGGGGGGGGGTAAATGTTAACATTATACAAAGATATTGTCTTTAATTTAATATTGTTTTTTGTATCAGTAAGGTGCTGCTGGAGTATGTGAATTTCCCCTTGGGATTAACAAATCTATCTATCTATCTATCTATCTATCTATCTATCTATCTATCTATCTATCTATCTATCTATCTATCTATCTATCTATCTATCTATCTATCTATCTATCTATCTATCTATCTATCTATCTAAAAATAAATGAATGCCCTCAAGCATTAGTGAATTGAAGTAATATAATACGGAGGGGGAGATAAAATGTATGTAATGCATTGTAAGAAACTGATAATCTCCTACAGAAAGGGGTTACTTCACAATATGGCTGCTACAGGAGGTTGTACAATTTACTGAATTATTGATGCTTTTGTCCTCCACGGCTTCTGCATGCTGGCTTTTTTTTTTGTAAAAAAAAGTAATGACAAAATAAAATATACTCTTTGTTATTGTGGTCTTGGTGAGGACTAGACAATTGTTACTTAAGTCCTGATATTTAAAATCATAGAAAAAGAGGATCTGTTTATTACTTTCACATTGTTGTATTTTAGCCCACTGCATTTGATTTCACACCCATTTTTCTAAGCTTATTCTAACAATCCAGAAAAAAAGATAATTAAATAATTAGACATTAATAAGGCTTCAGGTTTACCTACCTGATAATGAATAATAGATTGTCCCATTTTCTCCTTCATCTGGATCCTTTGCCTGTATGACACCCAAAACTGTTCCCAAAGGCATACCTTCTGACACCTAAAAAAGTCCCAAGCATAATTATTCAAAGACCATTAAGAATTTTGTCCTTTGTTCAGACAATTACCAAATTTTGTTACATTGCATTATAACTATAATATAGACTGACAGATTCATAATGCATTTTTTACATAATAAAGAAGAGCATCTTTTTTAAAAACTCCATCAGTGACATCAACTATATACTTCCATAAAGGAAATTAAAGGAAATTATGAATTTATTGTAGTTGCTAAACATTTTTTGCCAACTCTATTTCTGATTTTATCAAATGCACTGATATGGTTTAACAAATCAGACAACAAAGATGAAAATAGTCTTTCATTGCAAAATAAAGAGCTATTATGGGGGAACCAAATTCAGCTACCAAGAATAAACCTTTCTGTTGAGACATCAGGTGTGCCATATAATGTACTTCTTTTGAATGTTCAAGTTCATGATTATTACCAGTTGAATGTGCAGTGACATTCTTGGTCACATTTGACTAACTTACAATGACAATCTATATTTTAATTCTGAATCAGATACATTTATCTAATATATAATGCACTATATCTGAGATTTTTTTGACTAAGTTTATGTTCATTTATAATACAGGAATTTAAAAAAATACCTTGTTATCTCCACTTAACCTTCCTTAAATAAGGTAAAAGCACAAGTGTGCCATCTTGTGGACTACTACAGCACTTAGGACTACAGTATAATGCAGTTTACCGCTGGAAAAAGTGCACTCTAATGTGATGCATTTGCCATCATATGCTAGAAGATGAAGATACAGTATTTATATGGGTAGCTGGAAAGTTTCACTTTGTTGCAAGTACTACAGCAATTTTATTCCATTAAATATATAAGAACATTAGAATGGGTACAACAAAGTCCAAAGTGCAATCTGAATAAAACAAGCAAACTAGTCTGCAATCAAACTGTCAAGTTAGTCTGTTTTCCTTTAAAATCTAGGTTGTCAGAGAGACAAGAATGTATAAACTATATAGAGAAACGGGCACAAAAAACTAACAGAATATTTTTATTTTGGTAGTTAGTTCTTACAGTGGTGGTTTTACTTACATGACTACACATCTGTTGACTGTCAGCTACTATCCCCCATAAACAAAAACAGCTAAAGCATGGTAACATTTTTTTGCCCTATCCTTCTATCTATCTAAAAACAGGAAACCTTATGGAAAGTGTATGTAAATTGTATAACTGCAGTATACACTGTAGATCAGGTCAGTATTTCTCACTTTTGATAAAAAAAATAAAAAACAAATAAAAAAAACTTCCACTTGAAACCCTGCTACCACTTTTCCCCTCCTCTGCTATTTTTGAGTATTCCAAAGCTTTTTCAAATTCTTTCAAAAGACATTATGTTCTGGCCAAAATGCTCTCCCTCAGCATATTAAAACAAATATTCTAGGAAACGGATTTTGATTTTGCCATGTTTCAGAGCAATATGCAGTCCAGCAATGAAGAAGACAATTTTTTGTTTTTGCTATGTGTGCGTCAGTTCTGCTTAAGTACTTTGTTTAAGCTATTCGTGTTAGATATTTGGAAGAAACTGTGAAAGTATTATTTTCTACTTGAATAAACATCCATCCATTTCTTTTTCTGAAATTACTTATTCAGTTCAGAGTTGCAGGGATTTGGAGTATGGCAGCATGCACACTTACCTATGCACCCGCAAATTTTTACAACAGGCCAATAGAGATTCACCAGTTAAACTAGGATACTTATCATAGGGACGTGAGAGAACAAAAAACTGAAAAAAAATGCACAGAGGACAGAATGTAGAACTCCATACAGAACAATGCTATGTGCTTTATTACATTTCTGCAATATTATACATAGTTCTCTGTCACAAATTTGGAAAAATGTGAGGCTGGATTTACAAACATTTTTGTGCCTGCTCAGGTGACTTCCTTACCTGCATTTTGATTCCTTGTCCAGGAGGTATATGTACAAATGAGGGAGCATTATCATTTTCATCTAAAACAGTAATGAAAATGGTTCCAGTAGTGCTACGTGGGGGTGTGCCACCATCTTGCACAACTACAATTAGTTGATAACTAGACTGGTGCTCACGATCCAAAATTATCCGAGTACTGATTTCACCTAGATATGGGGAAAAAAGGAAGCAGCGGAAAATGTTAATTTCAATTCAGTGCATTCTGCCTTGACAGAAAAACTTACCTATAAAAAATAAATATCAAAAGACACTGGTGTTATCAATTGGAGAATCATAAAGTATTATAAACCACAAACATACATACTCTAGTGCAGGCATGTCAAACTCACTACCATTGGTGGGCCACTTTGACTGCCATACGTGCGTCAGCGGGCCGTACTGTAACAAATATTATTATTCTATTATACAAAATTACTGTAGCTTTCTTTCCAATACTGAAAACTTTAAAAAATGTAACACTTAAAGTTTATAGTTTAAAGAAAAGCAATTTATTTCCATGCAGTCTCCATACAACAGTATAGAATTAGAGTCTTAGCCTCTTAGCTAGGTTCTTATTATATTATATTCATTATATTATATTCATTGCTTATATAGGAGCCTTCCAGTGTGAGATTTATTTATTTTGTCCCGACACTTGGCATCTCTTGTTAGTAACCAGCTTGTCAATATCAGGCTTGAAATCTTGTGCATCTGCAACTTTTATGAGGGATGAAAGGTGCTCGACAGTAAGTCTTGAGCGATGTGGGGTTTTGGTAGCTTTCATTAACGAAAACAATTGCTCACAAAGGTAAGTGCTTCCGAACATTGACAGTACTCTCGATGCCAACTTACGGATCTGCGCATACGAGGGTGGCAGGTAAGCATACAAGCCTGGCACACCAACTTCGTTGTATTTTGCCTTCAGAATAGAATCTGTCTGCACTTCAATCAATTCCATTTGGATATTCTCAGGTGCATTCTCAACGTTGTAAGAGAACAGCGCAATGCCCTGTTTGTGTGAACTGAAATCACGAAAATGCTCACTCAATTCATTGCTCAGCAATTCAAGTTGGAAAACAAATCCTCCAAAAATCAAATTTTACTTTACTAAGTTTACTTCAAAGTTTATATAGTAAAATAAGCCGATATGCAAAAAGCCACCTGACCTACAATAATTTTACAAAATCAAAATAAAAATATGTTAATAAACAACTCACCAACTTCTCGCGTACACTAACTGTTCGTTACAATACTAGCACAAAATTACATGAAACTACAGCAAAAAAACGTGAAAATATGCAGGCTATTACTACTCGTGATGGTCAGTTCTGCCCAATGGCCAGTCTCAGCAGCCCAGTCAGTAGTGTAGCCTTAGCAGGGGCGGCTCTAGGCTCGTGGCGGTCCTGGGCAGAGAAAGAATCGGTGGTTCCTTCGCCTGGCAATGTCAATACGGTAACTTATGCACGGCGGATGGCCACATCCGTTGCAGACACTGCATAGCCGCCTCGTGCTCATGACACGCTTCTATATACGTGTGTTCGTAACTTGAAAACCAAGTGGCAGCCCATGATATTCTCATTACGGCAAAACATTATAATACTACATATAACTTACTGCTCCGACTCTAGCGACATTTGTAAATACAGCGTACTAATTAACAAGAAACAGAATGTTTTTCGGCCACATTGCCGTCAGCTGTGTCATTATTTTCTCTTTCTGTTTTATATTCAATATATATTGGCGTGGCAGCCCCTGGGATTTGGCAGCACTGTGCAGGTGCACAGTTTGCACATGCCTAAGGCCACCCCTGCTGTAGCCTAGCACTTCAGTTGTGACGCTGCGGCTCATTAACTTTGGTCAAGGCTCGTGGCTATACTAGCAGATGATGTTTCCGGTAACCGTAATGCCATGGGAAAACGCGCTTTTGTCAGAAGGCAGAAGTAAGAAAAGTCAATAAGTAACACCTAAGATGCAGAATGATTCAATCACAAATGATAGTAATCATTTTGTACAAGTTCAGTGCTAACTAGGATCTGTTATGCGGGCCGCACAGATTTCTGTTGCGGGCCGCATGTGGCCTGGGGGCCGCGTGTTTGACATGCCTGCTCTAGTGCCTTTTTTGGCAGCATAGGGCACAAATCAGGAGCATCCCTGAATAACATGCCAGTCTACTGCAAGGTCCATTCAGTCACACACCCACACTGAAATTCGTACAGTGCAAGGATTGCAGAAGGAAAAAGAAGTACTCTCAAATAAAATACAATTACAATACAATATAATACAATACAATATAATACAATTTATTTTTATATAGCCCAAAATCACACAAGAAGTGCCGCAATGGGCTTTAACAGGCCCTGCCTTTTGATAGCCCCCCAGCCTTGAATCTGTAAGAAGACAAGGAAAAACTCCCAAAAAACCCTTGAAGGGAAAAAAATGGAAGAAACCTTGGGAATGGCAGTTCAAAGAGAGACCCCTTTTCAGGTGGGTTGAGCATGCAGTGGGTGTCAAAAAAGGGTGGTAAATACAATACAATACACAGAACAGAACACAAGTAATCCTCAATACAATATAATAGTGCAATAGAAATATCACAAGTATGACATGATAAAATACAGACATGAGGAGAATATGCCAGTGTTTTTCTAGTTTTAAGGTATTTTTTATGTTTTTTAGTTTTTTTTAGTTTTAGTTTTTTGCCATTTTATAATTTAGTTTTTGTTTAGTTTTTTGCTTTTTATTTATTTGAGATTTTTGCCATTTTTCATTCAATTTCCCATTGGGATTAATAAAGTATCTATCTATCTATCTATCTATCTATCTATCTATCTATCTATCTATCTATCTATCTATCTATCTATCTATCTATCTATCTATCTATCTATTTAGTTTTAATTCTTCAGCAATTAATTTTTACTTTTTGTCACACTAAAAATGTCCACACGGAAACAGTTTTGCAACCATAAAATACGGTTTTCTCTATAGTTGTCAAACTGTGTATTATTCATATTGTACCTATCAACTTAGTCCATACAATTTTACTGTCTGTGACAGAACTTGAACCTGATAATGCGACAGTTCAAGGTTTCCAGTATAATCAGACAATGCAAGAAAGAAATAACAACTGTACTCTGATGTCATACTGTATTTTAACATGCAACACATTTAAGCAAATGTTATTTAGTACCGCTGGTCTGACTTTGTGTCGAATGAGCAGCTGCTCACGGAGTCCCGAATGAGACACATTACCTGCATTGTGAGGGACTGTCAGTTACGGCACTATGGTCAAGTGGCGTAATTCCCTGAAGGTAATCTGGCTCGCAGGATCGAGTGGCTGAACCAGGATAAGGGGATGCCTGCCTAACACCTGGCAGATAGAGAGTCATTTCCAGAGGGTGGGACTGGACCTAGTGTCTGCCTGGGGGGTTGCAAACCAGGATCCCAAGCTGTTTCATTGTGTGGTGGGTGCAGCAACACGTTGTAGCAGTGCATGCTCCCCAACCTGACTTGACCTGTTATTTAGTTTCATACACCCTTTCTTTTTTTATTTTTGAGATTCCCTTTGCGAGGTGTAAGATCACCACACACATATTTTACATTTATTTTTGATTTCTCTTCATGATGACTATTATGTCATCTACCTATTTCAAATCTTTGAAAGAATATTTTCTTCAGGGAATTCTTACTTTAGGGTGGCGCAGTGGTAGCGCTGCTGCCTCGCAGTTAGGAGACCTGGGTTTGCTTCCCGGGTCCTCCCTGCGTGGAGTTTGCATGTTATCTGCGTGGGTTTCCTCCGGGTGCTCCGGTTTCCTCCCACAGTCCAAAGACATGCAGGTTAGGTGTGCTTGGTTTGGTGTATTTGTGTGTTTCCTGTGGTGGGTTGACACCCTGCCCGGGATTGGTTCCTGCCCTGTGTTGGCTGGGATTGGCTCCAGCAGAACCCCGTGACCCTGTGTTTGGATTCAGCGGGTTGGAAAATGGATGAATTCTTACTTTATTTTTAGAATACTTTTGAAGTCACTACCTGAACAGTATTAATAATAATAATAGCAGAAACAGAGATTAAAGTTTTTCCATGTATATACTGCATTTCTGCAAACATACAATTTATATTACACACTCTAAACATTTCAGATCATTCACTTAATAAGCAACATGCAAAACCTAGGGAGCACCCTGTGAGCCTAAATTGGGGGGATATAATTTAAGAACACATGTAGGAATAAACAGATTCCTGCATTTGAGAAGTCTTAATGACACAGTTTGAATATTCTTCTATAAAACACTCAGTCCACATACACATGGCAAGAACATCCAAACTTCATACCGACACTGACAAGGTTAGCAATCAAACCTGGGCTCATGATGCTGTATAATAATAATGATAATAATGCTACATTTTGTTTATATAGCACCTTTCTAATGCTCAACGCACTTTACACATTGCTAAAAGAAAGAAATGGACATAAAAGCAAAGATGACATTAATAAATATCAAACATTAATAAATATTTGAAAGTCAAAGTTCTGAATTAGATTAAGAAAGAAGCAGAAAAAAATGAAGAAAAGCCATGAACAAATAACTCAATTTTTGTACAATTTGCCAATGCAATGACCACATTTAAACATCAGTACTAATAACCTGATTAAAACCAAATGCATGTGTAACGTTGCCTCGGTTGATAACACTGACTACATGCTCTTCATCTGCTTAATCTGTCACTTCAAAGGTACCATAATTTAACAAGAAATATATATGTGATGCAAGGTTAAATTGTTGAAATTCCCGCCTGCTTTGGTGTATAAAGACAACATTTTTTCCGGTTTTAACACTGACTGAATTTGAAGCATGTAGGTGGCTATTCAAACTTGAAAAATCCTTCAAAGCTCTTCATTTATTTACATTCGAAGGTATATGGATGGCATGTTTGAATTTAAACGCCTTTTTATTGAAGTTTAGTGAAGATTATCTGACATTTGCTGACGAAGAGCTATCCTTGATTGATGGTCAATTGTGGCCAAAGAGATCTACAGAATAAATCTTTGACAAGTGACAAGGCTTTGATATTCACTCTCTTCTAGAAGAGAAAGATGACTGATGGATGTAGTGACCAATAAAATCAGATATACTCAGACACCAACAGCGCTAGTGAGGAGTACTTCTACAAGTGCATGAATCATGCTTATTTCTAACCAAATTTACTACTGCGCAGTTTCAATAATATTTAAAAAATATACCAACAACTGCACGCTTGCATGTTCATTGTACACAAAGATGTACTAGTGTGATGAAAATCAAAATGAACATTACAAAAACTGTTTCATTTTTACTTTCTTTGTTTAGTTCCAGTTTTAGGTAACTTAATGATTATTTTATCATCAATGACATATTTCGTTTTAGTTGTAGTTAACGGGAATAACACTTAAATGAGCAAACTCTGTATAGATTGTAATCAGGCACTACATTCAAACTCAAGACACTGGATCTGAACGAATGTAATGCTAAGCACTGCATCATATTTGTGTATTTTCACTGTATCTGATACTGTTTAAGTTTTTACTGTGTAAGATACCCACAAAAATTATCTAATGAACTGATCAAAGTCAAATTGGTAGGCAAAGCATTTCTACATTTCTGCAGTGCATAATTGGACTAGCAAGGTTTTTCCTACCTCATAATCAAGAGCTAACACTGGACATCTTTAATGAGCATTTTTGGTGAATTTTGAGAAAATCTTGTAAGAAATGAAATACTTTATGAGTAGCTTTGGCAACATACCTCTCACGGCTGTTTTTCACTTCACTTTTAAAATACTATACACAAAACCTTTAATGAAGCTGTACTGTCCAGAATCTTATTTTGTACATTTGGTTCATTGCTAAATGTGTGCTATATAGTAACTGCCAACAAAATTGCATTCCCACAGATTCATTTCTTCCTGCGGCTTTTGCAGCTCTAGTCTCGCTGAATTTTAGAAGATGGAAGCTATTCTTCTACTACTGTACAATATTTCTTTCAGAAAGGCACTGTCATGTTAAACATTAGTCATCAGCCACTGCTGTATTTGTATGTTTTATTTTTTCATTTATAAGAGCTTCATGCACTTTATATTCCACTGGTACAGGAATGCATGGCTAATTGGCTTGAACATTTTCAGTTTTGTCCACCTTCTTTTTCACATAATTCTAACCAGATTATGATGGAGCAGGACAGCATGTAGTAATGGGTTCTGCTTTCATCTGAGTCATTGTCTGCCCATACGAGGGTTGTCTGGGTTCCGTGCGGAATCACTCGAAATAAGTAGCCAAGGATTTTTTTTTCTATTTTTCTCATGTATTTCGATCCTTTTTAAACTTTTTCTAAGTATTCACTGCCAACATCAATGCACTTTTGGGCTCTTCTGACCCACGCCGCAAAACACTCGCGAAAGGCTGTCTTTGGGAGGTTGTCCAGCTGTTCTTTGACAGCTGCAATCAGTTCCTCTCGAGTTTCAAAGTTGTGGCCTCGCAGGGGTTCTTTCACCTTCGGGAAGAGCCAAAAGTCACATGGTGCAAGATCAGGTGAGTAGGGTGGCGGGTTCAAAACGTTGACACCACTGTCTTCAATGAAATGCTTCGTCGCATTAGCCGTGTGGGCTGGCGCATTGTCATGATGCAAAAAGTGCCTTCGCAAGTTCTTGGACCAGCCTCTAGCCATCACAGAAAAAACGTCAGGCAGGCACTGAGTGGTCTACCACTCAGAGGTGACAGTTGTCCCCTCCATCAGCGGAATTGACGCGACAATGCCATCAATGTTGAAAAAGATGGCAAACATAGTGCGTTCCACCGAGCAGATTAAACCATCAGAAAAGTCATAAAAAATCATCATTCGAAAGTCACGCACGCACGGAGTCGGAAGCTTCGCCGCTAGCGCCGGCTGCTCACTCTCAGTTCGTTTGCTTCTCGTGTTCACTCTGAAGGAAGAGAGGGACCAAAACATCGGAACAAAAACATGCAACCACTTGAATAATCCCTCTACACAGCAGAACAGGTTTCGACAGGCTGACACTCGACAAACGATAAAATTCCGCATGGAACCCAGACAACCCTCGTATCTCCACTGATTTGTACATTTAATTTAATTCCAGATTTAATTCAACATCTAAGAGGCACATTAGACTGACTGGTGGGAATAAAGTGTCAAAAAATTAGCAACTGTATTCTGTGATTGATTGAGAAATGTACCACTGTCTTTTGTAGAGTTGGTTACTCCTCTTTCTACTAATGTTGCTGTGATAAGCTTTATTTCTCCCTAATAGAAACGTGAGTTCTAAAAATGAATGTATGACTAGATATTGTGGAGATCATTAACAGGAAATGTGCGAGGAAATCAAGTTGACCTAAATTTGACTTAGTGTAATGTTGTTAGAGAACACTGGTGTGCAAGGCATATTACAACAGTTCAGTTCTGGAATTAAAGACTGTATATAACACTTGAACATGTTTTCAACAACACCATCCTTCTATAGCAGGTGGTTTCAGCTTTATGTATTATAAATTAAATTGTTACAAAAATTAATCTGTCAATGCTGTGCCTAATGGCATCTGTTAATAAAACAGTTAGGCTCTCACCTGTTTCTGAGTTGATCTGGAAATTCTGATCAGAATACATAAGTCTAAAGGAGAGCACACTATTGAAACCTGCATCCCGATCACTTGCAGTCACCCTGCCAAATCCAGTCCCTGGAGGCATATTTTCAGATAAAGCCAAAAACACTCGTTCCTGACTCAGCCGGGGTGCATTGTCATTTTCATCAGTCACTGAAACACGCACAGTAGCACTGCCTGTTTTCTTTAGATGTCCTGCTCCACTACTTGCCAGAACTGTGAGAAGATAAAGGTCCTTGGTTTCTCGATCTAATACACTTTTAACAAATAGCCAGCCACTATCAGCAACAATGCCAAATCCAGTGGAATCCCCATCTGTGCGAAGATGATATACTACTGTACTCAAAGGTCCTGAGAGACTGCTGGTTTCGCGATTCAGTGCTCTCACCTGGAGAAAGCGTGTATTGAGTTGGATGCCTTCCTTTAATTCCACACGGTAAGTTAATGTGTCAAAAACAGGACCTTGGTCATTTTCATCTTGGACATACACTACTAGTGTGAATGTTGAACTAAGCTGAGGGACTCCATGATCTTTAACGACAATTCTGAGGTCATAGTGAGGTATTGTTTCATAGTTTAAGCTTCCAATTAAGCGAATTTCTCCCAAACTCCGGTCAATGCTAAATGTTCTCAGTCCTTCACTGGAAGTTAATTCAAAACTTAATTGACTATTCAGACTAGAATCCTTGTCCTCTGCCCTTACACGGTATACCAAAGATCCTATTTCAGTCTCCTCTGGCAAGAGTAAGGACTCTGAGGATGAGGGAAGAAAAGTAGGTGCATTGTCATTTCTATCTGCAATGATAATTTTAACAGAGGTTTTTCCAAATGATGGCGGAGTACCACTCCAGGCTTGAACTTCCAGTTCTACAAATTGCTGTATCTCATGATCTAGGGAAAGGCTTGTTCGCAACACTCCTGTCTCAGGGTCAACTGTGAAAAATCCATACGGGTCTCCTGAAGAGATGGTGTAGTATACTGCCTTAGAATCACCTGTAGGGAACAAACATTGCATGATTACTACTACTGTAGAAACAAACATGTTATTAGTATAGTGTGTTAATATCACTAAAATATTATGATTACTGATCAAATTAGAGAGCTTAAAGAAATGTATATACAATTTACAGGTGCAGTATTTGATAAACATGACACAAATGCACCACAATCTGGAACTGCACAGAGTTCAATTGTTGTTGCTACCCAATGCACAACCTTGCAAAACTAATTAATTTTACAACAGTATCCCATGAAATAAACATAAAATAAAAACAGAGATATTGAATGTGTAAAACAGACTAAAAAATGTTCTTATGGCTCAGTGAAAATGAACCCACCTGGTAACTGAATGGGTTCAATAAGTCTTTTATCTCTTTATAAAATAACATGAAAAGTATACTGTATATAAATATCTATAAGGATATCTAAGGATATATATAGCACTACCTCCCCTGGGAAACTAGAGTGCAGCCCTCCTGGGCAGCTGTGACACCATGGATTCCTGCAGGGCATGCTGAGACTTGGAGTCTGGTACAGCTCTGTTGGGTTCAGTGGGTGCTATCAGGGGGAGCTGCAGAGCCCTACAGTGAACTTCCACCATACCTGGGAGTGATTCCAGGTAATGCTAATGAGGCACCTGGAGCACTTCCAAGAACTGAATAAAAGGAGCTGTGTCACTCCATTCAAGGAGCCAGAGTCAGGACGTGGAGGAAAAAGCTTGCTGAAAGAGGAGTGGAGGCAGCAGAGAAGGAGAGAAGGAAGAGGAAGAAGAAGAAGAAGAAGAAGAAGAAGAAGAAGAAGACACTGACTGTGCTGTGCTTTGTTGTTCTATGCTGTGGGAGGAAAGAAAAAGTGCTCCACCACTGAAATAAAGTACATTGTGTGATAGAACTCATGTCTCTGCCTGGGTTAGGGCAGCTTGTATGTGCCCCGGTGGTCCACAATATAAATATATTTATATACTGTATATAGTGGCACATTTAAAGACATATTTGTGAGTAAGAATGAGCGATCAAGACAATGGTCTTAAGAAACTCAGGAATCCCAAGGAACCTATCTACTTGCTCTGAAAATACAAGTTGCCATATAAGGGCAGAAAGAAGGATAGCATTTGGAGATGATCTTTTGAAACAGAGAAATCCAATGGCATTTAACTGAAAGATGACCAGTGGGAACAGATGCAAGAGTAAAATAAATGCCTTTTATTGCGAGAAGGCTTTTGCTGTTTTTGATAGGATTACAATGAGGAAAACGTCTGTGAAGACTATTTATGTTACTTTCCTCATAACTGTTCTGCCTTTAACCCTCCAATCACCTTCAAGAATAAGACCACTGCAACATGCTATTAGATGTGTCAAATATTTCTCTTGACAATCACTACATTAATTTCATCGCCTGAAATTAAAGACAGTACCTGAGACATACTTCAATATTGAAAATGCATCATGTTAAAATATTGAATTAATAATAATAATAATAATAATTCATTACATTTATTGGCATTGCTTTAGGCATAAAAACTGTAGCTGCTACAACAACAATAGCAAGAGGAGACATACTGATGTGCTGATGTCACCCTTAGTGGAAATGGAGGAAGTGCTGAGGATTTTGTGTTACTGAGGTGTGAGAGTTAATTAAAAGACAATTTTGTTTCTAAAAACTTTGTTTTTTGGTTGTTGTTATGGAGCCATGCTGGAATTTTGAAAGGTTTCTTCCGTTAGAAGATTTTTTTTGAATTTTTATTCACCTGCACAAAAGCAAAAGTAACTGAATGTTTGGGAGGTTTTTTGAAAAAAGTTACTTGTGCTTATCCTTGTTACTTGTATTCAAAACTAGCATCGTCAATGCAATAGGCAGTAGCTGAAACTGGCAAATCTGTATGCAAATAACCAACATCATAGAAACTAATAATTTCAGTAAAAGCAATAGCGTTTCCTAAGAAATTAACCTCTTTAGCGTTAGACACGAGCGTTACTATGGCTGCGAAAACAGTGCTAAAAGCGTTAGTCCCAAGTGTCACTCGGGCAACTGTAAAGATGAATTTTGCGTAAGCGTTAGAACTGAGAATCACTTGGGCTGTAAAAGTGGTGTCAGTGCTGCCATTCTATGGAGAAATTATGTCTGAGTGTAGGTTTTCACTAATTATGAAATATCTGCACTTTACCAACAATGAAGGGTTTTGATAATTTTTGGGTTTGAGAATACCCATACAACACCCAAATTGAAGAAAATCTGGGAGATATAACAATTTATTGTAGCAAAATTTCTGCATCGATGAAAGTCTCATGGCTTATAAGTGCAGACTGTCAAAAAGAGCAAGATTTGGTAGGGCAAGTTTTGAACAGAGGCAGCAAAGTCTAAGTGGGATGGACTGGGATAGGCAAATGTGTGGAAACAGTTGAGGAAGAGTGGAACAGGTTTAAAAATGTTTTAATATAATGCAGGACAGGTGTATCCCAAAATCTGAAACTAGTAGAAAATAAAACAAAACTCAGTAGTGTATTAATAAGCAGCTGAAAAAGAAGCTGCAGAGGAAAAAAAAACAACTGTATAAGTATATAAGACTAATAACTCCTATGGGAACTGTAGGGCATATGAGAACATGGAGGCAACTATTAAGAAGGATATTAGGGAGGCTAAAAGGTCCAAAGAGATTCTTTCATTATTTTAGTACAAGAAGACCAGTCAAGGAGGAGGTGAAATGTATTAGGAATAGTAGGAGGTGATTAAAATATACAGACAGTGAAATAGCAGATGCTACTTGCATTTCTCTGAAGTCTTCACATGTGAGAAAGTGGATAACCTAACAGCCGTAACAGGGACTACTAAGGAGGTACTGGGGGATTTGGAAATTGTAGAGGGAGAAGTACTGCTTAGATGGAATAGGCTGAAATTTAACAAATCACCAGGGGCCACATTTATAAAACTGTGATTTTGACAGTGAAAATATGCATATGCCATATGCATTCATGAACACACCTTAAACCCCAACCGATTACACCCTGAAAGTCCAGAGAAGCGTGACTAGACTGGGTCCAAGGCTATATGGGATGAGTTATGAAGCAAGATTTAAACAGTTGAGCCTTTTCACTTTACGCAAAATGAGATTAAGAGGTGACATGATTGAAGCGTTAAAAATATGAAAGAATTTAGTTCAGTGGATTGAGAATGTTACTTTAAAATGAGTTCAAAAAGAACACAAGGACATTTAAGAGTACATTTCACACACATTAGGAAGTTTGTCTCCACACAGAACCATAGACACATGGAATAAGTTATCAAGTAGTGTGGTAGGAAATAGGATTTTTAGAACCTTCAAAATCAGACTTGATGTTATTGTTATTTGACTGGCTGGCTGGTTGGGCTGTATGGCCAGTTCACATCTAGATCAAGCCACTTGATAAACCTATGCTCCAGCTGGAAAACCAAAAAAGAAATGTAACCAATTGTATCATAAATATTGTAAGTCGCCTTGGATAAAGGCATCAGCCAAATAAGTAAATGTAAATGTAGATTGTTCTAATGTTCTAACAATATTTATTTCTATTCACATTTTTATATACAGGTTGTAGCTTAAAGTGCTTTACAAGATGTCAAAAAAATAGTTACAAGCAAAGAAAAACAAACTGAAATTAGATATCAGAATATTAATGAATAAACAACATACAAAATAAATAATACACACTTACATAAGATAATACTGTATATAATTAACACAGAAACAGGGTCAATGTGGAATTGCTACCTAACCTGCACGTCTTTCAATATGCAGGTGGTAAACCTGCACAGATATAGAGAAAATGTACAAACTTGGAGAAGACTAATGACTTTAGTCAGTTGGCAAAAATTACATGTGAAAACATTGCTGCTTTGAAGAAAACGCAATGAAAATCAGGTATATAGGAGTGAAACCCATGAGTTTAGATTAGGCAGCTTATGAGTGTTTGAGAGGCTAATCAGTACTTAGCTGACACATCTGATTCTCTTTTAATTTTCAGAGTTGACAGTTTGTATTTGTTAACCAGTTAATCTATAATAATAAAAGGCAAAGCCCTCACTGACTGACTCACTCACTGACTGACTGACTGACTGACTCATCACTAATTCTCCAACTTCCCGTGTAGGTGGAAGGCTGAAATTTGGCAGGCTCATTCCTTACAGCTTACTTACAAAAGTTAGGCAGTTTTCATTTCAAAATTATACGCGTAATGGTCATAACTGGAACCTATTTTTTGTCCATATACTGTAATGGTAGGCAGCAAGATGGCCGTAGGAGACTGAGTTGCGTGTCGCGTCATCTCGCCTCCCACGTAATCACGTGAACTGACTGTGAACTCAGTACGTAGAAAAGAAGGAGGAGCCCCAAAGAGCGCAGAAGAAAACATTCATTACACAATTGACAAGGCAGCGAAACAATAAGAAGCGAGTGAGTGACGCATACAAGCATCTTCATAAGACACGAGGTATAAAAAAGCACGGTGTAAACCGTAAGTCTAAATTAACTTTATAGAAACGCTCACGCTGTCGTTTGCAATACCATATTCGCGAGATACAAGTTTAATGAGAAGACACGAGGTATAAAAAAGCACGGTGTAAACCGTAACCTTAACTTTATAGAAACGCTCCCGCTGCCGTTTGCAATGCCATATTCGCGAGATACAAGTTTAATGAGAAGACATGAGGTATAAACGACAGTTTGCATCACTTTGTAACAGAGTTAAAATTGCTGTAGCGAGAAACTTTTAACTGCCGGGTCTTAGCTAACATTAAATAAACCCGTGGACATCGCAACATCACACAAGAGACTGGCTCACGTGAAGTGACTGAACGCAGCAGGAGTGATCACTTGCATTAATCAAACCTGTTCAAAAAACACATTACACAATTGATAAGGTAGGAAAAGAATATGAAACAAGGCACGGTATCAACCGTAACTTTAAGTTTATAGAAACACTGCCGTTTGCAATACCATATTCGCCCCTGCGAAGCGCGGTGATTTTGCTATATATATTAAACTATTTCAACCATTGTATGATCTGCTTCTCGCAACTGAAAGAGGGCACCGTGGCAGAAGTTAGCCGACTTGCTCACCAACCACAAGCGTTACCTGGTAGGTAACCACCCATACAATCAGATTGTGAATCAGACTACAAATGCCTGCAATGTAATTACCCCGATCTACATGCTGTCAAATGAACGAACCTCACGCCGTGGCACAACGTTAGGGGCTTCGCCTCTACGTCCGAGGATCGATTCCCGTAAGGGAGTGCAGTGACTGTGTACTCCTGATGAGCCCACAATTACGGCGAAACACGTGTCGCATACTATGCATCTTCAAAGCACGGTGTAAACAGTAAGTTTAAATTGAGTTTATAGAAACGCTCCCGCTGCCGTTTGCAATACCATATTAGATGACTTTGTAACAGAGTTAAAATTGCTGGAGCGATAAATTTTTAACTGCCGGGTCATGTCGCGTGTTGTTGGGTAGGTACACCAAAAAATTTATACATTCATGCATGTAATGGGCAAACAAAAAATGTACTATACCCGAAAGCACTACAGTACTACTCAATGTATCTTTACTTCTTAAATGTTAATGTTTTACTGTTTAATAATTTATACGATTCTTATATGTTATTCAGATTCTTTTATCAAAATACCAGTAACAGCGTACTCCACGATAACGTGGAGTGAATACACTTGACATGACCATTCATAGTATTTATCCTCTTTCTCTGTACGTTTACCATTCGTTTGCTCAGAGGTTGATGCGCTTGCTGCTTAATGAGCAGCTCTTGACCCTAGCGTCCCGCTGCTTCTCTTCTTTCATCGGCATCTTTTCCCGTTAAAACTGATTTCTTTTAAAACTTAGTATGTTTTCTTTAATTTTTCAGTTAAGCTGGCACTTAAGTCTTCAATCTGCCTCAAGAATGATTAGCGAAGGTGGTAGACAATGAAAACGTCAGCCGTACGCATCCGCCACACACGCACTGGTGCGCGCAGCTGTGAGTTGATTCTACAATAAAATAAAATAAAGATAAAAAGAGTAATAACTTGCAGCACCGCTATTCAATTACACTTGCCTAACGCCTCTCCTAAGGGGAAATACTGTGGGATCTGGACATCCGTCAAAGCAGCAATCACAAGCCCGATTACAAAGCGGGAAGCTGTGATTTGTCGTCTCCCTCCCATGTAACAATCACAGCCCGTGTTGCAACGCACTATGTATGTATATGTATATATGTGTATGTGTGTGTATATGTATGTGTGTATATATATATATATATATATATATATATATGTGTTCATATGTGTGGGAAAGCGAATAGTAGACGTGACGTAGTATTTGTGTACCAAATTTCAAGTCAATAGGTGAAACGGTTTGCGAGCTACAGCTCATTTAAAATCCTGGACAGACAAACTAATAGCCACGGTACTGTTTTATAGAAGAACATTTTAATGTTTAATAATTTTTATTTATATGCAATGTGCTTCTTATATATTACTTCATATTCTCAAATAATAATGATGTTAATGTTGTTTATATTGATTTCTATGTTATTGTAAGTGCTCTTTATTTGTGGAAAAATAAATTTGGCAATTTAACTTATTTTATACATACATTTTATTTTTTTCTCTTGCACTCAGTGAGCGAATCCACTGGCTAATCAGCTATATATATATATATATATATGTATGTGTATATATATATGTGTGTATATATATATATAGATAGATAGATAGATATATGTGTATGTATGTAGATATACAAATATGTATATATATGTATATATATATATATATATGTAGATATACAAATATGTATATGTATATATATGTATATATGTGTATATATATGTAGATATACAAATATGTATATGTATATATATGTATATGTGTCTGCATGTGTGTGTATATATATATATATATATATATATATATATATATATATATATATATATATATATATATATATATATATATATATATATATATATATATATATATATATATATGTATATATATGTATGTGTATATATATGTTGATATATGTATATATAAGTGGATGTGTATATGTATATATTTATGTATATACACTATGTTTATGTATATATATGTTTACATAACCTCTTTAACACAGTACTTCTCCGCTGCGAAGCGCGGGTATTTTGCTAGTGAGGGTATATATGCAGTGGTAAAGCTAATCATCGGTACATTGCTTATTACCATTTACAGGTATAGGTTTTGCACATTTTGGCAGAATACCTGGAGCAGCTCAATTTGTGAAGAGAAAAAGCATATTTCTGTATTGCAGAGATACATTACACATTAGGAGACATTTTCTTTGTCATATTATTTTTTACACTCAGATTGATGAAATACAACAGCTGTTAATGCCCAAAATAACACATTTTAAAATATTGATATCAGCAAAATTGTATAAAGAAAAAAAAGGTTAAAAAATTCAAGAGGAAAAAAACAACACACCATTCTCATTTTTTGCTTGTATTGCACCCACTGGAGTTCCTCGGAGAACATCCTCATAGATGGTGAAGAAATAATGTGTTTGTTCAAACACAGGAGGTGTGACAGAACCTTCAACAATGCTTATATTGACCCGAGCATTCACTAGCGCTGTTTGTCCACTTCCATCCTGTGCAGTTATAACAAGGTGAATTACTGAATTTTCCTTTCCATGCAGAGAGCGAGACAGCGAAATCACACCTATAAAAAGAAAATTAATTAATTAATTTTAACATATGAGATATTAAAAGCAATCATTTAGATTTCCTGATTAGGATGAGCTCATCTGGTGACTTGATGTATCTTTTTTAGACTAAGCCCAACTGGGCTACATGTATCACTTGGCAACCAGACACTCAGTGAACACTACTGCTAAGCTTTAGGCCTGGCTATATGAATGAGTCCCACCATCCATGTTTAGGCCAAGATTCTCTGATTTAATCAGAACAATTATGGGGATCAGTTACAGATTGCTCTTTTTTCCCCCATTAGACTATTGTGACATGTGTAATTCTATTGCAAATGTATATCTGCAGTCAAATAGTTCTAGTTTTCATGGAGGCATTTGAGACACTCCTCACCACAACTAGAGAGTACTGCAATCACATAGGGATCACACTCCTTTGGTTTCCCAGGTAAGTCTGTAATGGGGCACTAAAGCAATGATTCTGTCTAGCTGTTGAATTTCAGATCCTGCTCATTATGTTTTTGCCATAGAACAATGGAACATCTCTTTGTCATTGCACATACTGGTATATTTGAAAGGTCTGGAGAACCCTGTATCTGCAGAGACAGAGAATTATGTTTCCATAAATGGCATTAATTTTAGGTCATTCATTGTGAGCACTCGACTCTAGAAAAGGTCTGTCTTGCCTTTTTTCTTGTTTTAAATCTGAATGAAGTACCCATTTGTAGAACCTATGAGTTGCATCTCTACTCTTTGTAGATGGTGTAGTCTTCTTGGTGAACCTCATTAGACTGTCATCGCTCACATGTGCTGAAATTATTTGCAGCACAGTAATATGGGGTTGGGATGAGAATTAGAATTCCAAATCAGAGGTCATGTCCCTCCCCACAAAATGAATGGAACTGTGCAACTTCTGTGTGCACAAGCAATAGTAGAGGTGATTATTAAATTAGGCTAATGAACCTATGCAGCTCAGCACTTTTGCAGACCTGGATAAGCTTGGTGATGCAATAGGAGGTATGTTCTAAGGCATTGTTCTTAATCTACCAGATATTCTACAATCCAATCCTCTTCTATTGTCATGAGCTCTGTAAAATCACTGAAAGTATAACACTGTGAGCAGAATCAGCGGTAATGATGTTCCTGTGGAGGGTTGCTGAGCATACTCCACGTGATAGTGTGTGGAGCTCAGCAATACAAAAAGACCTTGAAACAGAACCACTGGTGCTCCAGATTAACAGGAGACATTTGTGATTGTTTGAGTATGTTAGGATAACTCAGAACATGTTGGAAGGTTTATATTTCTCAAATGAAATGAGAGCACCTGGAAATTTCCCTGGAGTGGTTGGAAGAATTAACTGAGTTTAGGGTGGCTTGTTTTGCCAAGATCACAGTGATGCCAGCACCACCCCCATCAAGATACAGTGGAGAAAATGTGAAGGTAACTCTAGGTAAAGTGGGTGGAGAAAATATATTAATTACTATTTTTATGTAACTATTTGTCATTCATACATTAACCCAACCCTCTTAATATAATTTAGCTTTCCAATGTGCTAGAGGAACCAACCCAGAAAAAGGCACCTGTTGTTATTTTGATATCAGAAGTCAGATTGTTTTTCTAGTTTTGCTATTGAAAACAGAGGAGAAGGATTTACTTCAGTGTTAATGTAGCTCTGCTATTGACATACCATATTTCACAATGCATCTTGGCTAATGGATGAATTAATTTTCTTCTAGGTCAAAGGTTAATTGTTTTGCAAAGTTGTTTACATAATTAGGGTATAAATCTCCCAGTTACTACCTGTATGGGGAGTGCACATTCTTTTTGCTTCTGTATGTGCGAAGCATGATTTTTAAATAAATAATTGGAGACCAGAGCATGCAGGCTCTGTATAGGTGTGAGTGCACTTGTCTTGATTGAGGTGCTTGGCTAATTGTACATTCACACCTCAAGTAGGTGAAGGACAGCACATGTACCAAATTATAAGTATATAGAGAACCTGCATGGCAGTAAGAGGGGATAAAAAAACAGATAAGAATGGAAAGAGAGAAGTAAGGGGAAGAACGTGAGTGAGCGCAGTGTCAGAAGATGCTTGAGCAGAGCCAGCCAGACAGAGAGAAAGAGAGAAGAGGCAAAGCTTTTGGTGGCCTCACAGTGGACTAAACGGACAGTGCTTCATGAGGTGGATCGTTACCCACAGACTTAAATGGAGGTGGGGGTACAATGGTGATGAAGTCTTCCTTAGGGACAGAGGGATGCCAAGAGTACGAGAAAGAAGACATGAGGACTGCTGATTCCAAGAGGTCTGGTAGACACTGACAGAGGCAGCCAAGACGGGGGTCAGCAAGGATGACCACAGCTGCCGGTGTCTCAGCCAGTTGACTGAGCTATGGGTGAGCTGGGGAGTTGGACAGGAAGTTGTGCTGGGCTCAGTCAATGAATAGGAGAAAGATGAAGGACCCAATGACTGTTTTTTATACTAGTTTTATCTCTGGATTGTTTATTTGAATTATAACTCACACCCAGTTCATTTGGATTTTATGGATTATTTATGTAAAGAAGAAGATTTTAGGCACTGCATGTTTGTTTGTTTTTTATTAAAAGCACTTGAAGCATTTTGCAACCAATGCATTTCTTACTATGTGTGCTATCATTCACTGGCTCATCTCAGTTTACAAGTATCGACGGTTCCGTGTTCAGCAGGCTCGCGGAAGCAACCAGGGACTGTCACAGTATTGGCTTTTTCCAAGCACTCCTGTTTCCTCTAGCATTCCAAAGTTGTACAGGTTAGGTCAACAGTTTTGCACAGAGTACACTGAAACATTCTTACATATACACTTGCAGGTCCTAATATAATACTAATTGTTAATTTAACACTGATAGCTTTCCTATGTGGCATGAAACATTCACTTTCATAGACAGGTGAAAATTCAAATAAGTACAGTAATCCCTCGCTATATCGCGCTTCGCCTTTCGCGGCTTCACTCTATCGCGGATTTTATATGTAAGCATATTTAAATATATATCGCAGATTTTTTGCTGGTTCGCGGATTTCTGCAGACAATGGGTCTTTTCATTTCTGGTACATGCTTCCTCAGTTGGTTTGCCCAGTTGATTTCATACAAGGGACGCTATTGGCAGATGGCTGAGAAGCTACCCAACTTACTTTTCTCTCTCTCTCTCTTGCTCTGACATTCTCTGCTCCTGACGGAGGGGGTGTGAGCAGGGGGGCTGTTCGCACACCTAGACGATATGGACGCTCGTCTAAAAATGCTGAAAGATTATCTTCACATTGTTCTCTTCTGTGCAGCTGCTTCGTGAAGCGGCATGCTGCACGGTGCTTCGCATACTTAAAAGCTCAAAGGGCACGTATTGATTTTTGATTGTTTGTTTTTATCTGTCTCTCTCTCTCTCTCTGACATTCTCTGCTCCTGACGGAGGGGGTGTGAGCTGCTGCCTTCATTGCAACTGCTTTATACGGCGGTGCTTCGCATACTTAAAAGCCAAACAGCCCTATTGATTTGTTTGCTTTTCTCTCTGTCTGACATTCTCTGCTCCTGATGCGCACTCCTTTGAAGAGGGAGATATGTTTGCATTCTTTTAATTGTGAGACGGAACTGTCATCTCTGTCTTGTCATGGAGCACAGTTTAAACTTTTGAAAAAGAGACAAATGTTTGTTTGCTGTGTTTGAATAAAGTTCCTGTCTCTCTACAACTTCCTGTGTTTCTGTGCAAATCTGTGACCCAAGCATGACAACATAAAAATAACCATATAAACATATGGTTTCTACTTAGCGGATTTTCACCTTTCACGGGGGGTTCTGGAACGCAACCCCCGCGATCGAGGATGGATTACTGTACTGTGAAACAGCTGAGCATACTCATTCATGCCCACTCCCACTCACATAGGATCACTTTAGATTTGACATAAAGTGTACATCTTGGGAACAAGAATGCAGGGAACAGGAGTACTTGGAGAAAAAAAACACACAAAAATAAGAACATCATGCAAAATATATATGAGAAGTGCACAAGACCAATGTATGAACCTTCATTATTTACCATGACATGTAAAATTAGAAAGTTTTCCAAACTGTCTGATAGGTATCTTTGATTTTATTTTCCTTCTATAACATATAACAAATAAACAAAACAAAAAACAAACAAGAAGAAACACTTAAAAGATATTGAAAGCATTTGCTTGAATAAGTGTGTGATTCTCGAGTTAATTAAGCAATTAACATTCCAGTATACTGAGGGTCATATGTAAAATGCTAAGCAGGCCTCATTGAGTATTATTATGACTAGCGAGATCTCACTTATTCTGAAAGCAGGGCATGTTTATAACATAGCAAACATAGTGCCACTTGTTGGTGTCACATGAGGAACCATGTCCAAAATGATGTGGGCATAGAACTTAAGTAAGTAAATGCATGCATCAGAAATGCAAATTACAGAAGGAGGCACAGAGTTGTGGTTTATGATATGAGTGCTTTAATTAAAGGAACAAGACTTAACCTCTTAAGACTTTTGCTTCTTGCAGAAGGCTATCTTCCTAGTGCTAAACATCTGAATGAGAGCCTTCTGTTAGAGGCAAAAAATTGGCTTTGTTGACATCTAGGATCTCTTCCGGTAGAGATCACTTTTCTACAGACATGATGGCCTGCATCTGAACAGGTTCAGTGCTCAGGTCTTTTCCAACAATATCTTAAAGGTAATTTGTCTTTCTCAACAAAGTAGCTTTAGTCCTAATATTAAATATAATCCTGTGTTAGGATGAGATAGGATGTGATAATTCTGTAGTGGGTTCACCTATAGATGTGCACTGTAGTAGCACTGCAATAATAGACCACAGTTAAAAAAAAAATCCATATAAAGAGCTACAAACACAAATAGCTTAATTTCATTTCAAGTTGCCCCAACATTCCGACACCTTAAATATGGTTTTACTAAATATCACAGCATCAACCAGTAAGACTTTTTACATTACTGTTCTTGTCAGTGGTAGGAACATAGACTTTCTTACATTGACTAAAACATGGCTCAAATAGTGATGGTGCGGCCGTGTCAATAGAAACAGCACATCCAAATTACTATTTTGTTCATGTACTTCACCAAGGTAAAAAGGCAATGGTTTAGCAAGTATTTTCTTGAGCCATTTAAACAGCAAAAATTTGGTACTTACACCATTTTTGAGTATTTTGGCGTAGTTATTCAAGGAAAGTCACAGTCTCTTGTATTGACCACTTATAAACCTTGAAAACTGAAAGTGTCTTTTATCAAGGAATTCTCAGACCAACTGTCTAAAATAATAACTAACTATGACAGGTTCAACTTTCATATGGATGACCCCCAAAGCATGAAAATTTTTTAAAGTTACTACTTTCTTTTTATCTTACCCAGCTTGCCAGTCAATCTGCTCATAAGGGAGGAAACACATGGAATTTAATATTTTAAAAAGACAAAAAACTGACAATAGGCAGGTTGTGGCTATTGGAATATGTGACCATTTCTGCATTTTATTTAATTTAGAAATACTGGTAGCTAGAACTACAGAGAAGCGTATTGTTAAATAAAACACTTTTTTGATGCATCTGCAGACTCTAAGTTTGCTAATATTCTAAATAATCAGTCAGTATGCAGTGCTTGTCCCAATACAGCTAGCAATGTAATGTGGAATATTTGTATGCTAAGGTCAGTGCTGGAACTGAAATAGTGGCCTCTGAAAAAATTGTAAAGAAATCCTCTAGCTCTAAAATACCTTGGAAGACTCAGAGAATGTCTGAACTAAAGAAAAATGCCACACAGCTAAGTATAAATGGAGGAAAACTAAATTAACTGTTCTCTATGAAATATTGAAGGCATATGTAACTGAATATGACAAAGCAGTTAACACAGAGAGGCAGCAGTATTTCTCTAACATTATAAACCAAGCTCATTCAACGGAAAGCCTCCTGAAAACCTCTAGAGAAATTTGTTAGGTTTTTTCAGGATTTTAAGACAAAAAATAAACAATTCTAGATGCTATATAATACATCCCTCCAAAGTTAATCCTGTTGAGTTCCAGCATGCTCTTTTTAGACTAATTAAATTCCTTCACTCAAATAAGTCTGTCTGAAGCGCAGAGAATAATTTAACTAAAACCCTCCATGTGTGTCCTTGACCCATATCCAATTAACTTTTTTAAAAGAAGTCTCCAGTGTGCTTATTGATAGCATACTTGACATGGATAACTTATCATTAGATATGGAAGTCTTCCCAGATTATCTAAAAACTGCAGTTGTTAAAACCATTGCTCAAGAAATATAATCTAGACTCCTCTGCCTTTGAGAACTATTTCTAATCTACCTTTCTTAAGTAAAATTCTAGAAAAAACAGTTTTTCAGCAGTTAAACGATTACTTGAACAAACATTCTATTCTTGATAAGTTTTAGTCAGGTTTAAGAAGAAATCACTGTATGGAAACTGCACTGGTTAAAGCAGTTAATGATTTGCAGTTTAATATGAATATACATACCGTAAATACATAAATATAAGCTGAGTTTTTCAGCACCCAAAATGTGCTGAAAAATGTCACCCTCGGCTTATATTTAAGTCAGGTCCCACTGCGAGTGAGAGAGTGCGAGAGAGAGAGAGACAGACAGACAGACACACGCGCACGTGCGTGCGAGAGAGAGACACACATGCATGAGAGAGACACACACACACGTGCGCCGCTTGAGAGAGAGATACACACGTGCGCTGCACGAGACAGAGAGCGAGAGAGAGGGCTGGCTGCATAAGGCAGAGAAGGCAGTTAGAGAATGCACCCGGCTTGTTTTTAAAGATTTAAATTAATGTATGATAATTTTATTGGTATTTATTTTGATTATTGAAACTTACCAGTAGCTGCTGCATTTCCCACCCTAAGCTTATACTCGAGTCAATAAGTTTTTCCAGTTTTTGTAGGCAAAATTAGGTACCTCGGCTTATATTCGGGTCGACTTATACTCGAGTATATACGGTACTTGTTCTTGTTCTCTTACACCCAAGTGCAGCATTTGACACCACAGGGCACGGTATCCTTATAAACTGCCTTAGACAATGGGTGGGTCTCTCTGTGTCAGTGTCTTAAATTGGTTTCAGTCTTATTTAACTTGTAGAAATTGTTTTGTTAGTTATGGCGATTGTAGTTCGGAGATTCACAATATTGTATATGGTGTACCACAAGGATCAATATGGGCCCGCTGCTTTTTTCAGTCTTCATGCTTCCATTTGGCTACAATATATTGAAACAGAACTACCACAGCTCTGCAGATGACATACAGCTCTATTTATCTGTAGCACCTGATAACTCTGATGCTCTGGTCTCACTTATCCAATGTCTTATTTGTAATTCTAAACGGATGAGTCGTAATTTTCTCAACCTAAGTAATTAAAAAAAAAAAACAGAAAACTTAGTGGTTGGCAGAAATGGAAATAATGAAAGTATTAGAAATAAACCTTATTCCTTAGCATTAAACGACAAGACGGAGGTAAAGAATTTAGGTGTAATCATGGAGTCTGAGCTAAACTTTAAATCACACATTAACCATATTACAAGGACTACACTTTTTCACTTAAGGAACACTGCAGAAGTTAGACCACTTATAACAATGCATGATGCTGAGAAATTAATTGAAGTTTTTGTTTTTAATCAGCTAGATTACTGTAATGCAATCCTAACAGAGCTAGGAAAAAAAATTGGTTGCAATTAGTTAAGAATGCAACAGCAAGAATCATAACCAGAAAAAGAAAATCTGAGTATCTCACAATCTCATTCAAGTGGTTACTGGAATAAAAAATAAACACTTTTGCAAAGGTATAATGAAACAAGTGTGCTTTTAATCAAGAATAAAGCTGAATAACAAAAACATCAAGTGACAACAAGATACTAAGAAAATATGATTCACCAGCGTTTGTGTGTCTGGTTCTATCCCTTCAGCAATATCTTTTACAGGTTGCAAAACTTTACACCGGCTGTTACAGACTGAACACAAAGGCTTCTTGGGCGTATACACCGTCAGCATGGCGCTGTCAGATCTAAACACTAGCGTGGAAAATTGCTTGCATACTGAAGTGACTTTAGCTGTAGGTGGAAGTTCCATTTTACTTATGGTGCCAAGCAAAGTTACAGACTCAAATCAAATGTATGCTTTTATTATATTGTAGAAATAATAATAATAATAGCACTATTACTACTCAAAAGACGGAGCACCTGGTCTTGAACCTGGGATCTCCGGATTATAAGGCATCAGTTCTTACCTCTGCACCATTCAAAAATACATGTTAGCTCCCTGTCAATTGACATTTGAGCCTGAGCTTTTAACTCATTGACAGCCACATGTAAATCGAATGCTTTTTTTTTTCTTTGGTTATATTCTTGAATAAAAGCATACATGTTTATTTGATATTTGGACTAAAGTCTTCACACATTATACACTTCTCGTCATTATTATTATTAAATGGAAAACGTTTCTTGCATTTCTTGCATTTCCTTTCATCCTACACTTGCCCAGATCTTTGTAGACATAGAACACACATGAAATGCATGTATTCCAAATAATGATATAGTGTATTATTTACCCTATACAACTCTAGGCACATCACATGCAGATAAGGAGCCTTGGCTTGAGCTGGGTTTTGCCTGCGAGCTGAGCTCTGTCAAGGCAGGGGACAAGACGGAAGGCTGCTTGCTGCTGGTGCTGATCGACACATTTACAAAACAATAGACGCTGATGGAGAGGTGTGAAGGGAATTAAGGTGGGCCGGGATTACAGTTTTATTGTAGGCTTCAGGAATTCCAGTGTTAACACTAGAATTACCGAAGCCTATGAAAAAACTCGTTATTTACCTTGATTTATTTACTTACTTCCCACACTGTAAAGTCACAAGTAGACTGCAGAGCTTCCTGTGTTTGATCGACACGGGCATGCTCAAAAAATACATGTGTAATGCCCTGAAAAGTGCATGCTGACACTTCAGTTCGTAAGCAATGGTACTAGACTGCAGTCAGACTTCTTTTTTGGGCACATACACCACCCAGATCTAAACACTAGCGTGGAGAGTCACTCGCGTACTGAAGAGTCTATAGATGCAGGAGGAAGCTGCCGTCACTGTACTTTGTATATACGTAAGAGCCAGATTGAATGCTATTTACCTATTTATCTTGATTTATTTATTTATCTTCCTACAGCGTTGTAGCAGTGCTACTAGCAGTTAAAACTGCATCTCCCAGCATTCCCTGCAGGGGCTGTTGGGGTCAAAGGTGGTCAGAGGGGTTTAAAAGGAGGGCAGGTGTCCGAAAGAAAAAAAAGGTGTTTTTTGTTGTTGTATTTTGTGTTTCGTTTACCTGTCAGACTGCCTTCTGTTAATTAAGCCATATTTAGTCGCTGTGTCCTGGATTTTATTCGTTTTTGGGGTCTGGATCGTCTGTCTACCTGTGTGCTGAGGACTGATTGTGGATTCATGGCTTTCCCGCAAGTATAGGAGCTCTTACCCTTACAGTGTCTAACGGTAGGACTGTTTTTTCATTCCCTTACAACATACAGATCTCTGGACTTACTCTCGTCATCTCTCATTACATCCAGTGTGGTATTCCATGGACTTTTCTGTGTGGAGTTGTGTTTTTGTGTTTAATGTAATATCGCCATAGGGGTACTGGGGTGGTATTATTTATATTATTTAATTTAATTATATCCTTTAATTGTTGTTAGTTCCCAGTGTGCTTTATTTTGTCTCTGTTTGTAAGCGTGTGCAAGTCGGGCCAAGGCTGGGAGTGTCCCTGGGATCCTCAATAAAAATAAATAAATCACCGTCATTTTGACGGTGTGAATCTTAGCGGCACCCGACCGCTACAGCATAAAGTCGCAAGTAGACTGCAGAGCTTCCCGTGTACATATACAAAGTACAACGAAGGCAAAAGTGCGACGTGCATTCTTTCTCTGATGTAGAACCATCGTCATCATCTGAGTTCACCTCTGTTATAGGACGTCTATATGTGAAAACAGCAGTGTCAGATTCGGAGTGTGAGTGAACACGACTGAGAGAATAAAACTGAATGAAAAAAAAAAGCAAAGTTAACCTTTACAAGTATCATAAACTTACACCGGCAGTTACAGACTCAAATCAAATGTATGTTTATATTCTAAAATTGTAAGAATAAGAGCAGCTCACTTCTCAAAACGGACTCATCCAGGGTCGAACCCATGAAGTTTTGATTACCAGTCAACAGTTGATACTGTTGTGCGACCAAAGCAGTGGTATCAAAGGGGTGTCAATGTTGCGGGTTCTTTTTCTGCAGTTATATTCTTGAATAGAAGCGCACTTGTTCTGTTATATTTGTACCTTTTGTGAAAGTGTTTATTTGATATTTGGACTTCAGGCTTCACACACACACTCACTGGATTACTGTTTAATTGGGTGGCATGGCTTGTGTGCACTTATTCACTGAAAGGGCAAGGCCATTGCTAGTGATGATTCAATTATTCTAAATAATCATCATCCATTATTTTTTTTCAGGCAACAGGGAAGTCTTTCAGGATGACAACCCATAAACTCAATAACAACAGTGCCACTGCCTTCTTTGTCATCAGATTAGAAGCCAATTGATTAAATGTGGTAGCGTAAGTAATAAATCCTGGAAAAGTTTTCTACTGTCACCAAGTATGCATGAGATGACTTGCTTTTTGAGGAAGAATAATCCTGCATCCCTCCCATATTATTTCACAGCCAAGTCTACTGTAATTGTTGATTAAGCTAACTTTAAAACCCTAAGGAAGCTTGTAGGAAACAGCTGATGGTGAACATGTGAAAAGCATACATTCATTCAACTACCAAATTTATTTAATCTCTAAGATAGTCTTGGGGAGTTGTTGTTTATCCCTGCAGCACTAGGTACAATATAGGTGGTAAAGAGAAACTGCAACATAAAGGAAAAATGTAAAAGGGTTTCAGTTTCTTAGATATATTTTAGAGATTAAATGTATAGTCAGATCCATAAGTATTTGGACAGTGACAAAATTTTCATAGTTTTGGCTCTGTACGCCACCACAATGGATTTGAAATAAAGCAATGATGTGTTTGAAGTGTAGACTTTTAGATTTAATTTAAATGTTTTACCAAAAATATTGTATGATACACTATTTCACTATTTTATTGAAAAATCAACCATTTTTCTGCATAGCCCCCTCATTTCCAGGGTTTAAAACTATATGGACATTTGATTGACAAGCTATTCCACAGACAGGTGGGAGAAGTTCCCTCATTATTTCATTAACTATTACACAGGTAAAAGGTCTGGAACTGACTCCAAGTGTTGAATTTGCATTTGGAAGTTGTCACTGTGAACTCTCAATATGATATCCAAACAGCTGTCCATCATTAGGCTGAGAAAACAAAACAAACCCTTTAGAGAGGTAGTAGAAAAATGAGGAGTTTTCAAATCACCCATTTGGTACATTCTTAAAAAGAAGGAATATACTTGTGAACCCAGAAGCACCAGAAGGTCTGGAAAACCACAGAAGACTGGATGATTGGAAAATTCTGCCCTTTAAAAAAGAACCCCTTCACAACATTTAGCCAAACCAAGAATACTTTCCAGGAGGAAGACTTCATGAAAGTAAAGACAGAGGGTTTATCACAAGGTGCAAACCACTGGCAAACAATATGAAGGACAGATTAGACTTTGCCAGAAAACATTTTTTAAAAGCTAGTCCAGTTCTAGAACAGTTTTCTTTGGACAAAGAAAACTAAAGATCACATATACCAGAATGTTTGTAAAAGAAGAGTACGAAGAAGAGAAGAAATGGCTCATGATCCGATGAATAGCATATCATCTGTGAAACATGTTGGAGCAGTGTTATAGCATGATTATGCATTGCTACGAATGAGAGTCAGTCACAAGTGTGTATTAATTATATCATTCCTGACAGAAATAGCAGGATGAATTCTGAAGTGTTTAGGGATATATTGTCTGCTCACATTCAGCCAAATGCTGCAAAACTGATAGGATGACGCTTAACAGTACAGATGGATAATGAGCCAAAACATACTGAGAAAACAAGTAGTGGAATATTCTTCAAAATGCAAGTCAATCAACTGACCTCAATCCAACTGGATATGCATTTCACTTGCTGAAGACAAAACTGATTACAGAAAGTCCAACTAACAAGCAGCAACTGAAGACAGCTGCAGTAAAGACCTGGCACAGTAACAGTAGGGTGGAAACCCAGCACTTGGAGATGGTAATGGGTTTCAGACTTCAGGCAGCCATTGATTGTGAATGATTTTCAACCAAATATTGAAAATGATCATTATATTCATGATTATGTTAATTTGTCAAAATACTTGAAAATAGGTGGACCATATATAAAAATGTCCGTCTTTTCTAAACAGCTCATACAATATGTTTGTTAAACCCTCAAGTCTATACTTCAATCACATCTTGATTGCTTTGTTTCAAATTCATTGTGGAGGTGTACTTAGCCAAAATTATGAAAATTGTGTCACTGTCCAAATACTTATGGACCTGACTGTATGCACTGTTAGGAATTCATACCACTAAACTTATGAAAAATTAGTTTATTTAACCTGTACATTTAAAACTGTATTTGTCTTCTTGTTTTAGTTACGGTTCTGTTGATTCTTGTTACCATACATCTCTAAAAATATTGTCAATAGCTTAATCTATTCATTCATTTTTGTGCTAGGTGAATCTAGTACAGCACAATGAGGAAAACAGGAAATAGTCAATATCATAATTGTGGTGGCTTTATAGGTAGTACTACTGATTAATGAACTATTACTACTTGCTGGTTTTACAATTAAAATCAAAATAATTGGTTGTATACTACAGGCAACAAGTACATCTGTAAAGCTGTTTAACAGATATAAAATTCTTCAGTGGGCAGTACGGTGGGGCAGTGGGTAGCGCTGCTGCCTAGCAGTTAGGAGACCTGGGTTCGCTTCCTGGGTCCTCCCTGCATGAAGTTTGCATGTTCTCCCCATGTCTGCATGGGTTTCCTCCAGGTACTCCAGTTTCCTCCCAAAGGCATGCAGGTTAGGTGCATTGGCGATTCTAAATTGTGCTTGGTGTGTGGGTGTGTGTGTGCCCTATAAATGTACACTGTCTGTTACGTACGCAAACCAAATGTATGTGTGCACTGTATAATATTAACCATAAGTGCAGCTCACTACTGAAAATGGCAAATATAGGTAGTCGGGATCAAACTGGGGACTCTTGATTACAAGTCAGCAAATCTTACTGCTACACCAGGGAAGTTGTTGTATCATCCTTGAACCTTTTGTGAAAGTGTTTATTTGATCTTTGGACTTCAGACTTTAAATAGTTTATGCCAACATTTTGTCATTTACTTCTAAAATATGAAAAACATTTCTGTTTTAACAATGTGTTTACACAGACTATTGTAGAAATGGAACACATGAGTATGTGAATTTCCCCTTGGGATTAATAAAGTATCTATCTATCTATCTATCTATCTATCTATCTATCTACCTATCTACCTATCTACCTATCTACCTACCTACCTACCTACCTACCTACCTACCTACCTACCTACCTATCTATCTATCTATCTATCTATCTATCTATCTATCTATCTATCTATCTATCTATCTATCTATCTATCTATCTATCTATCATCTATCTATCACATGAAATGCATGTGTTCCAAATAACGATCTATTATTTCCACTCTAAAATTCCAGCATTTCACTCCCAGATAATCAATCAAGGCATGAGCTAGGAGAAATTTGTGCACGTTCTGCAGCTGTGGGGGGATGCTTGCTGCTTGTCTTTATCAGCACATTTACAGGACAAAAGACACTGACAGAGAGGTGCGAACGGATTTAAGGTGGGCTGGATCTACGAGTTTTTTTCGTAGGCTCTGGTAATTCTAGTGTTAATCTAACCATCACACCTCTCAACCTCTTTTCACCTACTTATTTGCTTCACAGTCTTTCAGGCAGGGTGAATGTGTTCAGTTTTATTCTCCTTAGCGTTTCAATCACTTTTCCTGTGACTTATAACAATTCTCATTCACCTATCAGCCTAGGTCCAAACAGTAGTGTTACATTTACACTGAAGTGAATCCTTTGGCTTTGTGTTCACTATCAAAACAAGAAATGTCAATTTGACTTGTGATCATAAAAAAATGACTTGAGCCCTTTCTAGGGTTCAGTTCTGTCAAAATACAGAGCTATGAGATGTTCCTTTTTAATTGCTATGATAAAGGTTTGTTTCCAATGAGATACTGTAATGTATTGTACTTTTTAAAGATTCAGTGAATTAAATGCTTTCTCACTTACCAGTGTCTTTGTTTAGTGTGAAATATGGGGAACTTCCACCAGGAGCTATGTCATATATCACTTTTGCATTCTCCCCTTCATCCTGATCATGAGCTATAACTTTAACCACAGAAGTGCCAGGTGAACTTTGTGTGCTCAGGCTTACAGCATAACTGATTGGGTAGAAGACTGGTCTGTTGTCATTCATGTCAATCAAGACAACTTTCACGTGAGCCACAGAACTTAAGCCTCCCTGTAAGGAAACAAAGGCATTATTTTATCATTGTATAGTATTATACACAGTAATTTGAGTAATGGCTGCCACTTCAAAGAGAAAGAATTATAACTTTAAATTCATTAAAGTAATGCGCTTGTTTTAAAGAAAAAGACTCTTAGAAATAACAGATAAAAAGTACAGGCAAAACCAGAAAAAGAACGAAGAAGAGCTTTTACATTAATTTTTGTAAGAAGAGGGCAATCTACTAAATGGGGTTCAGGTAATAAGTTCCTGAATTACTATATGTAGTCATCTACTGCAGGATTCAAGGAAATTAAATACAGTATACAGTATATTCTCTCATAGATGTGGCAGTAGAAATGTGAAGAAGTCCGCTCATTTTATAATTAGACTCTTGAATTACAAAGCTGCAAGTATGATTTTTTCTAGAAGATAAGATAGATAGATAGATAGATAGATAGATAGACAGATAGATAGATAGACAGATAGACAGATAGACAGATAGACAGATAGATAGATAGATAGATAGATAGATAGATAGATAGATAGATAGATAGATAGATAGATAGATAGATAGATAGATAGATACTTATTAATCAGTTGTATGATTTTGACATAATTTGTTCTACCCATAGTGACTCTAAACTGATATGGTATGATATTTTTCTATGTAGTTGTGATGCAAGTTATTGGCCCTTCTGGGCACTGCACGTTCTTATTTGTTTTTATACAGTATGTATACTTTTCATGTACTGGTTATGCAGGACCACCCAGATATTACAAGTTAGATTTCAAGTATTTTCTTTCCATTTTTCTTAACAACAGAGGAATAACTCTGAATGTGGACTGTTGCTGAAAACCCACAGAAATGTAATCTCTGCCTCTTTTTGCAATATCCACAAACCTTGGACAGTGTTGAACCCCATGTTTTTTATGCAACTGTTCCACAGCTTTAATTTAATCTTTTATTAACAGCTTAATGAAACCACTTATTCAAAATGTTTTTTTATGTATAATTCTATTTTATTTAATTTATTTAATTCTATTATATTTTAACAGAACGAGCAGCAACAGTTGTAAAACATCTCTAACGATGGGGTCAAATATGGTCTGACAAGAAGATTTTTTATGACACAACATGCTTCCAGCATGTCCAGAAACTTTAATGTATTTCTTTTTTAATAATGGTCACCTACTTATTTTTGCAAAACAGGAACATGGCTTTTTATTGTTTTAGAAAATACATTTTTACTGTTAAAATAAAACAATACCACTAAGCCAACTGTACAACAATTCACATTCCTTCAACATAGCCACACTGATTTTTTTGTTTGTCTCTTTTCACAGAGTTTCAAAGACTCTGCGAAGAAAAACAACAAAAGCTAAGCTCTAACCCAAACTCAAATCACACAATGCCCAAGAAGTGAATTACCAACTTGTGCTTTATTATTTACCTTTAACTTATGCTTTTCATGCCCAGTCCAAAACAGGCCAGGGTTTAAAGCCACTCACCCAAAGTGGTGTGGTAGGAGTGCTAAAAACAGTTGCACTGTGCCACCATTGATTGTTAAACAAATGAAATCTTCAAATAAAGCTAGAATGTTTTATAACCAGAATAACATAACACAACATTCATTAATCAGCTTAGTCGAGTTCAAGATTACAGGCAGCAAGAGTCAATCCTGACAGCACAGTGCACAAGGCAAGAAACAGTACATCATAGTACATCACCAACAAATCTCAGGGGATGTGAGGGGAAACAAAAGCTTCTAAAAGAAAATGCTAATAGACAATGACAAACCGCAGGATTCAAACCTAGGACATTGGATCCACTATGTATCATTGATATCTACCATGCAACTCCTTTATGTACAGTACCTGGAAAAAGCATTCAGTCCCTAACTCTTTTTCACGAAAATGTCCATCAAAACCTTGGATTTAGATCAATTTCAGTGGGAATTTTATTTATAAATTAAACATATTTTCACAGTGTTGCCCAAGAAAGAAAATTATAAATCATTAATAAATTAAATTCCAACAACTAAAATGTCTTTAATTTGTAACTATTCATTCCCTGTTAAGTACTTGGTTGAACTACCTCTCATAGATTTTAGAGCAAGTATCTTTCTGGATACGTTTATATAAATTTTGCACAATGTGATGAAACAGGATTTAACCATTACTTCTTGTAAAATTGTGCAAGCTGTGTCAAGTTCATGGGGAAGTGGTGGTGGACAGCAATTAAGTACATTTCAAAACAGGGGTTAATGGCATTCAAGTCAGAACTTTGACTGGGCCATTCAAGGACACACATTTTATTCATTTTAAACCACTATGTTGTTGCTCTGGAAGTATGTTTTGGATCATTGTCATGTTTTAGTAGAAGGGATCAGGTTTTCATCCTGGATGTGTCTGTATTGTGCAGCCTTAATCTTCCTATCAATCCTGACCACTTTGTTAGTCACTGCCGCTGAAAAGCATCCCCACAACATGATGCTGCCACCACCACATATTACAGTGGGCATTGTGTTACCTGGCTGATGTGCATTATTAAATTTATGCCAACATACAATTTAGTGTGCAAGCCAAAAAGTTCTTCTTTAGTCTCATCACACCATAAAACCTTCTGCTCAATCTTTTCAGTTTATTCCATTTTATGTTTTGAAAATTGTTAATGAGTAAGGACATTTCTTTCATCTAGTACTTCTTTCTTGCTTCATTTCTCTATAGCCTGGTCCAACTACTCCAGTCCTCAACAATGAAGATCCTGTGAGCTGGATCACCCTTGGGAAATCGCGGCACATGGCCGGAGTGCTGTGTGGAACTTCAGCCCCCTAACACTGACAGACAGACACCAAATGTCCAAAACACACAAATTTTAATATTCCTTTTCTTCTTTACAGCTCCACACAATGCATAAATCAGCCACAAATTACTCAGTCCCTTCTTTCCTTCCAACTCTTCTGTCGCCTCTACTCCTCACCACACAATCTCCGTCCTCTTCCTCCCAACTCTGGCTCATCTACTGGAGTGAGGCAGCCCCTTTTAGAATACCCTGGATGTGCTTCAGGTGCTTCATGATGATCTTCCGGTGGCACTTTCTGGTGTGGCAGAAGTGCCACATGAGCACCTGGAAGCACTCTGGGTGTGCCTGGAATCTCTTCCAGCAGCACTTCAGATGTGGCAGAAGTGCTGCAATCCAGGGCTCTAAAATCCAAAGAAGTCTAGTCTTAGTATCAGGTCACTAGATAGTGCCCATGTCTTGCAATCATACAGTATAACAGGAAGCACCAGAACTCTAAAGACTTGGACCTTCGTTCTTTTGCATAGATATCGGGAGCGCCACACACACCTTTCCAGTGACCACATGACTCCCCATGCTCTCCCAATCTACTAACTTCATAGGAAGAGTCACCAGACACATGAATGTCACTGCCAGGGTAAATAAATCTCTTGACAAAGGTTGACACTCTCTCCTCAGACAGATACACTGCTGATGGCTGTGCCAAAGAGATCATTAAAGGCCTGGATCTTGGTTTTTATCTAGGACACTCGCAACCCCCGACATTCAGACTCCTTGCTCAGTCTCTCCGATCAGTGCCTCCATTGATTCCACGAAGATCACAGCATTGTCAGCAAAGCCAAGATCAATGAATCTTTCTTTGCCAACAGATGCCTCCACTCTGCACAGCACTCACAATACCAGTGTATAGGTCGGCCATCATATCCAGCAACATTGAGGGTATCCTGCAAAGTCTCAGGATGTCCCACAGGGCAGCTCGATCAACTGAGTTGAATGCTTTATGAAAATCGACAAATACTGCAAAGGAACTCTGTCCATATTTAAGAGATGGCACCAAGGGTTATGGTGTTTAAGGATAGCTTCCTGCACAGTTGTTTTTTTTAACCTTTTTTTAATGATTTTATTTATTGGGATTTTAACCTCCACTGAACGACTTCATTTTATTGATTTTTTATTTATTGAATATATTGCACTGCACATTTTATTTGGACACTGTTTGACTTGTTTTTAATAAAAGCACTTAAGTACTTATGCACCTACCCCTTGCTTTGTGTGTGAGTGTCCTCATCTGCCAGCTCATCCCTCGAATATGTTACAGATGGTGTCGGGTTTAAGAGGCTCCCGGCAAGAATTGGTAACGTTGAGCTGACCGGCACCGTCACAATGCCACATAGGCACTCTACCATTTGTGAAAAGATGTGCAGTAATTACCATATGGTTGAAATCGAATGATTATTTCAGTGATAATATTAGATACTATTACAACCCCTTTATTCCTTACATCTTCACAAGTCGGACCAAGAAAGAGATAACAAATATTACCAAACAAGCTTCTGTAAGAACTAATAATGCTGATAGAGTTCAAATTGTTGGTATAATCAAATATTCAGCATTAAAAAGAAGAAGAATGAGTATTTTAACATATGTTATTATGCTTACCCCATCCATAGCAGTAACAGTGAACTCATAAGTTGCTTGCCCTTGGTCCCTGTCAAGAGGCAGAACAGTGCAAATTTCACCTGTCTCCTTGTTAATGGTGAACTGTGAAGGTATAACACTGCCTGTTCCTGATCCTATAGAATAAGAAATTTTTCCAAAAGAACCTCTGTCTGCATCTGTTGCTGTGACCTAAAGCAAAGAAGAAAAATCAGTACATCAGTGTGCACAAATATCTAAACAAGTATTAGCTACTAGTCATTCTGCCAAACATTACCTCATAAAACAGACATTCAGGCTTTCATTTTGTGTGTAATTCTCTTCTGTATTTGCAAACATTACAGGACATTGTCATGGATAGGTCTCTTCTGCTTTGTTTAACTTCAGGTAGGATATGTAGTAAATATTTGTGAGATGTCCTAATGATCCAGTATTCTCAGCTGAGAGAAGAGAATGAATCCAAAAACTCCCATGAAGGGCATGGTCAAAGAAAATATGTGCCTAGTCTATATAAAATCCAGAAACAGCTCTGACAAATCTTCTTATAGACTGTTTCTTGTAGGGATTTGAATGATCCAGTTACAGAGTACTATTGATGTTGAAAAGCAACACAGCTGTCAAAATGGGGAAATATACTGTGTGATCTGACAAATATGGCAATATCTGTCAGATTGAATAACTGCATTTTTTACATTTACATGGTCAATTATCAGTTCATCCATTTATTTATGTTCTGCTGGTCTGGTTTAATGCCGGCAACAAAAACTGAACTGTAAAATGGTGCAGTAAAATAACATGATCTCAACAGTCCAGTCTGACAGATCTGTTTAATAAGTAAGTACAGTATTACAGAAAAAACATTGTATTCTCTCAAGAGACGGCTCTCCCACTACATTCTCAATTTCAGTTGTTGCCATCAGGTCACAGACTCTAGCTTTCAAAGATAAAAAGCAACTGGTTCAGATACTCTTTCATTTCAACTGTGCAGGCAAAGGTCTGAAGTGTGCCACTGTGATCTGTGAAGTTTATTGCAAACACATTATTTTATTAAAAATGGGCAATTAAGGGCATAAAATAAATACAGCTGAAACCAAGCAAATCATCTGACAAAGAGAACCTGATGGGAGATGGGAGAAACATGTAGAAGATGACTCAGGTAAGATATTTATAAGTGCTATTTAAATTGTGCCCTGTTTGGTGATGATCAATACTGTTTATGGTGAGTCTGATTGTATAGGATACATGCAGCTGATGTAGAGACAGTTCTTTCAGGCAGGGATTTTGGTTGATTAAAGCAGGCCTGACCCATCTCTCAGGCCTATCACATCATTTTCAGGCAGAAACCTTGAGTGATTAGAGCAGGTGCACTGTAAAGAGATAGGAAAAAGGTGCTATTTGGGTCTTAGAAGAGCACAGCCCATAAATAACAGCTCATATGGTAGTTACCCATACCTGGCAAGTTTAAAATAAAGCTCAAAGAATATGCACAATGTTTGAGTACTTATAATGGAGAGGAACCATCTAGAAGCCAGAAGGCGCTTGCAAGAAGAATGCCGCCTTCCACTCCGCCAATCTCGGCACACATTTATCAGCATTCCCCACTGAAGAACTGGATGTTGGTTATACTGTTCCCATGACTTCTCTTTGGCCTAGATATACAGTATATCTATAAATGATTATACTACATTATATATTGGGAGTGAAAGCTGCATTTTAAAGCAAGTTAAAAATACTGTATATATATCTCTTTTTGTACTATATCTCTCTCGACTTATTATTTCCGGCATGATTACTGAAGGGGTATTTATACAGGTTCAAATATGTCCTGCATTTCAATAAATAACACAATCCTAGGAAGTAAGAGCCCCCTGCTGGAGACAAACTGCTGTTAATATTCTAAATAAGTTCAACTTTAATAAATATATTATATATACATAGGTTTAAAATAAGGGATAAACAATTAGCATTTACATAAAACATTAGTCAAGTCTAAAAGTTGGTTTAATTTTTATTTTTAATATGTTTGATCTAATGTTTCACCAAAAGTATTATGCTTACTGCCATACTTCATTTATTTTTTCTAAGTTTATGGGTTGATGGCTGTGTTTTTTGCTGATGTGTTCTTCTTTGTTACACTGTGGTTTCTTTGTAAAACCTGATAGCAAACCAAATTTCCCTCTTGGGACAATAACATTGATTTGAATTGAATCTATCCAGGTTTCCGGTATTGCATTAAGCAGTCTTTTCATCAGCTCACATTTCACTTTCTTTCTCTCTCTGTGAGTGCTGTGCTCATCACCACTTCAATCAACATCTGAATACTTTGTAAGAAAGAAGTCCTCTGTAGTTTTTCATGTTAATAGGGTCTTCTAAAATGACTAAACCAGACCTCAGTTATATCCAGCTCAAATGACATCTGCTAAAGGAGATCACAGGCACTGAATGTGGCTAAACAGAGAATATCACATGTATGTTCAACCTCTTACCTGCTGGAAGTTAGAATTTGCTTTATACACCCATCCAACATTGGATCTTATCTTATTTCAAGCTTTGTTAGGTTCACCTGTAAATTTCTCATGCCAAAATCTTGCACAAATATAGTGGGTGCTGAGAAGCATTTCTACAGTGTTGCTGCTTGTAGATGCTTGCGTGTGCCACTGAATGGCTTGGGTGAATCTGAGATCCTTGGGGTTTTGTTTAACAGCAATGTTGTTTGGGGAGAGTATTTTATCTTTACCCAAAATCATAAAGCAGGAAGCACATGGAAATCATGCAAAATCCAGCATTTGTAGGAGAAAAAAATACTTTGTCCTTCACAAAAACATGTACAAAATCCTTAGAGCTTACCTTAGTCTAAGGCAGGGGTCTCCAAACTTTTCAGCCCGAGGGCCGCATTAACTATCAAACAGCAGTTTGGGGGCCGACTACACACTCGAGGTCCAAATAAAAAAGAATCAAAACATAGATCCATCCATCCATTTTCCAACCCGCTGAATCCAAACACAGGGTCACGGGGGTCTGCTGGAGCCAATCCCAGCCAACACAGGGCACAAGGCAGGAACCAATCCAGGGCAGGGTGCCAACCCACCGCAGGACACACACAAACACACCCACCCACCAACCACACACTAGGGCCAATTTAGAGTCGCCAATCCACCTAACCTGCATGTCTTTGGACTGTGGGAGGAAACCGGAGCGCCCGGAGGAAACCCATGCAGACACGGGGAGAACATGCAAACTCCATGCAGGGAGGACCCGGGAATCGAACCCAGGTCCCCAGGTCTCCCAACTGCGAGGCAGCAGCGCTACCCACTGCGCCACCGTGCCGCCCCAAAACATAGATGTTGTTTTTAATTATTTATTTAATATTATTTTATTCAGTTATTATTTAATAACACATTGATACACTACACATGAACACCTGTATTAGTGGGAATGGTGAAATTGTTTCCTGGATGCCAAAATAGCAGACATTTCTGGCTTTAGATTTGATGTCCCTAACATCAACAGTGACCTGAGATTATCATCAGACAAGTTTGTTCTCAAATTGTTCTTCATGTATTTCATTCTTGAAAATGTTTGTTCACACAAGTATGTTGTTCCAAAGATTGAAAGGTACCTTGATGCAAAAGTTTTGACATTAGGAAAGTCTTCCTTGGGCAAAAACTGGTAAAAACCCACCAGTCCTTCTTTGAACTTGTCCCTAAGGAAGTCATTTGCTTGCAACTCAATGACCTCCAGCTGCAGTTCATCTGGGCAACTGGCCACATCTGCTTCAAATGGGTTTTGAAACAGTCTCACTTCTTCTGCCTTTGAATCCAAGTCAGAAAACCGCTCCTGAAACTGCAGCTGGAGTCTTTGATGATCTCGCATGCAAATGACGTGGGGAACTCAGCTGTTGCTTCAGCCATGAAGACCTTGCACTGCTGAAAGTGCGTCAAGTTGTTGGCCTGTACTTATTCCAAAAACAAGACAAGTTTAGATCTGAAGGCCTTTAGGTGCATGTATAGATCAGAAACTAGATTTTTCTCTCCTTGTAGTTTTAGGTTCAGAAAATTTAAATGACTAGTTATGTCTGCAGCAAAGGCCAATTTCCATACCCACTCTTCATCAGATAGTAATGGCTATGGCTTGCCTTTACTTTCCAGGAAGTCACCTATTTCCTTTAATTCAAATACTCTGCTCATAACTTTCTCACAACTTAGCCATCTTACTGCTGTGTAATATGGTAAATCTTGCGATTCTGTGTCAGTATCTTTCAACATGTCTCTGAACTGTCTATGGTTGAGCCCATGTGACCTTATTAAATTCACCATCTTCACCACAGGATTCAGTACACTGCTAATGTCCACATATTTAGCACACAAAGCTTGCTGGTGAATAATACAGTGCAGGAACATTGGTTGTGGAATGTTTTTCTCATTACACATCTGCTTCACTTGTCCAACCAAGCCTTTCTTTATGCCACTCATGTTCTTTCCTCCATCAACAGTCAGGCAACTGAGGTTAGTCCAGTCCAAGTTATAATCAGCAAATGTTTTTTTCAATTCATTGAATATATCCTCTCCGGTAACAGTGCCATACATGCTATGTAGGGAAGCCAGCTCTTGCGTTATGTTCATGTCTTCATCCACACCTCTAATGAACACGAGCAGTTGAGAGGTGGAACAGCTGTCCAGCGATTCATCCATTGAAATTGAAAAATGGCGAAACTTGCTTGCATTTATCACTATTTGAGTCACAATGTTTTCACCCATGTCTGCAACACGGCGGGCAATGGTATTTGCACCCAAAGCTACATTTTTAAATTGTTTCGACTTTTCTGGGCAAAGTTCCTCAGCCACCTCCAACAAACATTCCTTCACTACTTCACCATCTGTAAACGGTTTGCCACTTTTAGCCAGGACGTAGGCAACTTTATAACTGGCCTTAGTTAAGGATTCATTTTCATTTGAGGATTTACTGAACAATGCTCTCTGTGATGAGTTGATTTTGTAATTTAGAAAATTTTTCGGCACGAACTTTACCCTCCAACTGTGCATATTTCTCCTGATGTTTGCTTCGATGATGACGGTGCAGGTTGTATTCTTTCATCACAGCCACGGTTTCGTTGCAAATCACACACAATGCTTTCTCGCCGGATTTGATGAAAAAGTATTTCAAACTCCATTCTTCTTGAAATTGCTGACACTCGTCTATTTTTCTTTTCCTCTTCTCGGCCATCATTGGGCACTAAAATAAAGTGACTTCAACATGAATAAATAGTGAAACTGAAAGTATCTTGCACACAATATCGCTCAAAAAACCTGACTATGCGAACTAATTTCGTCGCAATTACAGCTGCAAATGACCCGAAACAATTTTTTAAAATTCTTATGATTTCTTAAGTTAAACTTACCTGAATACAGTCTGCAAATATATCCACTTATGGTAGAGAGATTGTTACTTTTAATGTTTCCTCTTCAGAATATTCGGAAAATTCTTGTTAAACTAATGACATTCCCAATACTTTATACACATTGGTAAGTAATTACACGAAGGAAATTATCACTAAATAAAATATAGTGCAACATGTTTCACAATTAGATGCTAACTGACACCAACACCTCCTCATCGCAGCAGTCAACCGCAACTGGCAAACTGTGATCAAAATAATCAAGTCTTGAACAAGCAGCAAACCATTTAAAAACTCTGCCACTAGATGGCGTTATATCATCTCATTGACTGTGAACAGAAGTAGAAAAAGTAAGCAGCGAATAAGGTTTTGCAATGTAGTGATTGATTGAAAAACATAACACACTTCCGCGCGCCTCTATTTTTATTCAGTAAAAACGTAACGTCCACGTAAGCGGCGGCTGATCTTGGCAGGATACACGTAAATTTCCGTAATTTTTTTCCGTACATAAAAAAAAGTCTCCACGGGCCGGATGAGAGGGCCTTGCGGGCCGCATCTGGCCCGCAGGCCGTAGTTTGGAGACGCCTGGTCTAAGGGATTCTCAAAAGTGTGACAGTGGATGGCAGACAGTGATGCAGATTGCTGATACTCAGAAACTGGCCATATTCTCATTGGCTTTCTTCTTCCTTCTGTGCTCTTAGCTAATGAGCTACAGCACTGGTCTGTGGCAGGGTGCTGAATTGGTTCATGACACAAAATTATTTTTTTCCTGTCATGATGAATTAGCTATTATGCAGTGGGACATGCCTAAGTGTGTACGTCTCACGAAAAGGTGATGTTCTGTATGATACTTGTTAGAAGTACAAAAAGCCATGGGTTAGGTTTTCAAACTGCTTATCTGTGTTTGTCATGATACTGTATGTCTGCTTAAGATGTGCATATTCTAATTGACATTATCCATTGCTGTTTTATTGTATATATAGCATTATTTCATTGTTCAGCCACCAACAGAGCATTAATGGGACACTCTGATTGTCCATAGGTATTTTTTACACTGGGTATTTCCAAACAAGGCATTCATTCTTGGCCTATGTTTGCTTTGTAAGATTAAAATACTGCAAATGTCCTTGTCTCATATAACATAAAACTGATTGTCAGTTTTAAGATTATAGACCAATTAATAGTTGATAATGGAATCATCTGATTCTGAACACTGGAATGCAATTTATATGTTAATTAGTATAAATTAATAAAAGAAATCTTGAAAGTTTCATATATATATTGTACAGCACACTGACGAAAACAATGCCCAGTCTGGGTGTAAACCTCAGAAAAATATCGTGAAGGAATATTAACATTCATTCATTCATTCATTCATTCATTTATTTATTTATTTTCCTACTTCCTGTTCTCTGTACAACAATGATGCTGGCACAGTAGTTAGCACCATAGTCTGATGAATCCAATGTTCTGAGGTGGAATCCCATTTTCACCTGCTGTCTGTGTTAAGCTTGTATGTGCTCCTTTGTTTGTGTGTTATTTTTTTAAGCACAATAGTTTTCCTCTAACTACTTCAAGGATGTGAGTGTTAGACACTCTGATGGACGGCCAGCGTTTCAGTCTGGCCGGGACGTCCCTCAACTAAGAGAAAGAGTCTTTTTAGGACACTACATCCCCTGGGATGCTAGATGGCAGCTCCCCTGGACGGAAATGGTTCTCCGGATTCCCGCAGGGCAGCATGGGATATGGAGTCTGGTTCTTCAGCCCTGTTGGGTGCCGTGGGTGCCGCCAGGGGGAGCTCACCAAGAACCCGGGGACAATTATGGTGTCGTTAACCTGGAAGAACTTAGGAGTCACGAAGACGGAAACCCGCAGTACTTCTGGGACACCTGAAGAAGGTGTTTGACCCAGAAATGGAATACTTCCAGGTCAGAGACTTTGAAAGGACTATGGGAAACCCCAGCAGATCGAGCCGGAGTTGGGTGGGAGTGTGACGGAGCTGCTGGGAGTTGGAGGATTGTGATTATTGATTATTATTGTATTATTGAGTATTGTGAATTGTGGAGTACGCAGTGCTTTGTGCACTTTATTGAAGAGAAAATATTAAAGAATCTTTTTACACGTGTGTCTGGGACGTCTGTCTGGTGGGTTCAACGGGGCAACAGCGACCCCTAGCGTCCACAATTGGTGTAGTCGGCAGGATTCTGGCTGTCTGTTGGGTCAGAAAACCTTTAAAATTAACATGGACCGAACCCCCAGACAGCGACACATGAAACCGCCAACCCCGTTTTGACAATTCGTGATGGGGAAAAAGAAGATGACGAAGCTGACCGATAGTGCGGAGAGAAGTCTAATGCCAAACAGCCCCTGCGTCCATAAGGAGCAACGGAGCGACGCCGTCATACGGGAAGACACTTTTCCGGTTGCCAATAACAAAGACGAGGTAAGTGTCGGGGGAGGGATTGAAAACATCTTTAAAATAACCCATTTTGTCCCCTGCTCATACCTCGTAGACGGCGCGCACCCGGACGTCGTAATTAAAACGGCAAGTCCTCCTAAAGACTATTGGGCATTATCCGAGGGGAACACGGAAGACTTCCGCATGAGGTCAGACAGCCTAGGACATGTGACCAGCCCCAATGCATCACGGGAAGGAGAAGGTCAGCATCGTCCCGTAGGTGAGGTCGTCATTTCCCCAACGGAACTGAGATCCCTGAAGGGGAAGGGGGAGGCGAGCGAAGCAACACCAGCCACAAATAAAAGTAAAGAGGGACAGGATATGACTGAATGGTCCGCCGCTAAATTAGAAGAGGCGGATCACAGTTGGCCGGTGGCGGCAACCCGGACCTGTCATGCGTAACTCCAAATCCCAAAAGGCCGTGCGAGACCCAACTGTGCAGGCGCAGGAGAAGCCTGTTGGCTCGCAGCTGGAGGGCGGGGGTTTTGAAGGCCCGAACTTGCCTCCAGCCGATCGGGAAAAAGACTTTAATATACGTGACCTTGAAAAGCTAATAGAACCTGTCCAAAGATTTTTTCAGATCATCACCTCCATTAAAAAAGTAATGGAGGAATTGGGAGCGATGGCCGAGGCACCTCTAAGGAATGTGGAGGAATATAGATGGAGGCTTCCACAGATGACTGATTTGGCGGTACAGGTGAGTGTATCTGGTACCGTACATGAAGTCGGGATGCAGATTACAAGGGCAGCGTGAGTTTCTAGTATCGGCTGCCAAGTAATCTCACGTCCCACAGTTGATCTAGGCGTGATGACCGAGTGTCTGATAGAAGGGGCGGGGCCGTCAGAGCAGTGAGATAGTGCTGGCTTACGAGTGGTCCCGAACCTTAAGACATCGGCCTCTGTCACACTTCAATCAAAAGGGGTGCATACAGTAAAGGGTCTCTCTCTTATCCATAGGGAGACCCAAACTGTGAGCAAGCCCCAGAAAGAAAAGGAGAACCTGCAGGAAAGGCAGGGAGCTCCTAACAAAGAGCGTGTGTGGAGGGGACGCTCTCCGCGTGGGCGGGGAGATAGTCCGCCTTCAGCTGGGCAAAAGGCTACGCAGAAGTTGCCGGCCTGCTTCACCTCCCACAAGACATTACTAAATGGGAGGAGGCTGTGTTACAAATGCCATTGGCCGGGCCACTTATAGCGGGAATGTCCAGGGAGAACCGGGGAGGTTGTTAAAGAGAAGTGCCATGTCTCCCCCGTTGTTCTCCTGTTCTTGTTTTATTACAGGAAGAAGCCGTGGTCCAGTCAGAGCAGACAGTCCCTCCCGGGACAGGACTACCCTAGCGGGGCAGGCCACTTCGCATCATAATGCTCAGCTGAGAGGGAAGCACTGTGATGGACGGCCAGTGTTTCAGTCTGGCCAGGACGTCCCTCAACTAAAAGAAAGAGCCTTTTTAGGACACTACATCCTCCGGGACGCTAGATGGCAGCTCCCCTGGATGGAAATGGTTCCCCGGATTCCCGCTGGGCAGCATGGAACACGAAGTCCAGTTCTTCTGCCCTGTTGGGTGCTGTGGGTGCCGCCAGGGGGAGCTCACCAAGAACCCAGGGACTATTATGGTGAAGTTAACCCGGGAGTACTTAGGAGTCACGAGGACGGAAACCCGCAGTACTTCCGGGACACCTGAAGAAGGCGTTTGACCTGGAGACGGAATACTTCTGGATCAAAGACTTTAAAAGGACTATGGGAAACCCAAGCAGATCGAGCCGGAGTTGGGTGGGAGTGAGACGAAGCTGCTGGGAGTTGGAGGATTGTGATTATTGATTATTATTGTATTATTGAGTATTGTGAATTGTGGAGTGTGCGGTGCTTTGTGCACTTTATTGAAGAGAAAATATTAAAGAATCTTCTTGTGCTTTTATACGTGTGTCTGGGATGTCTGTCTGTTGGGTTCAATGGGGTAATAGCGACCCCTAGCATCCACAATACGTATTGATTCTTGGTGACTGTCTGTTTGACAAGTGTCAGAGAAGGTGTGTGCATGAGTTGTCTAGCAATGAACGATTACAATGTTGTAGCTGATGTTTCCAGGATAGGCTCTGAATTATGATCCTTCATTAGATTAACACTAGAATTACCAGAGCCTACGAAAAAACTCGTATATCCGGCCCACCTTAAATCGCTTCTTAAATCCGTTCACACCTCTCCGCCAGCATCCTTTGTCCTCTAAATGTGCTGATAAAAGACAAGCTGCCAGCAGCTGGCTATTCCATCCCCCCACCGACTTAGAACGTGAGCGCACTTTTCCCAGCTCTTGCCTTCATTGATTATGTGGGAGTGAAGTGGAGTTTTACAGTGGAAATAATTGATCGCCATTCTAAAGTAATCTGTGTAAACACATTGTTAAAACAGAAACTTTGTCATATTTTAGTAATAAATGTTACAAAATGTAGTAGGCATAAACTATAGAATGTGTAAAGCCCGAGTTCCAAAGATCAAATAAACACTTTCACAAAAGCTTCAAGGACATTACAACAGCTTCTGTGGCGTAGCGCGTTAAGATTTGCCTCTTAGAGCAAAACAGCTCTGCCGCGTCCCAGACCTGAGTTCGAATCCCCGCTAGGGATAAAATGTTGCTTTTTTTTTTTTTTTTCTTTTTAACCTGAAACGGACATAAAATTTATAAATTGGTATGCACTGTCAGTTAATGAGATCGTTATATTTTCATGTGGGATGCTCCTTTTAAAATATTTTTTTTAACAATTGAGACTGCAATTAACAGGAACAACTGTCCTTATAACTGTTATTTTTAAGATACATAACACACAGACAGACGAGCACTGCGTAATAGGGAGACAGACAGGCAGAGATATATAAATAAACAGGGAAGGCACATGTATTGAAAGAAGAAAAAAGATCAACGTGCGTTGTTTCTGTAGCACTGAATGAGCTCACGTGCTCTAACATCACCCCTCCCCCCCATCTGACTCTCTAAGTAACAACAACGCACGTTGATCTTTTTTTTCTTTCAGTACATGTGCCTTCCCTGTTTATTTATATATCTCTGCCTGTCTGTCTCCCTATTACGCAGTGCTCGTCTGTCTGTGTGTTATGGATCTTAAAAATAACAGTTATAAGGACAGTTGTTCCTGTTAATTGCAGTCTCAATTGTTAAAAAAAATATTTTAAAAGGAGCATCCCACATGAAAATATAACTTTCTCATTAACTGACAGTGCATACCAATTTATAAATTTTATGTCCGTTTCAGGTTAAAAAGATAAAAAAAAAAAAAAAAGCAACATTTTATCCCTAGCGGGGATTCAAACTCAGGTCTGAGACGCGGCAGAGCTGTTTTGCTCTAAGAGACAAATCTTAATGCGCTACACCACAGAAGCTGTTGTATTGTCCTTGAAGCTTTTGTGAAAGTGTTTATTTGATCTTTGGAACTCGGGCTTTACACATCTATAGTTTATGCCTACTACATTTTGTAACATTTATTACTAAAATATGACAAAGTTTCTGTTTTAACAATGTGTTTACACAGATTACTTTAGAATGGCGATCAATTATTTCCACTGTAAAACTCCACTTCACTCCCACATAATCAATGAAGGCAAGAGCTGGGAAAAGTGCGCTCACGTTCTAAGTCGGTGGGGGGATGGAATATCCGGCTGCCTGCAGCTTGTCTTTTATCAGCACAGTTAGAGGACAAAGGATGCTGGCGGAGAGGTGTGAATGGATTTAAGAAGCGATTTAAGGTGGGCCGGATATACGAGTTTTTTCGTAGGCTCTGGTAATTCTAGTGTTAAGGATATTATGTTACTCTTAATACATTTACTCTGCTACTTGACAACAGTCTTACTGCCATAAAACTGAACAAACCTCTTTAAGGTCTCTTTTGCATTCACAGTAATGTTCTTTTTCAGGTGTCTTTTGCTGTATAAATAATCTTTTTAGAAGTTTATTATCACTCTACTAATCATCAAAAGTAGGTTAGGTTTTCAGTCAATTTACATTTTGTTATAAATGTATTATTGTATGAAGCCTAATTTCAAAATTGCATCTCAATGATCTTCATATCTTTAACACTGAGCCAGCATATTTAATTTTGAATATTATTTTAAAGGTCTTCTCTTTTGCTGAATTCTGATTCTGCCCTTGCTATGTGAACTTAGGCAAACTTTTCTGTACTGTTGATAGATAGACAGATACTTTGTTCATCCCCTCGGGTAGTTGGGTGTTGTACCGTGTTAGCTATTATGGATGAAATGAGAAGTCAAGCAAAATGACACATTTATTGGCTAACTAAAAAGATTACAATATGCAAGCTTTCGAGCAAATCAGGCCCCTTCTTCAGGCAAGATGTAATACAGAGACTGGAATTCCCTGTGTTTATATAGACACTAGGACAGATATAGCATTTGCTCAGACCTGATAGACTGGGATAAAGTGCAGGAGCTTAGACAAGATTTCATCAGACAAGGAAGGATATACTCCCTAAACAACAAACACTCACATAAGAAGAGCTACTGCCATACCTAGTGAAAACATTCTGGAATATAAAATCAAAGACAACAACAACCACATCCCCCTTGTTGTCACCTATAACCCATATCTTGAAGCACTTCGAAAAATTATAAAGGAACTTCAGCCAATACAAAATAATGATGAAAAGCTGAGAGATGTATTTCCAGAAGCTCCCATCCTGGCATACAGATAACCATCAAACCTGCAGCATTTAATTGTCCGAAGCTCACTGTGTGAACCAACAAATAACGATACATTTCCCTGCATACAGAAAAGATGCAAAACGTGTCCTTACATTTATGATACAGATCATGTAGTTATACCACATTGCTGACAAGAACATCACATGAAGGGTTAATTTTCCTGCAGATCATCTAATGTGGTCTACCTAATTTACTCTGTATGAAATGTCCCGACACTGCCCTCTACTGTATGTGGGAGAAACTGGACAAACACTCCACCAAAGAATGAATTTACACAGGTTCTACATTAAACATGGCAATAGGGATGTTCCTGTAGGAGGTTACTTCAACAGCCATGGACACTGTGAGAAGAACTTTGAAGTCACAGTGCTTATGGGCAACTTCAAAACATAGCAAGAGAGAAAAGTATGGGAAGTTAAACTCATGCTAAAATTTAGCACATTACAACATGGTTTAAATAGTGACAAGAGTTTTATAACTAGATATGAAGATTGCTTACATTTCTCTGAGTGACCCAGACAACCTGACTTCAGATCCATATTGTATGGAAAACCTCATCAAAAACTTCAAAAGTCTTTGTTGGACAGTTACCTTATCAAAACATCTTGATTATACATTGTTCCCCTCCATTGCTAAATAAATCTTAACAAAGAAAGGTCTGTATTAATTTTTTACATCTAAGATGTCTCATTTAAAGGTTTTCCAATGCTGTACCTGTCCTAGTGTCTATATAAACATAGGGAATTCCAACCTCTGTATTACATCTTGCCTGAAGAAGGGGCCTGAATTGCCTCGAAAGCTTACATATTGCAATCTTTTGTGCTGGCCAATAAAAGGTATCATTTTGCTTGACTTCTCATTTCATCCCCTCAGGGAAATTCAGGTGTCCAGTAGGTCAAGTACATCAGTAAAAATTGTTACAAATTATTAAAAGAGAAGTACAAATGGTCAATTGTTACAGTGTCAGAAGGTAGAGTGGTGACCAAGTCATGAATCAATCATGTTCATAACAGAGTTATAAAACCTCACAGCAGCAGGAACAAATAATTTTCTGAAGTGTTCTGCCGTACAGCACATTGAGAGAAGACAATAGCTATGCTTACTTCTGTGACCTACCAAAATGTTACAGACAGGGTGAACTGCAATTGTCAAAGATGTCCTGTACCTTCCTCCCCATGCACCTTCCCACCACAATTCCCAGTGAGTCCAAGGTCCTACTCAGCACCAAGCCAGCCTTCTAAACCAACTTGTCCAGCCTCTTTGTGTTCTTATCTGTTATACTGCCTCCCCAAAACATGGCAGCAAAGAAGAGGACACTGGCAATACCTTTCTGATAGAACACAGACAGCATTTTGCTACATACATTAAATGATCTGAGTCTTCTAAGAAAAAACAGCCTGCTCTGCACCTTCATGTTGAGGACATCTGTTGTGAACAGCAGGAGAGTGGGACCCAATTTGCAGATGTTGCAGCAACAATGTCATTCAATGCCATTCTGTGACACCAAGCTGTTCCTGGACACCATGTCAAACCTGTTGTAAAACAGGTTAAACTCATTGGGCTTGGCCTCATCACCTGCTGTTGCCTGACTCCTCGTCTCTTTATAGCTAGTAATGGTCTTCATTCCCCTCCACACCTCTTTGATGTTGTGGTGTTGTAGTCTGACTTCCAATTTTTCCTTATATTCCATTTTGCCTGCTTTAATCTCTTCTTCAGGTTTTGCTGTACCAGCTTAAGCCTTCTCTCTGTAACCAGACCTGAAAGCCTCCTCCTTTTTGGGTGAGGAGTTTTTTTGATGTTACTGGTAATCCAAGTTTTATTGTTGGGGAAGCACTGAACAGTTTTTGCTAGTACAACAATATCCCTGCAGAAATTTATGCAGTCTGATGTGCAAACAGCCACCCTGTCAATATTCTTGTCTGTACCATTCTCCTGTGACTCCAGTAGTATATTTCAATCCGTACTCTCACAGCAGTCTCTAAGAGAAGTTCTGGCCTCAGGTGTCCACTTCCTGATTGGATTGTTAGAGGCTGCCTAATTACACAGGGTTTGTATACTGGCTGAAGACAAATTAGACTGTGGTCTGATTTACAAAGTGATGCAGAAGCACTGTAAGCCTCTTTAATATTGCAATAACACAAGTCCAGTGTTATATTTTCCTTCGTGAGACAGTCAACATACTGTGTAAAACCAGTCAAGTGGGAGGAAATGTTGACATAATTGAAATTCCCTCAGTGTACAATAAGACTGACCGCCAAGAGTTTAATATCTCAACAGCAAATTTTATCCTTCGCAGTTATGTGTCCAGGGTTACACCATCTATTGCTCACAAACACTGCCATTACCTCACCTCTTTACTTTCTACTTTCTCTTCTGTCTCTGCCAGCTTGTACTGTAACTTACTCTGTTTCATAATTCTCTACCGTATACTCTGTGATGCAGTACATGTTTCAAACTATAAACCAATTTTCCTGAAAACATGCTGTAGCAAACAAAGACTTTTTTGGCCTATGGTTGAAATTATTACCTGTATAATTCATGGAGGATTTACTGTTAATAATAAAAACCTTAGACAGTCACATGATCCATCTTTCTGTGATATCATTGCTCTATGGCTCCAAGTTCCACCAAGACTTACGTAACAATCTTCCTAAAATTACTAAAATTGGTGATAAATCGTCCATACCAATTCGACTTTGTGCAACTCATTTTATTGCACATGCCACGTTCGTATGCAGACTAAACTTCATAAAATAAACTTGATAAAAAACAGGAGAATACAAAATGTTCATAAAATTATGTAAAATGTAATAGTGTATGTAGTTATTATAAAAACACCACCTGAAGATATATTATATGTAAATATAGAAAAAAATGAAGGTTAGTTTTACCCTACCAAATAAAAAAGTGGTAAGGCACAAAGTTTTACCTATTGACCACCTTTTGGTTTCTAACCACCTGTAATTTTTCAGAGTTAAGCTAACATTCAGCTATTTTATGTCTTAGCAAATGCCTCCTAACACAACCCATGTCTAACTCTACTTTGTGAGCAAAGGTGAGGGTTAATCCCAGTTCATCCTATCATCCATTTGCTTTACTGTTGAAGCCAATCTACAGTAGTTAGTATTTGCATTATCAATAAAATGTCCTGATCATTTATGGAATTCAGAGTAATAAAAATAAAACTTGGTAAAATAATAAAGCCTGAAAGCATTTGAGTTTAATACTGTATACAGTATATTAATATATTGCACTCTCATAATAATTGCCTCCCAAACACAGAACTGCCACTTGGCAGATTTACTTGAAACCAGATGTTGGACTTTTTTTCTAATTAAAAGCTCATTGTATGTGGGTTAATGACTTACAGTTGCTGTTTCTTAGTAGCATTACACTACTCATGCTCATGTTTCTGTTGCTGAAAGTTTTTTACAGTTCAAACCAAGTGGGTCTGCATGCCAATTTATCTGTGAACTAAACCTAATTCATTGTAGTTTTCCTATACAGAATGAAAAAAAGAACAGAAGTGCAATTACCAAGATAAAATGTAATGCTGAAAAGAATTCCAGCCATGCTGCATGCATGTGTAATATAAAATACAATTTTATATTTTGAAAGGTTGCAACCAGGTCTCCTTTCATGTAGTTTCTGGTTCTTCACAGCCAATAAAAAAGTCAGCTACCTTGAAAAAATCTTTTAAGTTTTAAACATCTATTAAACTGAATGTCTCGATCTGCTTGTGTGTTGAAACAATCTATCTGAAATCCATAGCCCTGATGACAGTTCAAGCTGAAAAATACTTGTGCGCTTTTGAAGTGCAGCTCTCTAAAATCAAGACAGCTCAGGGGTTAGAGCTGCTTCACCATAGTTTCATACTCCTATGATACCAAGCTCATTTGATACCAGACCTGTCATTGTCTCTGTATGTACAGTGGAAATTACATAAACAGTGGTAGATCCAGTGTCAAGTCATCACATGACCAAGATTTTAATAAATAATCTGCACTGACTGGAAGTCAGTTGGGCCAAGCCAAGAATATGTTGATGCTACGTTTCCCTTAGGATCGCAAAGTCTATTCTATCCATGTAATACACAGTACTTTTTAGTAGAAAACTAATTGAAACTAATGCAGCCTTGCTCACACTATCAAGTAATAATTCAACCGTGTCAGTAATCCCATACAAGAACAGTCAGTGTTGTACATCAATCCAAGCAATATACAGTAAATATTTATTTGCAAAATATGAATGCATAGATATAAACTAAACACTATCCCTCTTGCTCTCTCTCTCATTCTTCTACCCTCTGTAATGATTACTAGATTAATTTAAAATTATGTGTTGCTTTGTTTTATCACTCAGTTCCAAAATGTTTATTATTAAAGTATGAACAAAATCAAAAAAAAATTGAGAGAGTCTTTAGCAATTGTAGTGATAGACACTGAGATTTATATATCGTGTTTTACTTTGAAAAAGTCAGTCTTTCATTGGGAGTAAATTGTTCAGATGTCTTACACATTTCTGCAGTGTATCTAGTATTTAGCTAACAGTCAGTTAAGCTGTGTTCTTCTCACCAGTACAATCTTTATATTTTCTTGAGTTCTTCATTGTCTATGCTACTCGTGTTTAAGACTTTTTGCTTCTGTTTAGCCAGGGTTTGCCTACTAATTTGTATAACAGGCTGTGTTTATTTTTGTAACAACTTCTGCTTGAATAGTTAGGACTTTTCCTGTGTTGTCTGCCTCTTGCTCATATTACTCTATTAGAGCCTTCTGTTGTGTATGCCATACAAATCCCGGTGATAAGTAATGACTGAAACTCAACTGATATCATCTAGGTGTAGATTGGATTTTCCTTGACTACAGGTATCACATTGTTTTCTAACCCATAGCAACTAAAACAAGAAAATTACATGCCTTAAAGCCAATGAAACAATTTAGATAACCTCTCCCTGTTCTTCAATTCAAGTGAGATAAGAGAAATGCATCATTAGATATCAGGATTTTTGTTGTTCTGGTATGGCTCAGTACCATTCCCAAAAAACAAGAATAGCTTGTACTTTTTATATAACCGTGGGGAAATGAGTTTTCAGGCTATAGTCAGAGTTAAGTGCCAGGAGTAGCAATTGAATAACTGCACGGGTGGAGACCATCAGAGTCTGGCTTGTTTGATACTCTCAAGTGCAGCTGGATGCATAACAGACGCATTTAATAAAAGTTATTAATTTTCCACCTAAAAGATAGTAAACATAGTAAAAATAATACATGTGCACCACCACAACTAGTAATGCATGTCAATGCATATGTTAATTATTATGCATTATTTCATCAAGGTTATATTAAAACTGTTATACAGGATTAAATATATATAATCACTCGCATTTCTTACTGTACATATATCAAGCTTTGCCAAAATATTTATGCTACTTAAGAAAGAATACACTACATTCTAGAGTAAAAGAAGATGGGTTATATGTTTACCTTCATTTTATGTGCATTTTCATTTAGTGCTTCCAAGCAGCTCCATAGAACCATGCCATTTACTTGAACTATGCACACTGTACTGCAAGGGGTGCATTGTCTATGTCCTATATAGTTAGGGCATAAAGGCATTAATCTGAAGCATTTGGTTGCTTGTTGGTTTAACTTTGTTCTGATACATTTGTTCATGGATGATATATGTAGCAGTAGTTCAATGAAAACACAGTAAAGTCAAAGAATTGTCTCATAAAACTGAACTGTAGCATTTCTGATTCGCTTTTTACTTTGTATGCGAACTGCTATACATGCACTGCAATAATAAATTTTGTCAGATGTTTAGGAGATCTGCGAAGCTGAACATTAATTGCATCATGAAAGTTCCCCTGACCTGGCCTGCTCAGCCAAATTACTATGTAAGTTCAATGGACCCCTACTGTTACTAATGCAGAACAGCAACCCAACAAAAGACTGGGGATTTCAAATTATGTATGATCTTTCTGCAAAATCATTAACACATATTTATAATGCAGCAGCTTACAAGAACCTTTGTCATTATATGGATATACAGTATCATAAGTAAACAGAAATATACAGTATTTGATGGCTGAGGTGTAATTTAATAAAGTAATTATGCTACCATCATTAACTACTGCTTTAGATTGATCTGGATCTGTACTACCACCCTAGAATGTACATTTTGGTCAGCACCACAACTATGTAAATAAGTATTCTACAGAATCCTAGCAGTGTTTAATCCATTTTTTATACAATAATGTAAAGCTGCCTAATTTTATAATGCTTGGTAACATGTAATGCTTTAAATTGACAGTTTCCAAGGGAAAGAAAAAACACTCATTTTTGGTGTTAAATTGTAGAGGAGACTTTACCGATTTTCATTTTATATATGGCATTCCACCTTAACACTTACATTAACAAATCTAAAGATCATCCATGTAAGCTTCAGGTCAGGTTTGAAACGAGAATGATCTAGCAAGGTTCATGCAATTCTTATTTTTGTCTAAATAAAGCTAACAGAATAACACTTTTGTGCAACTATTAAACTTGTTGATGCAAAAGTTGACCCAGTGAAAGATTCTGTGCAGTTTGACAAAAAAGGATACTATATTCTTCATTTTTGCTCATCTTATTCTATCCATTTCTTTGTCACTTTTGAACTGCTTGAAACAGAGTAATAATCAAAATAAGCACTTTTCACAGAAATCCAGTTTGCCAATTGAGGTTTCGAGAATTGTCACTCATTACGGCGTAGACATAAAAAAATGATGGTACAGGTTGCCATTAGGAAGATTGGTAATTCCCCCTTCAAAATTTATTGGCCAAAGGTGTAATGACCAGTGGTGATCATAATTAAAATCATAGTGGAAAACTATGAAATGTAGTATAGAAGATCAACCCTTTAACACAGACAGACACAGGACACACAAGTCCAAAAAACACACACATTTTTATTTTTTGTTCTTAGCATTGCACACAGTGCACAAATCACCAATCAAATAAGCTCACAGTCCTTCTTTCTTTTCCTTTTCTCTCTCTTTTCTTTCTCTTCTGCAGTTGCCTTCATTACTCTCCTGCAAGCTCTGTCCTCAGCCTTCTGACTCCGGCTCCTTGAATGCAGTGAGCCAGCCCCTTTTATATTGTACCTGGATGTCCTCCAGGTGCTCACTGGTCTTCCTGCAGCACTTCCTGGTGTGTTGGAAGTGCTACATGGGTACCTGGAAACACTCTGGGTGTGCCTAGATTCTCTTCTGGCAGCACTTCCTGGTGTGGAGGAAGTGCTGCAGTCCAGGGCTTAACAAATATCCAGGTGCCCCCTGGTGGTGGCCATGGGCTCCCACAGGGTTGAGCTTCCAGGCTCTGTTCCCGTGGCTCTGACACCCACCAGGGCGGCTGCGCTCTCATGTTCGGGGGGAGATACTGCTCCTCTCCTGGTCCTTCCAGTCTCCGGGCTAGGCAAGGGTCCCAGCTGACTGTTACAGTAGCAATAATGGCACGGCATTGTAAAAACTATTTGCTAATATTCTTTTCATTGTAGACATGATGTGATGTTTAATTAAAAATGATGATAATGAACACCCAAACATTACACTATTCAGGTTAACTTGATTAATGGCACTGTTTACATTAAAGGAGCTATCAACTCATCTCCCTACTAAATCCTATCCTCCAACACCCTGTGCATGTCACATTTATTTTTGTAAGTTATTAATTTCTGATACTTTTTTCTAATTTGGAATACAGTAATCCCTCGCTATATCGCGCTTCGCCTTTCGCGGCTTCACTCCATCGCGGATTTTATATGTAAGCATATTTAAATATATATCGCGGATTTTTCGCTGCTTCGCGGGTTTCTGAGTACAATGGGTCTTTTAATTTCTGGTACATGCTTCCTCAGTTGGTTTGCCCAGTTGATTTCATACAAGGGACGCTATTGGCAGATGGCTGAGAAGCTACCCAACTTACTTTTCTTTCTCTCTCTCTTGCGCTGACTATCTGTGATCCTGACGTAGGGGGTGTGAGCAGGGGGGCTGTTCGCACACCTAGACGATACGGACGCTCGTCTAAAAATGCTGAAAGATTATCTTCACGTTGCTATCTTTTGTGCAGCTGCACGGTGCTTCGCATACTTAAAAGCTCGTAGGGCACGTATTGATTTTTGCTTGAAAAACAAGCTCTGTCTCTCTCTCTCTCTCTTTGTCTGCTCCTGACGGAGGGGGTGTGAGCTGCCGCCTTCAACAGCTTTGTGCCGCGGTGCTTCGCATACTTAAGCCAAACAGCCCTATTGATTTGTTTGCCAGAGATTGTTTTCTCTATCTATGTGACATTGTGTGCTCCTGACACGCACTCCTTTGAAAAGGAAGATATGTTTGCATTCTTTTAATTATGAGACGGAACTGTCATCTCTGTCTTGTCATGGAGCACAGTTTAAACTTTTGAAAAAGAGACAAATGTTTGTTTGCAGTGTTTGAATAACGTTCCTGTCTCTCTACAACCTCCTGTGTTTCTGCGCAAATCTGTGACCCAAGCATGACAATATAAAAATAACCATATAAACATATGGTTTCTACTTCGCGGATTTTCTTATTTCGCGGGTGGCTCTGGAACGCAACCCCCGCGATGGAGGAGGGATTACTGTACACAGCAATAGATCTATACATTTAAATGACAGCAGTATTTTACATTCAGATGTCAAAAGAAAGTTATAAAATTAGAATGCCAAACAAAGGTCTAAGTAGTACATTGCCACTGGATATCTGCTTTAATCAGTTTCAAGCCAAAGTGATTGTAAGAAGCCAAAAGCCAAAGAATACTGTAAGATTCTGTAGTACTCCTAAGACTGAAATCCAACCACTTTCATTGACTGGCTTCACTTCCCATTTTTTACTATTTTAACATTCCAAATAAGTAATACTATTTATGTAAATACTAGCTATGTAAGCCCGTTAATAATATTGATTTATGAAATGTTTCTTTCACTGATCACTTCTCTGTAATGATGGATATGAATATTACTGTTGATGTCCCACCTACTAGCTGTGCTCCACGCTGCGCTCGCTTTTTAAATTCTTCTACTATATCCGAATTTAAAACCATATTCTCTAGTCTTGATGTGCATGTCCAAAATAATGACATCGATGAATCTGTCTTAAATTTTAATTCTTCTTGTAAAACGGTTTTAGACTCAATTGCTGCGCCCAAGGTACGAAGTAATAAGGGAAGACCTGCTCCCTGGCTAAATAAAACTACGCGATCGCTGCGCTGCGCCTGTCGAGCTGCTGAACGGCATTGGAAAAAAGATGGACTGATTGTTTCTAAACAGATTTTTAGGACTTCTCTATTCAACTTCCAGGCAGCCGTTTAGAAATCTAAACATGATTTCTTTGCTGATTTAGTATCCTGTCATTCTAAGAATCCTAGGGTCTTATTTAATTCAATTAATGTGGCCATTCACCCTCATTCTGTGATGGGATTAAATAACACTGTTCATTCATTCATCTATGTCAGCAAAATTGATACTATCTGCTGTGGCACTGTTCAAACTGGCTATGAACTTCCTACTGTTAAACAGGGCTTGTCTTAGAATCCTTTGATCTAGTCTCACTTTCACAGTTAAAAAGAACTATTGACACCGTTAAACCAGCTCTCAGACCTCTTGATATAGTACCACCACGCCTCTTAGTGGAAGACTTTGATGTTTTGGGCCCATCTTTACTAGCCATTATCAATGATTCTATAAGTGTGGGGGTTGTACCCTCATTTTTTAAACATGCTGTGGTCCGTCCCTGTCTAAAAAATGAGATCCTGGAGTTTTAGCCAATTTTCGCCCAATTTCCCAACTGCCATTTCTGGCTAAAATTCTAGAAAGAATTATTTATAATCAATTGGTCGATCACCTTAACTCCAATAATTTATTTGAGATTAACCAATCTGGCTTTAGGCATTTTCATGGTGCTGAAACTGCCCTCCTGAAAGTATTCAATAACATCTCTATTATTATGGACTCAGGTGATGCGGCAGTCCTTCTCCTCCTTGACCTGTCTGCTGCCTTTGACACTATTGACCATGAGATATTGCTGATGCAGCTTGAACATCTTGTGGGGCTTAAAGGGACTGCTCTTAACTGGTTCAGGCCATATTTAAATGGTAGACACTTTTCAGTGACTTTAAATTCCTCTTTATCGTCTACTGCTCCTCTTAAATATGGTGTACCTTAGGGATCCATTTTGGGTCCTATTTTATTCTCTATATACCTTCATCCTATTGGAGCTATTTTTAGGAAATTTAACATTTCTTTTCACTGCTATGCTGATGCCACACAGGTTTATATTCCTGTGTGCAACTCTGTAATAAATCAACTACACAGCTGTCTTTTTGAACTTAGATCCTGGATGGCTAATTATTTTCTTGATCTGAATCAAAATAAAATGGAGGTGCTTATAGTGGGTCCATCAGCTAAAGCCCAAATTGGTCTTGGACTTCTCAGCTCTTTCTCTGTCTTTTGCAAACCTCAAGTCCGCAATCTTGGTGTAATCTTTGACAGTAACCTCTCTTTTGAGAAACAAGTAAATTCTGTAGTCAAGAGTTGCTTTTTCCAGCTTCATCTATTAGGTAAGATCAAGCCTTTTTTTAACTTCTAGGGATCTTGAGAAAGCTACTCATGCTTTTATTTTTTCTCACCTTGATTACTGCAACTCGCTGTATTCTGGGATTAGCAAATCCCTGATACACAGGTTACAGTTGTCCAGAATGCTGCCGCTTGCTTTCTGGTTGGGGCAAGAACGTATAATTCTGTTTCTCCTATTTTAGCTTATTTACGACTGACTGCCTGTCAGTTTTCGAATTGATTTTAAAATCTTGTTGCTAGTTTTTAAATGTTTACATGGGCTTGTTCCTGCCTATTTATCTGATTTGTGTGTTTTACACCAGCCATCCAGAGTGCTTAGATCTTCTGGTCAGTTGTCTCTTGCTGTCCCTCATACCAAGTGTAAAACCAAGGAGGACAGGGCTTTTGCAGCTGCTGCTCCTAGCCTGTGGAACTCTTTACCTCATCATATAAAGGAGTCGTTTATGTTTACAATTGAACTGTTTAAAACAAGATTAAAGACTCATTTCTATTCACTTGCATTCTATGACCTTCAGTAAAACTGATGGTTTCCTCATTGTGATTATATAACATCACTTCTATTTATTATTTATTTTATGTTTATTTATGTTCATATATTTTTATTTCTATTTATGTTATTTGTTTGTTTTTTCTTTTATTCTATTATTGTAAAGCACTTTGGCCACAGCATTCCTATGTTGTTTTAAATGTGCTATATAAATAAATTGACATTGACATTAAAAAGCTCGGGATCCTAGGAACTATTGAAATCGTCAGAAAAAAATTGAAATGTAGAGATGTCAGGTAATGGAAAGGAACTACTCTGGGCATCTCTCTCCTAGGAGGATTCGTTTTGCCGATGTGCTCGCATCACTTGTGCATTGGCAGTGGGAGTAAAAGTAAAAGTGATACCGTTTTGCTGATGTTAGCGGCTATGCAACTTTGTTTTTCTTCTGAGGTTTTGTTTTGCTGACGTTCTAGCCCTGCTTGTGTTATTAGTGGCTAAGTGAGTTTTCTGTTTCCTTGGAGGTGGAGCCCTTACCCCTACTCCACCTCTCACTTCCACGCCGGTCAGACACACACACTTCCACATGTAGACGTTTATATATAAGAAATGCAAATCAAAATAAAAACAAAATCATTTCAAACCAAAACCACATCCAGACATAATTTCAGAAAGTGAAAAACCTGCATAAGGTCTCTTACATCCATTTTATCCATCCATTTTCCAACCTGCTGAATCCGAACACAGGGTCACGGGGGTCTGCTGGAGCCAATCCCAGCCAACACAGGGCACAAGGCAGGAACCAATCCTGGGCAGGGTGCCAACCCACCGCAGGACACACACAAACACACCCACACACCAAGCACACACTAGGGCCAATTTAGAATCGCCAATCCACCTAACCTGCATGTCTTTGGACTGTGGGAGGAAACTGGAGCACCCGGAGACATCCATTTTAAATATTACATTTCAAAGATCTACAGTATAAAAATATTTTTTAATTTAAATGTGTTACAGATGCAAGTCCATATTAAGCCAGATTGAGTATTTTTCCTTTTCCTAAGTTTTAAACTTTATTAGCTTATGCATCCATGGTGACTCTAATGGCAACTTTATAAAAAAAGTAATTGTAATTTTAGTGTGTTGTGTGAAAGAATCAAGGAGAGCTGGTCTCTTTATTTACTGCACAAAAAGAAAGTGAAAATGAGAAAAAGTCAACAGCTAAAATCTGTGTTATGTAGAAAAAAGGACTTTGCTATATATAACACTGTTTCCCATTATGATGCCTCACTTGTTTGTCTCTGTTTACCTAGAGAATATGAAAACAACAGAATACTACGTTTTCTAAAGGTAAACTGAGGAACAGGCAGGTTCTGTGGCTTTGATGCTACCTTCACATGGTTAAGTTTTATTCTTCAGTGAACTGGCAGCCAGATGATTCTGTGGTGTGGCCCCTCCTTCTTGCAGCAGTGGGGTGAACGAGTGAATGTGGCGCCGCTGTGGTTTGTAGGCAGCCTCACTGAGACGCTGTCTATGCCTTGGTCTTACTTCCAAATTCAGATTTACTCTCTCTCTTTTTCTCAGTCTTTCAAAAACACGGCTTTGAATCAGACAGTAAAAGCATGCTGACTGTTGCGTGACAACGGGAAATGAAAAGGCAAACACAGCCAGTGGTTTCTGGTTTGGATGCCCTTTCTCATTTTTATTTTTAAGTTCTAATTTCCCAAAACAGCAAATCTTCCCTGTTATTTCTGTTTCAGTCAGTGGAGGATGAAAGCTTATCTTATATTTTAAAAATAACCAACAGAGTGACAATATTGTACTAAACAGCCATACCTTATGGGGTCTATCTCTCTAAAGTTATTGCATGGTTTTAACCTCATGTTACTGATCTATGAATATCTTATTTTATCTACAAAAAAACACTTTTATCTACTAATGAAAGTTTACTGTTTAAAGCTTTCATTAATATCTTTTTAATGGTCAGTAGAACTGTTTATATTATGGCCACCAAGTCATATGAATTCTGCCTTCATCATTATACAATGTCAGGTATTTTCTTTCACTCAATCTTTTTTTATAAAGGATTATTTGTGGAAACCACAATGCTTTATACATAGAGCACAGAATTTACAAAGATGCAGTATTAAACTGAAGCACAGGTGGAGTAAGTGACTTGCTGAGGTTCACAAAGAGAGCCAAGGGTGGAATTTGACCCCACGATCTTGTGGTTGTGGAAGCCCTACTTTAAAAAATAGCAATCCTCACTTTCTGCTTCATTCAAACATAAATACTCTTAGCTTCCCCAAACTGTTACTGTACCTCATCTCTGTTCAGCTCATTTACAAAGAGGCTGCTGGAATCCAACCTCTGACAAAAAATCCTTAGAAGATAACTTTTGTTTTCTGTTTATTACTTATAAAAACATAAATTGCCTAACCTCAGTCCCAGCTGTTTATTCCATATTAAGCAGGTCAATCACTTGGGTCATGGTTGCTCAAACACTTTACTGCAACCAAAACTCAGTCAAAGCTGAGTCTCTAAACTGCTTTCTTGGGTGGTATATTTCCAGCAAAAACAGTTCACATGCTCTCAGTGGATTAAGTATTATTTCAGCAAAAATAAGCGCTAATAAAAGATATATTTTATCATGTGCTGTTTCAGGCTGATGATGCCACCTTGTACATGGCAGTTCAATTGCTTCAATTATTATCTATGTACCAACTTTTATATGTTTACATTGAAATTTCCATAGCTATGCATCTTGGCGTCTTGTATGTGTTTAAACAAGCCTGCTCATTTCAAAATACATTCAGCGTTCCATGTGTCTAGATTAAAACCAGTTCGCCATAGTCCCTATTACAGTATATCCCCAAAGAATCAATCCGTCATGGTGAATGGATCTGAAGAATTTGAAATTCAGTCTGTATTGATTTGGATCGTCATAGCACTAGGGTAAAAATCTTAGTACATTGGAAAGGCCATGATCTCAATGATTATTCATGGTTGTGCTCTAGTGATGTCCGTCTCACTCGCCTCCAGGCCTATTTTCATGCTTGGTTTTCCTCCTGAAGCCTGCTGGGTGCATTCAGTGACCACACTTTGGGAGGAGGGCTCTGTTATGATTGGTGTGGTTCTTTCTGAGAATTTCTAAAGTATACATCTGTTTTTGGGTTTTATTACTGGAAGAATATAATTCTGAGTTTTGTTTTATTCCACATGCTAAATAATTCCCCTCACTCATTAAGGGGTGAGATTGACAGACAGATCGGGACAGCAAGCACTGTTATGCAGTCACTATATTGATTTGTGGGTACAGACTTCCAGGAGAGGCTTGGAGTAGAGCCACTGACCCAATGCATCAAGATGAGCCAACTGAGGTAGTTCAAGTATCTAATATGGATGCCTCCCAGACACCTCCCTGTGGAGGTTTTGTTGGTATAACCAGATGGGAGGACACCTGGGGAAGACCCAAGACTCAGGAAGGATTAAAAAAGTGGTGAAAATCCCTATTTGATAATTAATGATCCAATATTTATCCAACCTTTTCATTTTTGTCTCTTTTATCTTCTTTTAAGGTCTGCATAAATCCACAAAGACGGGACTCTAATATAGGAAACCTTTTACCCAAAACAACACCCAGTGGGTCAAATATAGGAAAACAGACTAATTTATTAAGTAACTGTATATAAGAAAAGGCATAGGGCCTAACTAAATTGCAGGTCACCCCGTTGCCCTCTTGAGTTTAAACTCAATATGCCCGGCGGAGGCCTAAAGTAGCTTTACATTCCATTCCAGGCTTATATCTTGCCAAGGCCTGCAATCATTTTCTGGATCAGTGCTTACCATACATCTGTAACCGAAACAGCAACCTACAATTCCATCTGCCAGATCCTGATGTCATTGCACCTGTAAGTCTACATTTTCCCTTAAATGGCTTAGTTATCTTGTCTTCCTGGTCAGAAGGAGAGGATGGTTTTTCATCTTTCTTCATGGGACTATATTCTATCTACAGAAGGGAGGAACTGCCATTTTTGGAATATCCTTCCTGGTGTTGGTCTTTACATTATACAAGGGTCAAACATCTCTGTCAACTGCTGGGTTGCTTACCCCCAAGTGTTCTTAAAAGGCATTGCCTACTTCTGCCTAGTCTGATGCTTTCTCATTTTTAAACCTCATTCACTTACCATTTCCTTTATGGGATAACTATCATGCACATAGGACAAACAACCCTTTACTAGTGCTCATCTTCCTGTACTAGCATACTGTCGTTGAAAAGCAACTAATTTTGTCTACCTTCTAGGCCCTTGGTGAACACTGTCCCAGTCCTTATGGTGATTTTTTCCTGCTTGCAATCTCCTTTTCAACCAATCCATCCTGTCAAAGTGTCCAATTTGTTTTCTCCTTTGTTTTCTGAGATCATTAGTGTTATAAAAGACAGCTGCAGCAAATGAATCATAGGCATGTGACAATTAGAATCTCCACAAACTAAAGTACAGTAATCCCTCCTCTATCGCGGGGGTTGCGTTCCAGACCCCCCCGCGAAAGGTGAAAATCCGCGAAATAGAAACCATATGTTTATATGGTTATTTTTATATTGTCATGCTTGGGTCACAGATTTGCACAGAAGCACAGGAGGTTGTAGAGAGACAGGAACGTTATTCAAACACTGCAAACAAACGTTTGTCTCTTTTTCAAAAGTTTAAACTGTGCTCCATGACAAGACAGAGATGACAGTTCCGTCTCACAATTAAAAGAATGCAAACATATCTTCCTCTTCAAAGGAGTGCGTGTCAGGAGCAGATAATGTCAAAGAGATAGAGAGAAAAAAGCAAACAATCAGAAATCAATAGGGCTGTTTGGCTTTTAAGTATGCGAAGCACTGCCGGACAATGCAGCTGCTAGGAAGGGAGCAATATAAAGGTAGCCTTTCAGCATTTTCTTAGAGGAGTGTCCGTATCGTCTAGTGGTGCGAACAGCCCCCCCTGCTCACACCCCCTCCATCAGGAGCACAGAATGTCAGAGAGAGAGAGAGAGAGAGAGACAGAGAAAAACAAACAATTAAAAATCAATACGTGCCGTTCGAGCTTTTAAGTATGTGAAGCACCATGCAGGAAGCATATCGCTTGACAAAACAGCCACATTTAAGCCCAGCAAGGAAGAGAGCAATGTGAAGGTAATCTTTCAGTGTTTTTTGAGGAGTGGCCGTAACTTCTAGGGGTGCGAACAGCCCCTGTGCTCACAATATATTTGAGGAGTTTTATTTAATACGTAATACATGCTCTGATTGGGTAGCTTCTCAGCCATCTGCCAATAGCGTCCCTTGTATGAAATCAACTGGGCAAACCAACTGAGGAAGCATGTACCAGAAATTAAAAGACCCATTGTCCGCAGAAATCCGCGAACCAGCAAAAAATCTGCGATACATATTTAAATATGCTTGCATATAAAATCTGCGATAGAGTGAAGCCGCGAAAGTCGAAGCGCGATATAGCGAGGGATTACTGTATATGTTTTATTTATTTATGTCATTGTCAATGAGCAAAACATTTTTGTTGGTTTCAAAAACGTGTGTGAAACTAACAAAATGCTGAAGGTAAGTATTCTTAGACTTCTTTTCAGAGTATAAAAAGGTGTTTCTGTAAACACTGCTCTGCTGTTTGCAATTAACATGCAGTTTTAATTGGTATAGTTTAAATATAAAAGAAATATGTCTCTTTTTTCTGTAGTAATGTTTTTTCTGGATTTCTTCACTCTCCATTCGTGTTGCTTCTGAAACACTATCAGGACCTAGTCTGTACCTCACACCAACACAGCATTAAAAAAAACCTAAATATAATTTATTTGTTCAGACTAAATGGTTGCAGATGACTAAATGGTTGTATGCTGTAGTCTTAAAATGTATATATGGAATACATATAAAACTGGACATATAGCATATTTGTGTATTTCAGGATGAAATTCAAATTATATTCAGTTCTAGCATACTGTATCTGAAGTTGAATATGTTGCAACATACATACCACTCATCAGTCATTAGATTTTTTACATTAACTAGGGTGGTGGGGTTTCAATTGAAACAATCAGCCAAATATTCTATAACAGATTTAAAGTTAATAATGTCTTGAAAATTCAGTAATTCTACTAGGAGTGGCTTTTATGGGGCTATTATTGTCAAATTCTTTCTTGCATGTACTAAACATTAAACATTGTGGAACGAGCCCCAGACACAGACAGGTAGACATGATAAATTCACCACCACATGTTTATTTACAGTTCTATTTACAAATGTCAATAAGTGCACACACAACAAACCCCCAAGACTTCCCCAAAGTCCAGGTCTCTCACACTCTACCTTTCTTCTCTTCAGGCCGCCTCCAGCAAGCTCAGTCCTTCTCCTCACCCGACTCCAGCCCTCAATGAAGGGAGGCGGCCCCTTTTATTATCCCTCGGATGTGCTCCAGGTGTACACCGGCAATCTTCCACCGACACGCCCCAGTGTGGCGGAAGTGCCGGCCGTATCCCCGGAAGCACTCCGGGTGTCCCTGCTCCTCATCCCCCCAGCACTTCCTGGTGTGGCGGAAGTGCTGAGGTCCAGGCCTGCTAAGGCATCTAGGCGCCCCCTGGCTTTGACCACGGGCCCCTACAGGATTGAGCTTCAAAGCTCTGCACCCGTGGCCCCCAAAGCAACCAGGGAGGTCGCCCCCTCATGGTCTGGAGGAGGCATGAGCCCTCCTCCGGTCCTCTTGGGCATCCCAGCTGGGTACCACCCCCAGCTGCGTGCCACAACATGTTGCTACTTTTTGGCACCATGATTAATACCTAGAATATCTACCTTACCTTGAAAGTTTTGTATTTCTTAGTTAAATACCCACCTTACCATAAAAATTGTGTCTTCATTACCTAAAAAACCCAAGTGAATAAAAACTTAAAATTTAAAAAATGTGTTACTTTAAAATGTAATACTTTAAAAACTGTTGTTATTTGGGGAGTGTGAAATACCATAATAACTTCTATTTCCATAGAAGTAGTTCAGACAGTCAACAAAACTCTCACAAAGTAGCTTGGTGGAAAAGGTTCCTATACAGAAGTGAGGCACAGCAGTCTACAGTAAGATTGTATGTGGCTACAGTTAAAAAACTGATCTGATATCTATAAATGAATATGATAGGATGCATCGTCTGTACAGTCCATTTGGATGACTGGTTTGTTCTTTCTAAAGGGAAAACACAAAAGGCTAATGCATGTATTTTCACAGAAAAAAGATACAAAAGAGAATTTATTGTGACTAATGAGAGCCTTCCATTAAATCATCATGGACTATTGTTTACATGAGTGGTGCAGATCTTGCTTTTTTTCCATTAGAAGGAATGTCAGATATAAACAAGTCGGTACATTAAAAGATAAAATTGGTAAGCAAGATTTACAAACTTGTCATTCTTATTCTTTTTGCTGCTCCCATTAGGGGATGCCACAGTGGATCATCTTCTTCCAAATCTTTCTGTCCTCTGCATCTTGTTCTGTTACACCCATCACCTGCATGTCCTCTCTCACCACATCCATAAACCTTCGCTTAGGCTTTTCTCTTTTCCTCTTCCCTGGCAGCTCTATCCTTAGCATCCTTCTCCCAATATACCCAGCATCTCTCCTCTGCATATGTCCAAACCAACGCAATCTCGCCACTCTGACTTTGTCTCCCAACCATCCAACTTGAGCTGACCCTATAATGTACTCATTTCTAATCCTATCCATCTTCGTCACACCCAGTGCAAATCTTAGCATCTTTAATTCTGCTACCTCCAGCTCTGTCTCCTGCTTTCTGGTCAGTGCCACCGTCTCCAACCCATATAACGTAGCTGGTCTCACTGCCGTCCTGTAGACTTTCCCTTTCATTCTTGCTGATACCCGTCTGTCACAAATTACTCCTGACACTCTTCTCCACCCATTCCACCCTGCCTGTACTCTCTTTTTCACCTCTTTTCCACAATCCCCATTACTTTGTACTGTTGATCCCAAGTATTTAAACTCATCCACCTTCACCAACTCTACTCCTTGCATTCTCACCATTCCACTGACCTCCCTCTCATTTACACACATGTATTCTGTATTGTTCCTATTGACCTTCATTCCTCTCCTCTCTAGAGCATATCTCTACCTTTCCAGGGTCTCCTCAACCTGCTCCCTACTATCGCTACAGATCACAATGTCATCAGCAAACATCATAGTCCATGGGGACACCTGTCTAATCTTGTCTGTCAACCTATCCATCACAATTGCAAATAAGAAAGGGCTCAGAGCTGATCCCTGATGTAATCCCACCTCCACGTTGAATGCATCCGTTGCTCCTACCGCAGACCTCACCACTGTAACACTTCCCTTGTACATATCCTGTACAACTCTTACGTACTTCTCTGCCACTCCCGACTTCCTCATACAATACCACAGCTCCTCTCAAGGCACCCTGTCATATGCTTTCTCCAGGTCCACAAAGATGCAATGCAACTCCTTCTGGCCTTCTCTAAACTTCTCTATCAACATCCTCACATCAAACATTACATCTGTGATGCTCTTTCCTGGCATGAAACCATACTGCTGCTCACTAATCATCACCTCACTTCTTAACCTAGCTTCCACTACTCTTTCCCATAACTTCATGCTGTGGCTCATCAATTTTATTCCCCTGTAGTTACAGCAGTCTTACACATCCCCCTTATTCTTAAATATCAGCACCAGTACACTTCTTTTCCACTCCACAGGCATCCTCTCACTTTCCAAGATTCCATTAAACAATCTGGTTAAAAACTCCACTGCCATCTGTCCTAAACACCTCCATGCTTCCATAGGTATGTCATCTGGACCAACGGCCTTTCCATTTTTCATCCTCTTCATAGCTGTCCTTACTTCCTCCTTGCTAATCCGTTGCACTTCCTGATTCACTATCTGCACACCATCCAACCTCTTCTCTCTCGCGTTCTCTTCATTCATCAGCCTCTCAAAGTACTCTTTCCATCTGCTCAACACACTCTCCTCGCTTGTGAGTACGTTTCCATCTTTATCCTTTATCACCCTAACCTGCTGCACATCTTTACCAGCTCGGTCCCTCTGTCTAGCCAATCGATACAGGTCCTTTTCTCCCTCCTTAGCGTCCAACCTTTCATACAACTCATCGTACCCTTTTCCTTAGCCTTCGCCACCTCTCTCTTCACCTTGCGCCTTATCTCCTTGTACTCGTCTACTTTCTGCATCTCTCTGACTATCCCACTTCTTCTTTGCCATCCTCTTCCTCTGTATACTGTCCTGTATTTCCTCATTCCACCACCAGGTTTCCTTTTCCTTCTTCCTCTATCCAGATGTCATGCCAAGCACCCTTCTTGCTGTCACCCTTACTATATCTGCTGTAGTTTCCCAGCTGTCTGGTAACTCTTCACTGCCACCCAGTGCCTGTCTCACCTCCTCCCTAAACTCAACCTTGCAGTCTTCCTTTTTGAACTTCCACCATTTGATCCTTGGTTCTGTCCTCACTCTCTTCCTCTTCTTGATTTCCAACGTCATCCTACAGACCACCATCCTATGCTGCTTAACTACACTTTCCTCTGCCACCACTTTGCAGTCTTCAATCTCCTTCAGATCAACTCTTCTGCATAGGATGTAATCTACCTGTGTGCATCTTCCTCCACTCTTGTACGTAACCCTATGTTCCTCCCTCTTCTTAAAATACGTATCCACCACAGCCATGTCCATCCTTTTGGCAAAATCCACTATCCTCTGACCTTCTTCATTCCTCTCCTTGACACCATACCTACCCTTCACCTCCTTGTCTCCACTGTGCCCTTCACCAACATGCCCATTGAAATCCGCTCAAATCACCACTTTCTGTCCCTTGGGTATACTGTTCATCACTTCATCCAACTCACTCCAAAAATCTTCTTTCTCACCCATTGCACACCCAACTTGCACGATTTTCCATTTAATACTAATAATGACATGAAGGGTATACAGTAATCCCTCGCTATATCGCGCTTCGCCTTTCGCGGCTTCACTCCATCGCGGATTTTATATGTAAGCATATTTAAATATATATCGCGAATTTTTTGCTGGTTCGCGGATTTGTGCGGACAATGGGTCTTTTAATTTCTGGTACATGCTTCCTCAGTTGGTTTGCCCAGTTGATTTCATACAAGGGACGCTATTGGCAGATGGCTGAGAAGCTACCCAACTTACTTTTCTCTCACCCTTGCGCTGACTTTCTCTGATCCTGACGTAGGGGGATTGAGCAGGGGGGCTGTTCGCACACCTAGACGATAAGGACGCTCGTCTAAAAATGCTGAAAGATTATCTTCACGTTGCTACCTTCTGTGCAGCTGCTTCCTGAAGCGACATGCTGCACGGTGCTTCGCATACTTAAAAGCTCGAAGGGCACGTATTGATTTTTGCTTGCTTGTTTTTCTCTGTCTCTCTCTCTCTTTCTGTGCTCTTGACGGAGGGGGTGTGAGCTGCCGCCTTCAACAGCTTTGTGCCTCGGTGCTTCGCATACTTAAAAGCCAAATAGCCATATTGATTTGTTTGCTTTCCTCTGTCTTTATGACAGTCTCTGCACCTGACGCGCACTCCTTTGAAGAGGAAGATATGTTTGCATTCTTTTAATTGTGAGACGGAACTGTCATCTCTGTCTTGTCATGGAGCACAGTTTAAACTTTTGAAAAAGAGACAAATGTTTGTTTGCAGTGTTTGAATAACGTTCCTGTCTCTCTACAACCTCCTGTGTTTCTGCGCAAATCTGTGACCCAAGCATGACAATATAAAAATAACCATATAAACATATGGTTTCTACTTCGCGGATTTTCTTATTTCGTGGGTGGCTCTGGAACGCAACCCCCGCGATGGAGGAGGGATTACTGTAATATGTGAATGCTTTAGTCCAAATATCAAATAAACAGGTGCACTTTAATTTAAGAATATTACAATCGACAGAACCCTAATATATGTTCAAATGACAAGTCATGTTCATGGCACAGCGTTTTCAAATAGTGACGTTTTCATATATGAATGTTTGTGTGCTGCGATGGGCTGGCGCCCTGCCCGGGGTTTGTTTCCTGCCTTGTGCCCTGTGTTGGCTGGGATTGGCTCCAGCAGACCCCCGTGACCCTGTAGTTAGGATATAGCGGGTTGGATAATGGATGGATGGATGTGTGTGTGCATGCGCGAGAGAGGCATTGTCATGCTGATGGTGTATGCGCCCAAAAAGAAATAAGCCTTTGATTTCAGAGTGTAACAGCTGGTGTAATATTTTGCTACTTGTAAAAGATACCGTTGAAGGCATCTAAGCAGACACACAAAAGTTGTTGAATCATGACTTCTTTGTATCTTGTTATCACTTGAATTTTTTGTTATTCAGTTTTATTCTTGAATAAATGCACACTTATTTTATTATAACTTTGCAAAAGTGTTTTTTTTTTATATTCCAGTGACCACTTAAATGAGATCAAATGTCTGTGCCTCTCTCGCGTATGCACACACACATTCATACATGAAAATATCACTTTTTAAAACGCTATGCCTATTGAACATATGTTGTCATTTGAACATTTTTTTTTTCCATTTTGCCTGTACTCCGCGTTATGGTGCATGCTACTGAAAATGCAGACAGACTTCTTCTTTTTGAGTGCATACACCATCAGCATGACACTGCCAGATCTAAACACTAGCGTGGTGAATTGGTCATATACTAAAGTGACTATAGCTGCAGGTGGAATTCCCATTTTACTTATGGTGCCAAGCAGAGTTGCAGCAATCTATTAGCCAGAGAAAGCTCTGCGAAGAAGCTGTCTGTTGTTATGGCCCTGCCTTTGTCCAGTGTGATAGCGGTCACAGGACGTATCTTTGATTGCTGGTACAACAAATCGTTCTGAGCAGAATCAAGCACAGTACCAAATGTGGTCATCACTGATGTTGTGAAAAGAATGGAGATAAACGGATTCAACTCAGAGAAGGAGAGGCAAGTTTGTTGTACCACGTGAACGTCACTGAGAGAATAAAACTGAATAATAAAAAAAGCACTAACTTTTACTAGTAGCCAAAATGTACAACAGGTGTTATAGACTCAAATCAACTGTATGTTTTTATTATATTACCAGTAACGGCACACTTGACATGAGCATTCATAGTTTTCATACTCTTTCTCTGTATGTTTAGCATTCGTTTGCTCAGATGTTGATGCACTTGCTGCTTCCTGAGCAGCTCTTCTTTACTCTACCCAAGTGGCCTGCTTCTTCTATTCTTTTGTCATCATCTTTTCACATTAAAACTAATTAAGTCAGTGTTTGTGTTACAATTACTTAGTACGTTTTCTTTAATTTTTCACTTAAGCTGGCACTTAAGTCTTCATTCTGCCTCAAGAATGATTTAAGATATGAAGACGTAGAGAAGTGATGGCGAAGGTGGTAGGGATGAAAATGGCGCCCATATGCATGCACTGCATGGCTGCCCAGCTGGCCGCTGCCGAGAGTTGATTCTACAATAAAATAAAATAAAAATAAAAAGAGGAATAACCTTGGAGGGCAATCATCACCCCAAAAGCAGATAGTAGACGTCACGTAGTATATGTGTACCAAATTTAAGGTCAATAGGTCAAATGGTTTGCGAGCTACAGGTGATTTAAAATCCTGGACAGACAAATGAACAGCCACAGTAGCGTATTATATATAAAGATAGTAATAATAATAGCAACTCAATACTCAAAACGCAGAGCATTTGGTCTCAAGCCAGCAACCTTTCGGTTATAAGGCAGCAGCTCATACCTCTCTCTGCACCATCCAGGAATATGTAGAGGGTGTCCCAAAATTCACGCAAGATTTGAATTTGGCGCCATTTGTGCAGTAAAAGTGTTGCCAACGAAAAAAAAGACAGCGTGACAGCTCACTGTTCAGGGTTATTAAAAATGGAGCGTTACACGAAAGAACAACGCGTTTCATTGTTGAGCAATATTTTAAAAATAATGAAGGTTTGGCAGCTACAGTTCGCAATTTTCGTACAAAATATGGTCGGAATAGTGATTTAACTTCATCAACTGTGAAGAGATTAATTTAGAAAATTCAGGGAAACTGGATCAATTAGTGATCTTAGACACTCTGGCCGTCCTTCAACAAGTCGTTCAACACAAAACATCGAAGCAGTTTGTGAGAGTGTTGCTGAGAGTCCAGCAACATCAATTCTGCACAGTGGTCAAGATTTGAACATTTCCAGAAGGTCTCTACAGCGTATTCTCACGAAAGATTTGCATCTTCATGCTTACAAAGATCAACTGAGTCAAGAACTGAAGCCTACTGACCACGCACAGCGAAGAGAGTTCGTTGAATGGATTTTGGAACAACAACAAGTGAATGCCGATTTTTCGAACAAAATCATCTTCAGCGATGAGGCTCATTTTCATCTTGATGGCTTCGTTAATCGTAAAAATTGTTGCATTTGGGGTTCAGAAAATCCACGAGCGATTGTTGAGAAACAAATGCATCCACAACGTGTCACTGTTTGGTGCGGATTCTGGGCTGGAGGCATCATCGGACCATTCTTCTTTGAAAATGCGGCTGGTCAGGCAATAACAGTTAATGGTGCTCGCTATCGCGACATGATAATCCAGCTTTTTGCGCCTAAATTGCAAGATATGGATGTGGACAACATGTGGTTTCAACAAGACGGTGCCACATGCCGTACAGCCCGAGAAACAAATTCAATTACTGCATCAGTCATTTCCTGGTCGTGTAATTTCCACTTTTGGTGATCAGAATTGTCCGCCCAGATCATGCGATTTAACGCCATTGGACTTTTTTCTTTGGGGTTTTTTGAAGTCTAAGGTTTATGCCATCAAGCCCACGACCACCCACGCCTTGAAGGAGAAAATTAAGCGCTGTATCAACGAAATTCAGCCACATTTATTCAAAATGGTCATGAAAAATTTTGACAAATTGAGCTTGGGTTTGTAACTCATTGACAGCAACATGTAAATTGAATGTTGTTGTTTTTTTTTTTTTACTTTGGTTATATTCTTGAATAAAAGTGCACATGTTTATTTGATATCTGGACTAAAGTCCAAATGCATGTATTCGAAATAACGATATACTGTATTATTTACCCTATAATAATAATAATAATAATAATACATTTTATTTATATAGTGCCTTTCCCCACAACTCCAGGCACATCACATTCAGATAAGGAGCCTTGGTTTGAGCTGGGAGAACTTTTTGCCTGAGCTGAGCTCTGTCAAAGGGGGGGATGGAACAGCAGGCTGCTTGTGCTGAATGACACATTTACAAAACAAACATGCTGATGGAGAGGTGCAAAGGAATTTATCCCCCCTACCAATGGAACTCAACTTGGGCAAAAAGCTCTCCCAGCTCAAGCCTTGTTTATCTTGGTGTGAGTTGCCTGGAGTTGTATAATGTAAATAATATATCGCTATTTAGAACACATGCATTTCATTTGTGTTCCATGTCTACAACAATCTATTTAAGTGTAGGATGACAATAAAATATCAGAAATGCAAGAAATGTTGAACTCACACCTAAAACACAAATGTTTTTAATGTTTTAGTACCAATGACAACATTTTGACATTAAGTGTATAATGTGTGAAGACTGAAGTTCAAATATCAAATAAACACTTTCACAAAAGGTACACGTATAACAAAACAAGTGTGCTTTTACTCAAGCATATAACCGAAGAAAAAGAAATTGGGTTAGGGTACAACACTACCATGACCACTTTGGTGGTACTGTGGTAAGAATTGGTGATTCATAATCAAGAGGTTGTGGGTGCAGTCCTGGCCACTTCCCAGAATTACCATTTTGAGCTGCTCTTATTGTTACTATTAATAAATAAAAACTTATATTTGATTTGAGTCTGTAACAGCAGGTGTAAATGTATGGTACTTGTAAAGGTTAGCGTTTTTTTTTATTATTCAGTTTTATTCTCTCTGTTGCATTCATGCTCCCCACGATCTGATACTGCTGTTTTCAAATAAAGACGTGCTATAACAGAGGTGAACTCAGATGAGGATGAGCAAGGCACGCCAAGCTTGCCAAGGTATCGTGCAAAGTTCTGTTTGTGATTATGTTTTGTGATGGTCTTTATATAAAAAAAACATTTATATATTACTTATATAAAAGCCATATCGAATCAAATGTTATTTACCTGTTTACCTTGATTTATTTACTTACCTTCCTACAGCATAAAGTCACAAGTAGACTGCAGAGCTTCCTGTGGTAGATCAGAACGGGTATGCTAACAAAGTACATAAGTAATGCCACTAAAAGTGTGGCGGCAGCTTCTACCTGCAGCTATAGACTCTTCAGTACGCGAGTGACTCTCCACGCTAGTGTTTAGATCTGACAGTGTACCCAAGAAAAGAAGCCTGACTGCATTCTCGTACCATTGCTCGCATAACGAAGTGTCAGCATGGCACTGCCAATATTGAACAGGAGTTGCACTGCACTAGCCTTATCATTAAAATCTGACTTTGGATTACAACACTGCTGAACATTTTTGGAATTAAACAATTTTACTTAAATGGTTAAAGTACAATACAATACAATACAATACAATACAGTTTATTTTTGTATAGCCCAAAATCACACAGGAAGTGCCGCAATGGGCTTTAACAGGCCCCCAACCTTGACTCTCTAAGAAGACAAGGAAAAACTCCCAAAAAAACCTTGTAGGGAAAAAACGGAAGAAACCTTGGGAAAGGCAGTTCAAAGAGAGACCCCTTTCCAGGTAGGTTGGGCGTGCAGTGGGTGTCAAAAGAAGGGGGTCAATACAATACAATGCAGTACACAGAACAGAACAATTTCTCAATATAGTAAGAAATAAAAAATATAAATTTTAGAAGTACAGAGCAGAATTTAACAGTAGATGATATATCCCATAATAAGATTTGGATTTGTGTTTAAAGTAAAAAAATTAAGCCAAAAAATGAAAGAACTTCTATAGTTATTTTACTCCTTCTGGCCCCTTAAGCTCCTGTAATATTTTCCCCCTTGACTGCCTGCTGTTTGCCTTTATATGAGGTTAACTTTACTTTTCTCTGTCTGTTCTCCTATCTTTGTGCCCTTCTTATTACTTACTTACTTTGAAGCTCTCCACTCACACTGTTTGTATTCCTATCTTATTATGCTGTCACTGTCTTAATTTCTCTTCTTTCCTGATTTCTAATAACTGTTCAGTCTACTTTTTGTTTTGTCTGCACCTACAGCCTCTTGTGCCTGATTAGCACCTCAATACTACTCGCCTGCCTAAGTTGCTCCTCTCTTTACTGTGCTATATGATGCTCTATCCAATTATTTGTTATATGCCTTGACTTTTTTCCACTAAGTAATCACTGTTACTGTTACTTTTAACTATTTGTTTCTACGACGCTGGTTATTCACTTTCTGAGTTTCCAGTGTCAGCTACTGCTGCTTACCCTGCCTTGCCAATACTAGTATGAATAGAAATAACAAGAGCAAGTATAAGTACAAGTAATGAGTAACTTTTTTGATGCTACTCCAAACACTCTGCTTTTACTCCTGTATGGCCAAAAAAAGCAAAAAACCATTTCTGAAGGAAAAAAATGCTTTAAAAATTCCAGTATGGCTCCTTAGTGGCAACCAAAAAAACAAAGTTTTAGAAGAAAAGTGTATCTTTTAATTAACTCTCACACTTCAGAACACAAAACTCTCAGACGCTTCTTTTCCACTCATAAGGATGACAGTCAGTCAGTTAGTATGTCTCAGTTTCTAAGTCCTCCTTGAGTGTGTTTTAATTCCCATTGATAATTTAGCATTGTTTTATACACAGGAGATGACTACTTTTTCTAATATTATTTGTTAAGAACTTACTTGGTTCTTTCCCAGTGGCCACTGCTTAAAGTACCAACATGAGGATGATCACACAGCTCTACACAGTAAAATAAATGCTCCTTTTTAGGTTACATTGTTAATATAAGTTCTTTTGTTTGTTATTCTCTATTGTAAAAAAGTTTTCAAAAACTGGCATGTGAACTATATCTTAAAAAGAAAAAATAACTAAAAAGAAAATTAAAAACAAGCATAATTGCAGTCAATGTCAGCTCTTGATCTTCTCTTCCTTTGTAGTTTCACAAACCCAATTTAAACTTACTCTATCTGTTGATACAGACCCAAACTAATAGAATATTAAGGAAATACTAGTGACATGGAAAAGAAGGTATAGGAATGGCAGAAATAGGTGTATGGTAGCAACATGGACTGAAAATGTGTGACCTTTGATGGTGAAAATAAAGGTAAAGAATAACCAAAAATAACTCACTCTTGTCTGTGAGCTTAACACATGATTTTTAAAAAGCTTCAACAAGACTAAATTTATAAGTGCATTGATTACTAAAGATTAAACATCAAGAACTTTTTTTAGCAAGCTTAAGTTTCTGTGCATAATATGTAAAAGAGGCTTTTTTACCTACATATATGTCCTGGAATGGGGAAGTAAACAAGAACAAGGGCAAGAGAATAAATAGCTGACATGCTCTTCATGCAACATGAAGCTTACTTATCCTGAAGCAAACACATTCAATTCCCAGAAACCCCACTATGACAGATGGGCTTCCTTCAACTATTGTTATTAAACAGTGTCAGATGACGTTAAAAGCAACCTATATTCATGTTTCATTTAGCACATTTTTTATTTGTCTTACCGTTGCCAATACAGGTATTAGTGGGATTAAGGTGGAGCGATCATAAAAAAGTTGTGAAAATGTCTAGAAGTCATGACAAACCATTACATCAGTAGAGCTTTGTATGTAAATGTTTAAGTCACCTATCTAGATTAGTTTATCATAAATTACTATTTCCAATTGAAAGTTCCTAACTTTTAGGTTTCAGACAGAATTTTTCAATAAGTATAAGTATGTGTAAGTATATTTTCACTTTTTATCTTTTTTGAATGATTTGTTTTTCATGTGTTTTGTTATTATGTAACTTTTATTAACAGAAATATGGATTGAGTATATGAACATCAAGGGTAAATGCAGCCATCATGACGTAACTGCTGAGGCACTGCCCTCCGCCTTTATATTCTAGTTTTATTTATTGTTTATTGATTGTTGTAGAATTCAGAGCTTGTTTTAAAAGTAGTTGTTAGATTTTCTGGTTCCGGGTTCTTTCTTTGCCTTTGGATTTGATTATTATGTTAGGATTTGGACTTGCTTACTTTGGGTTGCCCTTTTAGGCATACCCTTATTGCTTATTTTCTGCTTTTTCTTTCTGACATGGGGAGGCTTTAAGTGGTGGACAAGGGGCCTGAAACCACAAAAATGGATGCATGTTTAATTAAAATAAGTCTCAAATAAAGTGTATTCTTTTCCTCAGTTTGTTAAGGTCACAGTTGTAAATATGTTAATAATCAATGAATTAGGCACAGGGTGATACAGTGGTAGCACTGCTATCACACAGTAAGGAGTCTAGGGGTCACACCCTGTGTGCTCCATATGCAATATTTGCATGTTTTCCCTGTTTCTTCATGGGTTTTCTCTAGGTGCTCCAGTTTCCTCCCATAGTCCAAAGTAATGTTGTATGGTATACCAGTACTAAAAAACTACTGAACTAACAGATATGTTTAACAGCATTATACCAGCATTGTGCTAAATTCAGTAATCTTACTACATGAAAATAGACCTGAAATTCCTTTATGATGCCTTTATTGAAAGGTAAGCTTTGTCTATTTAAAAAAGGGTACAGAGAGCACAAACCAAGCAAGCTGATTCTCTGCAAAGTGTGTATGTTTTTAGATGCTTACAATGTGCTTGGTGCTCCATATCGGTGCTGAGTTTATGTCACTAGCAGAAGGCAACACATCAAATCTTTTCAAGAATTTATATCTTGCTTATTCCAATATCTTCCAGGGGCTCAGAACCTAAAAGGTGTGATATGATATTTACAGGAAAACTATGCAAAACGACACATTTTATTTACTAACTAAAAAGACTACAATATGTAAGCTTTTGAGGCAACTCAGGCCCCTTGTTCAGGCAAGATGTATGCATCTTGATTACATCTTGCCTGAAGAAGGGGCCTGAGTTGCCTCAAAAGCTTGCATATTGTAATCTTTTTAGTTAGCCAATAAAAGGTGTCATTTTGCTTGGATTTTCTCTACATTCGTAATGGCTAACACGGTACAACACCCTAGTACTACAGGAAAACTATGAAAAGTTAAGATTAATGTATTTCGATAGGTTAACAAATGCAGCATTTTCACACTCTCAGAGTTCAAAAAATTATTTTTTTCCGAGCTTGTTTGATAACATACACTAACACAAACTACATTAAGCCTAATTGTTGTGATTTGCACATTTCACTAATGATATTTATTATCAGCCAAGGACATTTTGAAGTGTTTTGTTCCCGATTTAATGTATTAGGAAATTTGCAACTTTATTTTGTTTTTTTTCCCTTAGAGACATTCTTACGTTCAAATATTTCAAATATTAAATATATTGTAATGACTGGGCTGGCAATTCACAGGGCCATGTAGCTTGACATGACATTATGAGACAGCTCATTTTCTGAAGGAGCAGTGGGTTAGGCAAATGAAGCACTGCAATGAGTTTGGGAGAATGGGGAGGGTAGGGGGGTCTAAGAGGAGGAAAGTGGAAAGAGTTCATAGTCGGTTGGTGGAATGTGCACGAAGGTAGAAGACTTGTAACAGAAGATATGGAAAGCTATTGATAGGGAGAATAAGAATTTGCTGGACTGCAAGACCAGCACAGCAGAAGTATCACCATAGTGTGTGGCAGAAGAACATGTGAGTATGAGAGTGAACAGAACAGTGATCAGGAGCAGAGAGAAGAGATAGAGAAGGAAGGAAAGGGGCTTTTCTTTTGCTTCAGGGCATTATTTGGACGTTGGGTGATAGTAGCAGGGTTTGTGGGTCAGGAGTGCTCAGTGCTGCATAAGGCATTTCACCAAGACTCACCAGTGATTTCAGTTTCCTGCACGAGTACCTGTATTGTTCTTCCCTGCTTGGTTGTGTTTGTTACAATATTTAAAATAAATTAAAGTCACCACCATGTTGTTACTATTGGTGGTGTTTAGTTTTGTCAATACTTTTTTAATTTATTTTTTTTTAAATTACAAAAATATCTTTTACTTAATACTGTTTTAGTACCAGTACTGAGGTGCAAATTGGTTTTGGTACCAAAGTCACAATTTAAGTATCAATCCGTCACTAGCCAAATTACATGTAGGTTAGGTGAATTGGCAATGTTAAATCATCCCTTGATGAACAGAACTGTGAGACATTAACAATATTTTTGTTGAATGAAAAAATTAAAGATGAAAATGAATTAAATGAAAATAGAAGATCATTTGGCCAAGTAAAATGACAATGCTGCAATTCACAAAAGTCTCTTTACATTTGACATAAATTTCTTTGTAGCACCATTGTGTTGAATTTCTGAGGTCTGGGTCACCCATATGTAGCCTAAGTTTCTGTGCTGTGTTGTGTCAGTTACAGTAGTTGTGATACAATTAGACTGAGAACACGGGAATGTGACTTTCGTCTTGTTGAATGCACCATGAAATGAAATTTTCTGTTTAATTCATTGTCCTACCAACTGGAGTCACTAAAATGACAACACAAAAAAAGTCTGCATGGGACTTATGACTGATTGAAATTTGTCATAACATTAGGCCAATTTTCATAACAAGTTTATTTTGCATAAGATATGGTTTCTGACTAGTTTTCTCAATGAGGCCCTAGGTCTGGCCTTTTCATGTATGCATCCCCTTTTTCAATTTTTTGTGCTGCTAATTACAGCACTAAGAACAGGATAAGGTAATGGATGTCAGTAGATTTATAAGTATATTGAATTTGGTTTTAATATGTAATGTTAGAATTACAAAGAATGTAACATTCCTAAATTTTTGGAGATATCTGAAATGTTACATTAAGATTTTATGTGACCTCAGCATTTAAACTTTCCTAAATGTTACAAAAAAGATACCTATAAACTTTGATGATGCAGAAAATACTTCAAGAATTATTCTTTATAGTTTTGAACACATATTTTGACACATCTGTCAACAGCATTATGTTAAATATTCTTGAGAATTTATCTGGACTACCATGAGTTTCAACTTATTTAAATAGTGTATGTGCAGATGTTTGAGCATGCCACTCTGATACTTCTGTGTGCAGTCAAATAAGGTCTTTGCTGTGTCTTTGCAGAAGCCAATTTCTTCATGTATTTTAATTTTCACTAATTCCACTGAAACTAAAGTGTGAGGAATGTTGGATACATCAGAGTCATCAAAACCAATTAAACATAAATTTAAAATATTAGATATAATTAGCTATGATGTTTCTGCTATGGAAATTCTGGAGTGGCCACAGAGGCCTTGGAGAGATAAGAGGTGGAGCCATTCTGCCCATGTGTATGTGTGTGTGATAGAGACTTCCTAGTTTTTAACCTTTTTTTGTATTTTAGTGAAGCTTCATCTTCTGTTCCTTCATTCAAAAAAATACTGCCAGTTCCACCTTATGGCAGAACACTTGTAATTGTTAAAAAGCCATATTAGCACTAGAGAATGTCCAGAGAAAAAGCAGCTAGACTTATTCCAGAACTGAAGAAATAAAGACTGAAGGAACTAAATCTTTTCAGGTTAATCAAAAAGAACAACAAATGTGACATCATAGAACTATTTAAAATAACAAGTTGAAAGGCAATTATTAGTATACATGAAAGGGTAAATTTCTAAAAACTTTAGAAAGTTTTTCTTTGTAGAATGAACAATTGATGCATGTAATATTATGCCAAAAAGTTTGGCAGACAGTTCTATTTTGGTGACTTGCAAAATTAATTCAATAGGTATTAGCAAGAAATGTTCAGTAGAGTAATCTATTCTTTTCAAAACTGTTCTCATGTTCTTACAGTATATGGTAATAACACAGATGTTTACTTATTACAGAGTGTTATTTTTATTATGTCTTTAATTACTTAAGTGAGGTGAAACTGTGAATGAGTAAGAATTCTTGCTTTAATTACAGAAAAGACTTGTAGAGAGTGGAGTTTAGCAAATGGCAAGAAAACACTGACAACTCTTAACTCAAACAACTATCCATCCATCCATTTTCCAACCCGCTGAATCCGAACACAGGGTCACGGGGGTCTGCTGGAGCCAATCCCAGCCAACACAGGGCACAAGGCAGGAACCAATCCTGGGCAGGGTGCCAACCCACCGCAGGACACACACAAACACACCCACACCCACAGCACACACTAGGGCCAATTTAGAATCGCCAATCCACCTAACCTGCATGTCTTTGGGAGGAAACTGGAGCGCCCGGAGGAAACCCACACAGACACAGGGAGAACATGCAAACTCCACGCAGAGAGGACCCGGGAAGTGAACCCGGGTCCCCAGGTCTCCCAACTGCGAGGTAGCAGCGCTACCCACTGCGCCACCGTGCCGCCTCAAACAACTAATCTAAACCAAACATAGATCTTTTATATGGATGCAACCTTTATTTCTCACATTTCCACAGTTCGGAAAATCTGCTTTCCCTAGCTTCTCCAGCATTTTTAATATGAAATATCACTTTGTTATTACATAGTCATTTTAAAATACTGAAGCAGTGATCTCAATGCAGTTTATTTCAGTGAAGTTTATAGTCAGTTTTATACTCCTTTTTTGGCATAGGTTTCACAAATTATATTTATGTATGGTTCACAGATAACTCTTTAGATACTGGAAATTTGAATCTAATTATTATATTCCCAAGCAGCATTGAGCATTAAGCTACACAACATGCAGAAACAAATTCAGTGAATAAGTATATTGTAATAAACACAAACTAGAAACTCCAGTTTAGAGAACATGTGATTTTAAGGGTGACAAATGTTAGAAGTATGTGTTTATAACAATAACACTGCATTCCTTTTTGTACTACATTTTGGAGTACAAGCACGTGTGTCATTTCCTCCATCTCCATCTCTTGGCAAACTTTAGATATTTTTTGTATTTATTGCCTCTAGTTTTTACACATGGTCAAGCATATGTTGCTTTATATAAAGAATCATTGACAGCAAAAGTTAAAACAAAAGTATTGCTCCTGAAGAGCAAGGGAAACTAATTCCCAACGAAGCTACTCAAAATATTGTGTATAAGGAAGTATTTTCTACTTCAATAAGGAGTTATGTAACCATACAAGTACAGTATATGTTGTGAAGGATGGCCGGGTCCCATGCCCGGCCGGGACGCCCCTTCAATGTGTATTCAGTGGGAGCATCCCTGGACGGTGCAGTACCTCCCCTTGGATGCTGGATGGCCACCCCCCTGGGTTGGAGCGATGCCTCAGTCTCTTGCAGTGCTCCATGGGAGATGGAGTTCTCCACAGCCCTATTGGGGTCAGGGGTGGCTGCAACGAGGCACCTGAGCCCAGCTGGTCTAATCTTCAGCTCCACCTGGGAGTGCAACCGGAATCAGGTAATCAAGCAACTGGAGCACTTCCAGGTGGGCCAAAAAAGGAGCCAGCAACAACTACTCAGTCGGGTGGAAGGAGGACAAAGTTGTGGAGGAGTGGTGGTGAAAGAGAGAAGAGTGTTTTGTTTAATGTTTAGTGCTTGGGACTGTGTTGTGGCTGGGGGGTTCACAGGGAAGACGTGCCCTCCAGCTGAAGAAAAATAAAAGTCTTTTTATTTAATATGTGCTTCCCATGTCAAGTCTGTGCCGGGTCGGGCACAATATAGCGCCTTTCTTACAATGTACAACAAGAATTTAAGCATACAAGTTACATGTATACATAGAAGAGTACAAGATATTTATCCATTTTCTTATCTTTCTGTTGTGCTTAAAACCATAAGTGCTGTGTATCTCTCCAGTTTTATCGCTTTGTTTTCACAGATGGCAAGATGTGCGGTTACGGCTACTCTTATAAAGAAGATATACCAGGGCACATACTGTAACCACCAGACATGAGCCATGTGACGATTTCAAAGATAAATAAATTTACTCTGTAATGATCTAAAGTACTTGCCAAAAAAAGCAATGTCCTGCCAGCATTAATACTGTACTTTCTATCAAGAGCTACTGGTGTGGGTGCTCATTTTGTATTTTAACATTTGTATCAGTTATTGTGATCGGCCATTGCCGAGTATTTCTCATTCTTTTTCTCTTCTTTTTCTGTTTTCTGAATCTGTTCTCAGCATTACTGCTACTTCAGTATCTTATCTTTTCAGCTTGCAGAACTGTGAACCTACACTTAGTACAAAATTCAGTGAGTGTAAGGGTGGCCATTGGAACTAGGAAAGCTAGATTTACCCTATATTTTCCAAAAAGCTGTGGGCTCCTAGTGATTTATTTTCCACTACTACCAAGTGACTTCAGGTTAACATATTTTATACTAACATTCACTTATATTCTTAAAAACATGAACCTTCACAACCTAATTAAAAAAATTCCAGATACATAAATACATCATATTTGTAAAACTATATGCACGATATTTTGTTTTAAACATAGTTTCTTGTGTTTAATTTTAACTTTATTTTTTATATATGTACAGTATTAAAATTCTCAGATTGTCATTGGAAAGAACACTAAAAGTAAACTGAATTTTGAGTTATTCTTATGACCCGTTTATACCACCTACACAGAAAAGCAACATTAACTGATTTAACTTCCACCTTCTTTTCTCACAAGCATTGACATCTAGTTCAGTTTTTGTACTTAAATTCATGATATAGAATTAAACTATTCCCTTATTTTCATTAATGTTATATCTTCTTTTGAATGCAATGCAGTTCATTTGAGAATGTGCATACTGCTATTTTTTTCTTCACATTTCACATGCTCATTGTTGTGTTACCATATAGGACATAACATGGCAGTATTCTTTACAATCACAAGAGTGACAGCCATGAAAGCCGTAAGTGAAATAATGGCTTTAATTAAACACATGCACATATGGAGATATAAAAGGTAAGCATGCACTTCAGAATTCTCCAAATGAAATGCACAAAACCACTTCCTACACCTTTCATATGACCATTTAATTATACTTGAAATATTCTAATGGGATTGGACTTCAAAGCTCTATCACATGTAATAAAAGCTAAGCTTAACTTTACTGTTTCCAGTTGTCACACACGTGTGATTAGGAGACAACTAAAGGGCCTGAATAAAAGTAATTCCATGCCTGACCAGGGGGTGGCGAGATGCACATCTCTCTCAATCCCTTGCAGACCATTCTCGGGAAATCCCACCCGGTTCTGGCGCTGCTGATGACGTCACTTTCAGTTCTGGCGCTGTTGATGACGCCACTTCTGGCACTGATGACATCACTTCCTCCGTTTGTATTTAAAAGCTGGCTGCCATTTTAAGGCAGCAGTTCAGTTCTGTTGTAGACTCGCATGAGTAACGAACCCTGACCAATTTACCTCTTTGCAGCCAGGATATAAGATACGGGTGGCTGCCCGAAACCTTCTCATGTCTCATCGTGCTTTTTGTGACACAGTATTTAAATACAAACCCTCCAACACAGTATATGGTTGTATTGGTGGCTATATATTATACTTTAAAAAGCCCATAACCAACTCTAGCATGCACCATCAACGAGGTGCTTTAAATGCCAGGTTATTTTAGACTTGCCTGGAGCTACCTACTTTATACAGAAACTGGGGTAACATGCAAACTACAGTGTGGCAGTGAGCCTTGGAATCATACACTATTTTCTGCAAGGCAGCAGCACCAATTTCTTTATCCTGTTCAAAGAAAGAAAAGCGTGCTGAAAATCCTTCTGCATAGGCTGCTGAAAACCAACCAGGAAAGAGGCAAAGCATTGCCTACACCAAACCATAAGTGCACCTACTTTATACTTCCGAAAAATGTTAATTACAACTTAGTAGTTAGGATGAAGCCAGCTAATGTATTATGGCATTGTTTTCACTGTAACTGAAAAGATAGAGATAGATAGATAGATAGATACTTTATTAATCCCAGGGGGAAATTCACATACTCCAGCAGCAAAAAATATTAAATTAAAGAGTAATAAAAAAAAAAAAATGCAGGTAAAAAACAGACAATAACTTGAATAATGTTCAACGTTTACCCCCTCTGCTGGAATTGAAGAGTCGCATAGTTTGGGGGAGGAATGATCTTCTCAGTCTGTCAGTGGAGCAGGACAGTGACAGCAGTCTGTCGCTGAAACTGCTCCTCTGTCTGGAGATGACACTGTTTAATGGATGTAGTGGATTCTCCATAATTGATAGGAGCCTGCTGAGTGCCCGTTGCTCTGCTACGGATGTCAAACCGTCCAGCTCTATGCCAACAATAGAGCCTGCCTTCCTCACCAGTTTGTCCAGGCGTGAGGCATCCTTCTTCTTAATGCTGCCTCCCCAGCACACCACTGCATAGAAGAGGGCACTCGCCACAACCATCTGATAGAACATCTGCAGCATCTTACTGCAGATGTTGAAGGATGCCAGTCTTCTAAGGAAGTACAGGCGGCTCTGTCCTTTCTTGCACAGAGAATCAGTATTGGCAGTCCAGTCCAATTTATCATCCAGCTGCACTCCCAGATATTTATAGGTCTGCACCCTCTGCACACAGTCACCTCTGATGATCACGGGGTCCATGAGGGGCCTGGGTCTCCTAAAATCCACCACCAGTTCCTTGGTTTTGCTGGTGTTCAGTTGTAGGTGGTTTAAGTCGCACCATTTAACAAAGTCCTTGATGAGGTTTCTATACTCCTCCTCCTGCCCACTCCTGATGCAGCCCACGATAGCAGTGTCGTCAGCAAACCTTTGCACGTGGCAGGACTCCGAGTTACATTGGAAGTCCGATGTATATAGGCTGAACAGGACCGGAGAAAGTACAGTCCCCTGCGGCGCTCCTGTGTTGCTGACCACAATGTCAGATCTGCAATTCCCGAGACGCACATACTGAGGTCTGTTTGTAAGATAGTCCACGATCCATGCCACCAGGTATGAATCTACTCCCATCTCTGTCAGCTTGTCCCTAAGGAGCAGAGGTTGGATGGTGTTGAAGGCGCTAGAGAAGTCTAGAAACATAATTCTTACAGCGCCACTGCCTCTGTCCAAGTGGGAGAGGGATCGATGTAGCATATAGATGATGGCATCTTCCGCTCCCACCTTCTCCTGGTATTCGAACTGCAGAGGGTCGAGGGCGTGTTGGACCTGTGGCCTCAGGTGGTGAAGCAGCAGCCGCTCCATGGTCTTCATCACGTGTGATGTTAGAGTGACAGGCTGAAAGTCATTCAGCTCACCAGGACGTGATACCTTTGGGACTGGGGTGATGCAAGATGTTTTCCAAAGCCTCGGGACTTTCCCCTGTTCCAGGCTCAGGTTGAAGATGCGCTGTAGAGGACCCCCCAGCTCTGATGCACAGACCTTCAGCAGTTGTGGCGATACTCCATCTGGACCTGTTGCTTTGCTGGCACGAAGTTTCCTCAGCTCTCTGCTCACTTGCGCTGCTGTAATTGTGGGTGGGGATGTCTTTCCTATGTTGGTATCAGCAGAAGGATGTGTAGAGAGTGCAGTACTCCGAGGTGAGAGTGGGTTAGGGTGATCAAACCTGTTAAAGAAGATGTTCATTTGGTTTGCTCTCTTCACGTCTCTCTCGATGGTGGTACCCCGCTTCGAGCTGCAGCCAGTGATGATCTTCATCCCATCCCACACTTCCTTCATGCTGTTGTTCTGCAACTTCTGCTCCAGCTTTCTCCTGTACTGCTGCTTCGCCGCCCTGAGCTGGACTCGGAGTTCCTTCTGCACGCGCTTGAGCTCATGCTGATCACCGTTTTTAAAGGCCCTTTTCTTCTGGTTCAAAAGGCCCTTGATGTCACTTGTAATCCATGGCTTGTTGTTAGCATAGCAGCGTACAGTTCTTACTGGAACTACAGTGTCCATACAGAAGTTGATGTAGTCAGTAGTGCAGTCAACAACCTCCTCAATGTTCTCACTATGTGATCCCTGCAGGATATCCCAGTCTGTAGTTCCAAAACATTGTCTCAGAGCATTCTCAGCCTCCGCGGTCCACTTCCTGAATGATTGTGTGGTTACAGGTAGGACTCTCACTTTTGGTTTGTAGTGAGGCTGAAGCAGAACCAGGTTATGATCTCCTTTCCCAAGCGCAGGCAGCGGGGTGGCACTGTATGCGTCTTTAACGTTTGCATACAGTAAATCAATAGTCTTATTTCCCCGGGTGTTGCAGTCCACATTACTGGGAGAATGCAGGTAATGTTTTGTCCAGCGTCACATGGTTAAAGTCTCCAGCGATTAGCACAAGTGCCTCGGGGTGCTGCATTTGTAACTTAGCAACAGCAGAATGGATGATGTCACTCGCTATCTTCACGTCCGCCCGAGGAGGAATATACACGATGACAACAATGATGTGTCCAAACTCTCTGGGCAAGTAATAGGGACGCAGACTTACGGCCAACAGTTCGATGTCCCTGCAGCAAGTGAAGATTTTGACTTTAACATGTCCAGAGTTACACCACCGTGTATTAACATAGAGAGCGAGTCCTCCTCCTTTGTGCTTCCCACAGGTACTTGCGTCTCTGTCCGCTCTAACTGTGCCTCTGTCCGCTCTAATTGTGCTAAACCCGGGTAGCTCCACATTAGCATCTGGGATGGTGTTAGTTAGCCACGTTTCGCAGAAACACAACAAACTGCATTCTCTGTAGGTTCTGACATTTTTCACCAGCGCAGCCAGTTCGTCGATCTTATTTTAGACTGAGTTCACATTCCCCAGAATAACAGAAGGCACCGAAGGCTTAAAACGCCACTTTCTCGCAAGCCGCTTCATTTTTAGCTTAGTGCCGGCTCTGCTGCCACGATACCGCCTTCTTATCTCGTCAGGTAAATAGGGAACCACACCGGCACTGGCATTTGTTCTCAGCGCTCGAAGTTGAGTACTTGAATAGGCGAGTCTCGGCGTGTAAAAATCCATGCCCACGTTGTAAAAGTAAGTGTGTCCAGGGAACAAATCCACATAAAATAAAGTGGTAGGAGTGATCAATAAATAAAAATAGAAAAATAAAAGTAGAAAAATACACATACACATATAGTCCTACACGGAGCTGCTGAAAAGGCTGCCACTCTCGGCGGCGCCAGATGTTAGAGTTATAACTCTTGTGACAGATACTTTAGCTGTTCTAAGTTTCTCTTCCTAAATACAGTAGGAAGTTCAGAATAGGTTCTATAATAGATAGATAGATAGATAGATAGATAGATAGATAGATAGATAGATAGATAGATAGATAGATAGATAGATAGATAGATAGATAGATAGATAGATAGATAGATAGATAGATAGAGATACTTTAGTAATCCCAAGGGGAAATTCACATACTCCAGCAGCAGCAGCATACTGATAAAAAACAATAAATTAAAGAGTGATAAAAATGCAGGTATAAATATGTGCACATCATATACTCTATGCTTATATACAGTATTATATATGCTTTCTAGTCAAATCTAGACATCCTCACTAAGATGTGGCTCATCATCCAATTGAAGTAGACAAGAATTTAAATTCTGTTTTACTTAAAAAACCTCCTGCTCTCCTTTTCTTTTTAACCATTCATGTTACACTCATCGTACTTCTATTATTTAGCTAGGTTTCTGTTATGGTAGCTGTGTATATGTATAGCTAGGTAGCTGAATGCAACATTTTATTTCTGATAATTCTAGCATTCATCGCAGCATTCATTCATTGTAGCTGAATGCAACATTTTATTTCTGATAATTCTAGCATTAAAACAATGTTTAATGTGTTACTTGTCTTACTTTAGCTCAGGGCTACTCAAATATAAATTTGAAAGGTCCACTTACTAAATTTCCATTCAGTCTGAGGTCCGGAAAAGTGACGGTCAAATTCCAAATAGAGAACTCCAAAAAAAGGCAATCCCCAAACTTTAGAACTATACACAAAAAAATGACATGGTAGGCCTTTTAGTATGAAAGGTGACACCTTCTTTGTGCCACCAGTTGTTTGAACTTGGGCATAAAAGGTGTGAGGGCAAGGCGTGGGCACTGATGTAAATGTTCATTGGTGAGGGTGTTGCGGTATGTGTTTTTCACCATGTTCATAGTGGAAAAGGCAGATTCACAGCAGTACGTTGAGGGAAACATTGTAAGAATTTGAAGGGCCATCTTCTGCAGGAGAGGAACACCTGCCGCAGTAACCATCTTTGTCCAGAAGGTGACAAGGTCACAGTGAGATTCCTGCAGTGCTAGGTTTTCTTGTAGCTCAATTAACTCTGTTTGCAGAGAAGCAGCACTGGCCCATTGGAAGACTTTTGTGGCTTCATTTGAGAATTCTGCAATATTTTTGACAAGATATGGATTTTCGATGCACAGCAAGACTTGTTTTCCCAAAGGGAAATCTTCAAAGCGAGTTTGGAAATTTTTAATCAGCTTGTCCAGGAATTCAGCATAATTGTGATGGTGATGTTTTCCTGCAGTCTGATCCAAAAGTCTTGGGAAGTGAAGCAGGTCCTGCTGTAAGTCACATTTGAACACCTCCAGCTTCCTCTGGAAAGCACGGACAGCTAACATGAGGTCACACACTGTGCTGTTTTTGCCTTGGAGCTTCATATTAAGGTCATTTAGATGGGAAGTAATGTCCGTTAGAAAAGCAACAATTTCCATTTTCTCGTCATTCTTCATGAAATCCACAAACGGTTTGGCTTTTGCACTCTTCTGATCCAACAGAAATGTCTCCAGCTCTTTCCGCAGTGCCCAAAAACGCTCCAGTACCTCGCCTTTACTAAGCCACCGGACATTGTTGTGAAGGAGCAAATCATCAAATGTTGCATTCACCTCTATTAGAAATGAGCGCAATAAACGATGTTGCAAAGCAGAGGATGCTCTCAGATAATTGACTAGTTTCATGACTGTTGTCATGACTTCTAAGTACCTTTCTCCAAGGCTGGCACAGAAAACCATCTAGTGAATTATGCAGTGGTATGCCATGAGGTCAGGGTGGTGAGTTCTCAAGCGTGACACTAATCCCCTCTCTTTCCCAATCATACATGGTGCGCCATCAGTAGCAATGGAAACAACATGCTTCAGGTCTATCGCTCTGTCTCTAAGCATCTGTGTCACTGCTTCATAGATATCATCCCCCCTTGTGTGTCCATGGAGGTTTGTGAGACCCAAAACATCTTCATGAAATTCTCCCTTTTCTTCATCAAAAAATCTGACAAAGACCATGAGTTGTGCATTGTCCGTGATATCTGTGGATTCATCCACAGCCAATGAAATGAATTTGGCTTTTTTTATAGCAGAACTAAGTCGTTCAAGCAAATCATCAGCGAGTATTTCAGCTCGTCTTGCAGCAGTGGAATCAGAACAGGGTATTTGGTTTATTTTCTGGATTATTTCATCCTTTTGAGTCCCTTCAAACAGAGCAGTCACCACTTCACTCATACACTCTTTGACTACTTCAGCATCAGAGAAGGGTTTCTTGTTTTTCCCCAGGACCCATGCTACTCTTAGTGAGGCTTCTGTTGCCCGCTCCTGTTGTGTGGCTGATCTAACTATTATACTGCTTGTAGCTTCATATGATGATTTCAGCTGGTTTATTTTTATGGTCCTTACCTCTGAGTTCTGAGGGTAATTTTGTTTGAAATGTGCATGCTTGGTTTCATAATGCCGTTTCACATTACCACTTTTGATTATTGCTACCGTCTCGTTGCAGATTAAACACATTGGTTTTCTGCTTCCCACGGGGAGCACGAACGCATATTTTTCTGTCCACTCACTCTTAAATTCGCGGTTTTCAAAATCAACTTTTCTTTTCTTATCAATGTACTGTCTTGAGCCAGCCATCTTCACTTTCAGTCAGCAATAAAAAAATTCAGTTATCGAAATTCGCACTGCCTGCGAGTGATGAGACTGCCTGTTCACCAGCCTGACCCAGAGCACGTGACCGATACATAAATCTGGCTGCCGTGAATGAGCGAGCGAGCGAGTATTGGGGGGGAGGCGGGGAGTAGTGGGAATGTTGCTATGACGATACTGTTACAGCTGCTGTGATTGGACATAGATGAAGCAACCAAACCGAGTAGAAACCTCAAAGATATATCGCGCGGAATCACAATTGCGCACTTCATTGAGAACTCATTTGGATTATGATTAAATTTGCATGTTTGTTTCGGCGTCGGTCCAGATTTAACCGTATTTGGGTCCGGATGCGGACCAGAGTCCGCCTATTGAGTACCCCGGCTTTAGCTCTTTAACTTTGAGCTAGAAACTTCTGAGTTACCTTGTAAGTCTATCTTTTCACTACTGTGTGTATCCCATCATATTAAATTATAAACTTGTCCTAAACTCCCTGCTCCTCAGTTAAATTCAGTTCCCTAGGTTGAAAAAGAAAAATAAATCTTAAATTACATGTGTAGAATAATCCAGTCATGTATTCTTCAGCCTGGTGGTAATGCTGTCTCCTAGCATTGCAAGCAAGTTTTGCTTTCGTTTGGGGGTCATCCCAACTGACTGGAAAACATGACTTGTCATCCCTATCTGGAAAGTGAAGTGTGATCTCCTGGATTGTGGCATCTACAGGGGGATAACACTGGTCTCTGTGCTGGGTAAGCACCTTTGCTAGGGTCATTCTCAAAAGGATCTGTGATCACTTTCTCATCTACCAGTGACTGGAGCAGTCTGGTTTTACGCCTAAGAAGTCTACCATCTTCAGCTAACTGCTACTATTTCTACTAACTGCAGCCAAGAACACACATTATGGCAGAAAAATAGAAAGTGGCCATGAAAACCCAAGGGTTTTGTTCTCTGTAGTTAATACATTACTTCAACCTGCATATGGCCCAATTACCTCCTCTACTGAAGTCTGTGAAAAATTCCTCCACTTTTTCCGCAATAAAATTAAAGATCTAAATAATTCAACTAACATAAATCCATCATCCATTTATATCCTTCCCTGTCTTCCCACTTCATTCAGCTCTTTTTCTAAATTTTCACCAGTCACATCGGCATTTGTTAATGACCTGCTTTGTAAGATGAGGCCAACTACTTGTGTGCTGGACCCCATCCCCACCACACTTCTTAAATCCTGCCTTCATGCCATAATCTCGACTGTTACGACAATAATCAATAAATCCCTCGACACTGGGTTACGACAATAATCAATACATCCCTCGACACTGGGTTTGTGCCAGCCACTTTTAAAATTGCTTCTGTAACCCCAATGTTAAAAAAGTCTGGTCTTGATGGTGACGATCTTAACAATTTTCGGCCTATTTCCCACTTACCTTTTCTGTCAAAAGTTCTTGAGGGTGCTGTAGCCTCCCAGCTCACCAATTACTTAAACCCTAATAATTTGATGGAACCCTTTCAGTCTGGTTTCAGGGCGCAGCACAGCTGTGAAACTGCTCTTCTTCATGTAACCAATGATTTGCTTATGGCAGCAGACTCTGGACAAACCTGAATATTAATTCTGTTAGACCTCAGTGCAGCATTTGACACAGTCAGACATGACATTCTACTGTCCAGAATGGAGAACATGCTGGGTATCTCTGGCACTGCCCTCCAGTGGTTCAAGTCCTCTCTGACTGATAGGCAAGAGTTCCTCAGGGCTCTGTCCTTGGCCCTCTTCACTTCTGCATGTATATGCTTCCCCTTGGCCATATTATTTGTAGCTATGGACTGGGTTGTCATTTTTATGCAGATGACACTCAACTCTATTTCAAATGTCAAAAGTGCAACTTCATCAGAGTTTTCTCAGCTCACTACTTGCGTCAGTGAAATTAAAACCTGGATGGAGCAGAACTCTTTAAAATGAAATTGCAACAAAACTGAACTCCTGCAAATTGGCACTAAAGCGCTACTTAAGAAAATGAGCTCCTTTTCAGTCACTCTTGACGGTGATCTCATCAGACCTTCTTTTGATGCAAGGAATGTTGGTGTCATTTTTGATTCCTCCCTTTCTTACACATAAACCACATTAAGAAACTTTCTTACTTTTCTTACTCATATCCCATATTCGCTCATTCCTCTCCTTTTATAATGCTGAGAAACTTGTCCATGCTTTTAACACATCCCGCATCAATTATTGTAACTCACTGCTGGCAGGTGACCGTTCCAATGTTATATCACAGCTCCACTGATTCAAAACTCTGCCGCAAGAGTCCTTACTCGAACCAGCAACAGTGAGCACATCACACCCATCCTGCTTCGCCTTCATTGGCTCCCTGTGTCTTACAGGATTGAATATAAAATTCTATTAATAACCTACAAAGCTTTAAATAGCCTTGCACCAGATTACATCAGTGACCTTCTAAATCACTATGCTCCTGTTCGCCTACTATGGTCCTCTGATTCTGGGAGTCTTGTTGTGCCACACACTGACCTGCACTCTATGGGTGACAGGGCCTTCAGCTCCATAGCACCCAGACTTTGGAACGACATCCCGAAATTAATTAGTTCAGCTGACTCCATTCATTCTTTTAAAAAACAACTTAAAACTCATCTATTTAGGAAGGCTTTTAACTTAACTTAACATCCTGCCATTCTTTCAGTTTACCTCTCTGTCCAGGTGCTCAGGATAATTTATGTGTCTGTTATATCACAAATTAATAGGTTATTTGTTAGGTTTTTTCTTTTAGTATTGAATTTAGTATTTTACTCTGGTTTATTGTTCTTTATTCTATTTAATGCTTTGTTATCTGTTTCATTGTTCTATTCAGGAAAACATTTGTATCCAATGTTACATATACCCTGCTGATTTTTCTGTGAAGCGCCTTGAGCATGGGAAAGGAGCTATATAAATAAAATGTATTATTATTATTATTATTACCATCGACCGCATCTTAGCACCCTTACCGAGTGCAAACATGAATATCAGCAGAGTTTCTTTGCAGCCCTTGTCGACTTTCGTGAAGTGTTCAACTCAGTTGAATGAGCTGCCCTGTGGGACATCCTGATACTTTGCTGGATCCCCCTGAAGATTGATGGATATCATGGCCGGCCTGTACACTGGTGCTGTGATGAGTGGAGGCAGGACCTCTGTGTTTTTTCCAGTTGATTCTGGGGTTTGTCGGGATGTGCTCTTGCTCCTACTCTGTTCAATGCTTGTATGGACCAGGTGTTGGACAGGGTTGTGGGGTGTAGCGGCTGTGGGGCATCTATTGATGAAGAAAGATTCAATGATCTTGACTTTGCAGACGATGCTGTGATCTTCGCAGATTAAATGAAGTCTCTATTCAGGGAGTAAGGAGTCTGTGTGTCTGGGCTTGTGAGTGTCCTGGATAAAAACCATCAGAATCTTGACCTCACTGTGAGATTTACTTACTTTGGCAGTGACACTCGTGTCTCTGGTTACTCTTCCTATTAAGTACATAGAAGGATTGGGAGATCATCAGGGGTTCATGAGGTCGCCAGAAATGGGTGTGTGGTGCTCCCAATATTTTTGCAAAAGGACAAAGGTCCAAGTCTTTAGAGTCCTGGTGCTTCCTGTTTTGCTATATGGTTTCGAAACATGGATGCTATCCAGTGAACTGAGACAAATAATGGACTCCTTCGGTACTGCGTCTCTTTGGAGAATCCTTGGGTACCCTGGTTTGACTTTGTGTCAAACAAGCGATTCCTCATGGAGTCTCAACTGAGGCACATTACCTGTATTGTGAGGGAGTGAGTATCTGCCTGGGGGGTTGCCAACTTGGATCCCAAGCTGTTTGCTGTATGGTGGGTGTGGCAATACGCTGTACCAGTGCATGCTCCCCAACCAGACCTGACATGCATTCATAATGTATCAAATGTGTATTTTTGCTAGAGTTTTGCTAAATTAGATTTTCTCATGGACTTTTCATTATTGTTTGCTATTGTTTAAGCTGAGTCTCCATTCAAGACCACTGTACCAGGAATTTCACTATGTCTGTTCTTCATAAAAGTATGAGATTAATATTTTCTTTGTAACAAATAGAAAAACAAAAATTTTCAGATAGATTACTGCTTTAATGATGAAGTTTCTCTTTTAGACAGAGAACCATAGACACATGCAATAAGTAACCAAGTAGTGTGGTAGACAGACTTTAGGGACCTTCAAAACTGGACTTGATGTTACTTCGGAAGATTTATGTGGATAGGACTGGCGAGCTTTCCTGGGTTGAATATCCTTTTCTCATCAAACTTTTTCTAATTTTGTAATGCTTTCTCCAGGTATCTGGAGAAATTCTCTGCTACAGAGTAAAAATATTTCTTGTGTGTAAAAGAAACTTTAGTCTGAAATACCGATGTTGTCACTTTGCAAACGAAAGAGGCTTCTGAGAGTTGCTGAGAGTTTTTGTGTTTTCTGTGGTGTGAGAGTTAATTAAAAATACATTTTGCTTCCATAAACTTGGGTTTTGGTTACTGCTAAGGAATTGTGTGGGAATTTTTCAAGCTTTTTTTTTCACTTTAGAAGGGTTTGTTACTTTTTCCACCTGCAGAGGAGCAAAAGTAGCTGGCTGTTTGGAGGTGCACTTAGAAAAGTTACTTGTACTTGTACATGTTCTTGTTATCTGCATTTGAAGTAGCATAGAGGATGCAGGGTAGAAAGTAGCAGTAACTGATATTGGCATCTGTAAGTAAATAACCACTTCGTAGCAATAAATAGTTAATAACTAACTGAAACAGCGACTCCTTAATTTAAAAAAAAAATGCCATGGCTGACTTCAAAGCAATAAAGGTGAAGGCTCAGCGTGCGTAGGTAAGTGGCCAGCGTTATTTTACGCCAGATCAGGCACAAGCGGCTATAGGAACAGACAAAACAGTGTGGTCGGGCGGTGGAAGGACAGACAGGAAACAGTCGAAATGTTGGGACACCAACCAGGTCGTCCCTTTTAATCGTTGCGAGACAAAACAAGCAAAATAAAGAAAATTAAAGCAAAACAGCGCCAATGTGCTATCCCGATCAGGAATTTCTTCCATCATGTGCTCCACCATGCGGTTCGTTTTGGTCTCCTGGCAAAAGACGCCTTTTTCTTCGCCAGTGCTTCTTTTATAGCAGTTTCTCTGTGCTATGAGGGAAGAAGAAAAACAGGACAAAGTCAGCGGTAGTCCCCCCTCTCGTCTCGGCTGGTTATTGTGTACCTTTTCCCGGCCCTTAGAGGAGTCCTTCGTCACCCATGTGTGACACGTTGGCATGCAGGGTTCTTTTCGATGTATTACCTTAAAGTTATATTGTTGCAGGCTCAGGAACCATCTTGTTATTCTCGGATTCGAGTCTCGAGCAGCGGAGAGCCATTGCAGGGGGGCTTGATTCGTGACTAAGTTGAATTTACAGCCCATTAAATAATACTGTACTTGGGTTACTGCCCATTTGATGGCGAGCGCTTCCCATTCTATTGCGCCGTATCTCCTCTCCCGGTCCAACAGTTTCCATCTGAGATACATAATGGGGTATTCAGCTCCTTCAACGTCTTGGCTTAACACGACACCCAGGCCGGTATCCGAGGCGTTGGTCTGGAGAATAAAAGGACTAGAGAAGTTAGGAGATCTTAATATCGAAGCAGAAGTCGGGGCCTCTTTTAAGTCACTAAATGTAGCCTTAGCCTTGAGATTCCATACCACCGAATTAGGAGCCTTCTTCTTTGTCAAATTGGTTAGAGGCGCAGCTCATTCAAAGAAGCGGGGCACAAACCAGCGGTAGTACCCTGCAAAGCCTAAGAAAGCCTGCACCTGCCTCTTTGTTTGAGGCTGGAGCCACTGTGGTTTGATCTGTCCACCGCCCACCACACAGCCCAAATACCTTGCCTGGGTCAATCCAAAATTACACTTTGATGTACTGATCCGGAGCCCGGCTTTGCGTATGGCACTGAGGATGTCTCGCACATGCAGTAGGTGTTCTTCCCATGTGCTGGAAAAAATGACGACATTGTCAAGATAGGCAGAACTGTAGGCATTATGGGGCTGGAGCAGTCAGTCCACCAGACGTTGGAAAGTCGCCGGAGCCCCGTGCAGCCCAAAGGGAAGAATACGTAAGTAACTGAAACAGTGAAACAGGTACTGCCAGTGGCCACTAGGAGTACTAAATGCGATCTTCTCCTTAAGCTGTCTGGGTCAAGGGGATTTGCCAGTATCCCTTCATCATGTCAAGGGTGGACATGACAGGCATCACCCAGGCGTTGCAGCAGGTCGTCCAACCTTGTCATGGAATAGGCATCAAAACAGGAAATTTGGTTAAGCCAGGGGAAGTCGTTACAAAAGCGCCAACTCCCGTCCGGCTTAGGAATTAAGACGATCGGGCTGGACAAGGGGCTGTGACTGGCCTCTATCATGCCCAGTTCCAGCACCCAACCTATTTTCAGCTCCACCTCAGCCCTCTTGGCCTCTAGGAGCTTGGAATGGCTTGTAGGGATAAGCACCATGACACGGTCACCAGGGCAGAACTCTTGGAAGCGAGAGCTCCGGTTATACAGCTGGGCCTATGCATGCTATGCTCCTTCTAAATGTTCCCAGACAGCCAGTCTTAGCCACTCAAAACGATCCCTAAGCTCGGCGACATGCTCTATCACACTATGGGAAGGCGGTTGTGCCTCCTCTTCCCAGCCCTCCCGAATGAGATCCAGCAGTCCCGAGGTTGTCTCCCGTACAGGAGCTCGAGGAGGCGAAAACCCTGTCAAAGCCTGAGGGACCTCCCGGAAGGCAAAGAGGACTAGAGGAAGGAGCTGGTCCTAGTCTTCCCGTCCATCCAGACCACCTTTCTCAGCATCTGTTTTTGAACGTTTGGTTAAAACGCTCAACTAATCCATCTGCTTGGGGGTGGTACACAGATGCTCAAAGGTGGCGGATCCGGAGTAGTTTGGCTACCCACTTGAAGGTCCTCGACATGAATGGCGTCCCCTAATCGGTGAGGATTTCTTTGGGGATGCCTACTTGCAGAAAGACTGCGATAAGCTCCCTGGCTCTTACCTTGGATGTAGCCACCCTCAGGGGTATGGCCTCTGGATACTGGGTGGCGTAATGAACCATGACCAAGATACGCTTATGTCCCCTAGCCGAGTGTTCGAGGAGTCCTACAATGTCTAAGCCTATTCTCTCAAAAGGGATATCAATTATGGACAGGGGAACTAGAGGGGCGTGATCCTTCCTAGGAATGTGCGTGAGCTGACATACTGGGCAGGACCTGCAAAACCGCCGCCGTTACACATTCAAGGGTTTTTTCAGGGCCTAAATGCCACCCCAGCAAGTGAGCGTGGGCCAGGTTGTATATTTCCCATCTGAAAGAGTGGAGAACAAGGAGTTGGCTGCGTATTCTGTCAGGATTTTCGACCATCCGATATAACAGATCATTCTCCATGACAAAGTAAGGCATGGGAGGTGTGGAATCTTCGGTGGGGTGTCCATTAGCAGCTACAACTGCATTTCTGGCATGCTTTAGTGAATCGGCGTTCCATTGCTCCCATCGAAAAGAGGAGGGGAGGGGTTGGATTGGTAGGTTAGGCAAATCATGAGGGCGGTGCTCAGTGGAAACGGCAGAGTCTAGAGACGCAAGGGGGTGGGTTACCCTCTGCCCTTTGCACCTCCTCGGCTGGCTCCAGATCATACTGAATAGCCGTCCCCTTACCTGTCCTCTTGCATGGCTGGGACTTCGCCTCGGATGAGTGGCTATTGTCCGTACACCGGGTTGAAAAACCAATCAGACATGGCTCAGTCCACTCGGTGATGTTTTGGGACCAGTCTCTTCCCAAATCATGGCACACGGAGGTTTCAGGAGTACCACAACGCACTTTCGAGCCAGATGTCCATGGAACAGTTGCCAACAAATCACGGTGAGGTACTTCTTATTCTCACCGTGGATACAAGTAAAGCTTGTCCTTTTGCTATCATATTATCCCGAACGGACGTAGTGGGCAGCAAAGACAGTCACATTGCTTCCCATATCATAGAGTGTTTGGACTAGGTGTCCTTTCAGTCTGGCAGAGCCTATGAAGGGAGATGTGAAAGGGTTAGACCTGCCTGCTTCCGGCCAAGCACAGTCCATCTGGTCGTCTCCCTTTGGGCAAATGGCTACCGTGTGTCCCGGTTCGCTGCAGTGGTAGCAACTTGGTGGAAGGGGGGACCCTCTTTCTAGATGTGTTCTCAGGGTCCCGCGCTGGGTTCTCTATTTTGACTGGAGCGGATATGGCGTTGATCATCTGAGCGTTCGGTTTGACTGGCAGATCAGTGGCGTTCAATGATTTCTATTAGGGTTTCCATATCAGCCCACTTTAGTCTTTGCATAGGCCATATCAGGTTTTCAGGAAGTCGGCAGTGACTACCTGTACTACGCGCTCCGGTGTATTCTTGCCTGGGCATTGCCAACGGGTCATTCTTCCCCACAGGTCGAAGGCTTAGGCATGGGCCAGTATCTCTCTTGAAATTTCTACACCCTACAGTGGGTGCAAGGATTTCCATTTTTAAAGCGGGATAATCAGAGGCTATTTCGTCTTCCAAATCATAATATGCACGTTGTACCTCATCTGCGAGAAAAGGCGCTGATATGTGACTCCACTCCTGGCGAGGCCATTGTTGTCAGCTAGAGGTACACTCAAATATGGTGAAATACACCTCTACGCCTTCTCGAGGTCTCAGAGGAATGAATAGTTGAGCAGGACCTTGTCCTCTGGGGTGTTGTACATCGTCTTGGTATGCACAATGTCCATCCACGTTCATGAATTCCGCATGGAGGGTTTGCAGCTGGGTGAGTTGATCGCCCAGTTGTTGTACGACCTATCGGCTAAGCCATTGTAAAAACTTTTACCTGACCCACTATCCTGCCAAGTACGCCACCTTTGGTCGGGCAGTGGAAGGACAGACTGGAAATAGTCGAAATGTTGGGATGCCAACTGGGTCGTTCCTTTTAATCATCACGAGACGAAACAAACAAAATAAAGAAAATTAACGAAAAACTGAGCCAATGCGCTATCCGATCAGGGATTTCTTCTTTCTAAAGGATTTTTTAAGAGTCACGTGCTCCACCGGGTGGCTCATTACGGTCTCCAAGCAAAATACCCCTTTTTCTTTGCCGGCACTTCTTTTATAGCGCAACTTCCGGAACGGGTAGGGTTAAGTGCCCTTACCGAGCAGCTTCTCGGAGCTATGAGGGAAGAAGAAGAACAGGACAACGTCTGCAGTAGTCCCACCTCTCATCTCGGTGGGTTATTGCGTACCTTTCCCTGAAAAATTTAAGGCAGTTTTAGTAATTCCAAATCAAATTTTAATAATTAGGCCAGCGCAATACAAGTCCTGTTGGAGGTTGGACATTTTAGATGATGGCTTGGAGGATCCAGTCATCTATGAGGGCTACATCTACAGGAGATGCCAGCTGATCCAACACCTCAAGCTGACGGTTCCTGAACTTGAGGAGGAGTTGGCTGGCCTGCGTTGTAGTAGAGAATTGGCGGACATCCCAGGCGTCCTTCAGAGAGATAGTGTGCATCCCTAAGGTGGTGCGGGAGGAGACTCCAGACCAGACAGGTGTAGATATAGGTGGGTCACAGTCACAAGGCATAAGGTAAAAGGTGCACACTGTCTGGGGGCATCAACCCCAAAATTACAAGTGTCAAACCGTTTTCAGGTCCTTGCGGAGCTGGGTGGTGTCTCTGCTGATTCTGAGGTGGTAGGCAGGGATGAAGAACCCCAGTTGGCCACCTCAAAACCAGTTCCCCAAAAGAGAGATATACTGATAGTTGGGGACTGAATCATTAGGGGGATTGAAGCACAGGTTTGCTCCAGTGACAGAGAGTCCCTGGAAGGGTGGATAGGCTCTTGGCCAGAGCGGGGGTGGATCCAGCTGTCATTGTCCATGACATACATAAAGGTAGTCTGTCAGTTCTGCAACCCAAATTCAAAGAGTTAGGTGCCAGGCCTAAAGAGCAGAACTGACAAGGTGGTCTTCTCTGAAGTTCTGCCTGTGTCAAGTGCCAGTCCAGGTAAGACTGAGAAGATTAGAAGGCATAGGTTTATGGGGCACTGGAACTCCTTTTGAAACAAGGGGAGGTGAATGAGTAGGCTAGTCGAGGACTGTTTAAACTAGGGAACGTGGGACAGGGAGTTTAGGACAGGCCAGGTTTAGAACTATACATGGAGGAACAAAAAACAGTGTAGAAATAAAGATGCATAGTAATATAAATTCTAACCCAATATTTAAATGTATTAGGAGTAACACATTAAAAGTAGCTTACCTTAAAGTTAGAAGTATCAATAAAAAAGAAGGCAAGTGAGTTGGAGCTGTATGTAGCAGAGCACAATTATCTATATATATAAAATTCTTATCGTGTTTGAAACAGAAATTACGTATGAGCATTTGAAATGGAAATTACATAAGACCACAGAGGAACAGGAAAAACATTCTTAATAAACCTGATTCTTGCTGAGAGAGCGAATGGTGACATAGCTCTGGCTGTAGCGTCATGGGGAATTGCTTCTACATTATTAGATGGAGGCCGTACAGCACATTTGGCATTGCAATTACCATTAAACCTTGCTCACGACAAAAATCCAATTTGCAACATACGCAAGGGCTCTGGAAAGGCAAAAGTCTTGCAACATTCAAAGATAATAGAGTGCACCATGGCACATAAAAGAGCTTATGAAGCCTTGAATCGAACAATGCAAGAACTCAGAGATCCTACAAAAATAATGGGAGGTACTGTTGTTTTACTCGCAGGAGATTTTCGTCAAACATTACCAGTTATTCCACAAGGGAGACCAGCAGATGAACTCAACGCGTGTTTAAAATCTATGCTTCTCCCATGGTCAGTTATATGTCGCGTGTTCTCAGGTAGGTACACCAAAAAATGTATACATTTATGCACATAATGGGCAACAAAAAATGTAGTATACCCGAAAGCACTGCAGTAGTACTCAATGTATGTTTACTTCTTAAATGTTAATGTTTTACTGTTTAATAATTTATACGCTTCTTATATGTTGTTCAAATTCTTTTATCAAAAAATCAGTAACGGCGCACTGCACTATAACTTGCAGTCAATACACTTGACTTGAGCATTCATAGTTTTCATCTTCTTTCTCTGTACGTTTAGCATTCATTTGCTCAGAGGTTGATGCACTTGCTGCTTCCTGAGCAGCTCTTCTTTACTCCGCCCTAGCGGCCCGCTGCTTCTCTTTCGTCGGCATCTTTTCGCGTTAAAACTGATTTAAGTTACTTTTTGTGTTGCAATTACTTAGTACATTTTCTTTAACCTTTCACTTAATCTGGCACTTAAGTCTTCAATCTGCCTCAAGAATGATTAGCGAAGGTGGTAGGGAATGAGAACGGCGCCCATATGCATCCGCGCACGGCCGCTCTGCTGCGCGCTGCCGAGAGTTGATTCTACAATAAATAAAATAAAGATAAAAAGAGTAATAAAATAATCACCTTGAAAGCGGATAGCAGATGTCACATAGTATATGTGTACCAAATTTCAAGTCAATAGGTGAAACGGTTTGCGAGCTACAGGTGATTTAAAATCCTGGATAAACGAACAGCCACGGTAGTGTATTATAGAAGAAGATTTTACTGTTTAATAATTTATATTTATATGCAATGTGCTTCTTATATATTACTTCATATTCTCATATGATAATGATGTTAATAATGTTGTTTATATTGATTTCTATGTTATTGTAAGTGCTCTTTATTTGTTGAAAAATAAAATTGGCAATTAACAAACTTATTTTATAAATACTACATTTTATTTTATTCCCTTGCACTCAGTGAGCGAAGCCACTGGGTAATCAGCTAGTGATATTATAGAAATAACAGAAACCTGGCTAAATTACAAAGATGGCGATGACTATAATATAGAGGGATAGACATTTTTTAGGAAGGATAGACAGAACAGAAAAGGTGGTGTTGCTGTTTATGTCAAACAGAATTTAAATGCAAGTCCTCTTCAGTTGGATGATGAGCCTCATCGTAGTGAGGACATGTGGCTTTGCCTGGAATGCATTAGGGAAAGAGGCCTTATTTTGGGAGTGTGTTACAGACCACCCAATACAGAAAGTAATTTCAACATACAGTAGATCTTTTTAGTAATATTAAAATGGTAAGTTTACAGGGGATATTATAGTCATGAGGGACTTTAATTATCCGAAAATTAACTGGGATAACCTTGCAAATGGCGAAGCACAACAGCAGGAGGTTTTAGAAGTAATCAGTGACTGTTTGTTAACACAGGTTGTTAAAGAACTAATATGGGATGAAGCTTGTCTGATTTTGTATTTGGTAATAATCAGCATAAAATTGAGGGTGTAGAGGTGATTAAGTGTTTTGTAAGAGTGCAGATGCAAAGACTAAAATTGTTAAGGTTAACTTTTGTAGGGCACATTTTGAGCAGATGTGGCAAAGTCTAAGGAGGATAGACTGGGAAAAGCTTTTAAGTGTGGAGACAGTCGAGGAGCAGTGCAACAGGTTTAAAAATGTTTTACATGTAATGCAGGACAGAAACATGCCTAAATGTGGAATTAATTGGAAATTTAAAAAAACTCTGTAGTGGGTTGATAAAGATTTAAAAAAGAAGCCACAAAGGAAAAAAACAGCTGTATAATGTATATAAGACTAATAACTCCAAACTGAATTGTAGGGGAATGAGAACATTAGGGCAACCATTAAGAACGATATTAGGAAGGCTAAACGACCTTTGGAGAGGAATATAGCAGATAAGGCGAAATACAACCCTAAAAGATTCTTTTGAGTGTTTTAATAGTAAAAGAATAGTCAAGGAGGAGGTGAAGTGCATCAGGAATAGTAAAGGGGAATTAAAAGATACAGACAGTGAAATAGTGGACACTCTAAACTTGCATTTTTTTGAGGTCTTCACAAGTGGTAAATGGGACTACTAAGGAGGTATTGAAGGATTTGGAAATTGTAGAAGAAGAAGTACTGCTCAGATTAATCAAACAAATCACCAAGACCAGATAATATTTACCCCTGAGTTCTTAAGAAGGCTAGTGAGTACATACATAAACCCTTGACACCTACTTTTAGGAAATCATTGCACACTGGGGAGATTCCAAAATGACAAATTATTTGTGTTGTCCATGCAATAAAACTACGTCTATTTTTAAAACAATTAATGCATGAAGCTAGAAAATACTAATTAATACACATTATGATTATGATTTATGTTTTGTGAAAAACACCTGCTTTAGAAGTCTGAAGCAATCAAAATATAGATTTTGTAACTCCCAAATATAACTTTAAACTGTCAGAAAGAGTACCAAGGCTGAGTTTTTTTTGTGTTTTGTGATGAACTAAGTACAGACAGACAGATGAGAAAGGCTGCCTTTTAATTTATACGGTTTTCTTGTAGCCTGATCTAAACATAAGAAATCCCAGCCAATTAGGACATTGTTTCAGAAGAAAGCTTAATACCAATAACAAAATATTGCAAACAGACTTAAACTTTAGTAAATGAAGTCAAACACATTCTTAAAGCAATGCAACTGGGATGCATTTTTCATTTCTTGAAATGCATTTTAACGTTAAAAATACTTATACATATTTAAAAAAAATCAGAAATTAAAATCTGTTTATTTCAAAATATGTGAAAGACCATTCCAAAAATCTTGAATACAGTTCAGTGAACATGAGGTTATTCTGAGATGCCTATCTTTTGAACGGAATTCACTATCTATTTTGAAATACCCTGAAAAAACATTCACAACATAGTGAAGCAGAATCAGGAAGTGCAGTCAGGAGTCATTCCCATTCCCTATGAAAATTCCACTCTAAATATGACCCTGCAAGGAAATTACTCAGGAAGAATAACGCATAATGCTAGATTTTTTAAATAAAATTATTTGCAGGTGATTTGAAATAATGTTTCCACAAGTGTTGGGTTGCAACTGAAAACAAGACTTATTTGTGGCCAAAAATAAAAGTATTCAAGTGGCTGTTTTGCCAAAACATAAGCATGCATAAATTTGTCAGTTTCAGTAAATAAATTAAAACCAAACTCAACTTTATATAATTTATATCCTTGCCCATTATTTACTACTCAGTAAAGCATCATATTTTATAAATGCTTTCTTGAATTTATTTAACAATTTTGATTTTTTTTACATGGTGCCATCCAAAAGCGATTTATGGCTTTATGGCATGGTGCCTTTCAATGAACATGTGAGGAATAATGCTAATTCTTCCTTTTTCTCCCAGGCCCAATTTTTATGTTTATTGCTGGTATAAAATATATTAAAATATTCCCAACATATACTGAGACACCAGAAAGGCAGGACTTGTGCCCCTAACTCTTTTTTAGAATAAAATGCAGTTCACCTTGTGCACATTGCTCTGTTCATGACAGTTCACTCATGACCATAGTGCTTAACCACTGCACCAAAAAAAAGACAGTGTTGGCTAGTGGTGATGCAGACCTAACAGTGCTAATGATTTCTTCAGTTGCTTCAAAGGTTGCTACCAGTTTCTCTACCTACAGAACAGCAGGGGAGCTGTGGTAGAAGAAACAAAGATTACAGCTGAATAATGGAGGAGCAGTTTTCTATGTTACAGAAATAGGTGAAGATAAAAAGGAATGCTGGTGTAAAATTAGAGAGTGTAACTTTTTGTTTGTTTGTTTGTTTTCCGCAATGTTACAGAAATGGGTGAAGATAAAAAGGAATGCTGGTGTAAAATTAGAGAGTGTAGCTTTTTGTTTGTTTGTTTGTTTTCCCCAATCTCATACCTTTCTGGGTATTTTTTTAATTTTCATTTTATTTTACTTTTTTTTTTTTTTTCCTAAATCGTGTTCCAAATCTGCACAGACAGGGCCTCATTTGGGATTAACATTCTCAATTGATGCAGCAATTAGAAATTATTTAACCACTTGCTCTCCCTGTAAGTTTTTAGGACATTAACTTGATTTATTGAGGGCTGTTTCTCTTCATAAAATTTAAAAAGATCTAGCCCCTTTTGAAATATTCTATAATAGTGTAGTTACATGTGTTTCTTACGAGACTTTTTGCTAAGCATTCTTGCATACTAGGTTTTGGAATTCTCTTTATTAATTTCATTTTAATACTATTTTGATCTTGGTATTAACCTACTATAATTTTTTGCTTCAGATCTACTGCTTAATTGACTTAACACTCAGTTCTGTTATTTTCTTATTTCTTTTCTTTTTCCTAGGGTTTTTGCTTTTGTTCACTTTTGGTTAATTATCCTGTTTGTTGATTTTAATTGAATTAGACTTCTACCTTATTTTTGAGAAAATTAGTTTGTTGTTTAATCCTTGTTCTTGCATGGAATTTGCATGTTCTCTTTGTGTTCACATGGGTTTCCTCTAGCTCCTCCTCTCACAGTCCAAAGACATACAGGTTAGGTGGACTGGTATTTTTAAACTGGCCCTAGCATGTGGGTGGTGTATGTGTAAATGTGTTCACCCTATGATGAAGTTATTGTTCCTGACTTGAGCCCTATACTTGTTGGAACCGCAGCCCTGCGCAGGATTAAGGTGGCTTTATTCCTTGCTTAATTTAAGGGTTGTTTCAGTTTATTTAATTCAATCATTAATAAACTTATTATATATTTATATATGTATCTTTTTCTTAGTTTTGTCCACTCTGACAACAGGAAGATTGTTTAAGGGGTTCTGTTATAAGCGGATCTCCGAGGTTTGTGGGTTTTTAAATGGTATAAAATCCTACCAACCTTACTGTGAGACAATCAATCTCTTGCTTGGGAAGCAAATAAAAAACGAGGTAGGCCAGTGAAAGATGTTGTGACTGACTGATCAATAAAAATGGCTAAAGTAATAGCATTCATGTCCTAAATCTAATTAATCCAAGTTTAGAATTGTGCAGCAGCAGAACTTGTCCCAGCACTGGAGGATGCAAGGAAGGAACCTTAAAAGGATGCTTTTCCATCACAGGAGACACTTACATACATACTACAATTTAGAGTCATCAATTAAACTCACATGGCCATCTTTTGAGAAGTGGGGGAAAAACTAGAGTACCCAAAGTAAAATCCAGACAAACAAAAGGAAAACATGTAACATTCACAAAGACACTGACTAGGGAGAAATTAAATTCCAGGCTCCTAAAACTTTGAGATCAGTCATCAGAGTAACATATATAAGAAAAACAAACTTATTCAAATTACTTTTACGTTGTTTTCTTTAACTTTTACTGTAAACCGTTAAATTGACCACAATTTTTCTAAAAAATCTGGGTTTAGAAAATTGAAAGTTGATATCAAGACAAATCCCTAGTACATATTAGTGCATCTGGTCAATAAAGAAAATTGTGATTCTGATAGACATTTGGTCCACTGGTTTCATTTTTTTTCACTTGACAGGCGATTATTTGCATCTTTAAAGTGAATTTAAGAAAATCTCAGCCTGCTTTTATTGTATGTTAACATCAGAGTAGTAATTAAATTATATAAAAGGACTAAGGACTCTACTAGTGCTGGGTGGTATACCGGTTCATACCGAAAACCGTTTTTTATTTTTTTTATGATATGGATTTTTCTTATACCGCAACACCGGTTTAAATTGCCTAAACGACATTCAGAACGTGGTGCAGCAGGAAACTGTTCAAGTGGGGACCTTTTTCACTGCTACACCACTAAATAGGTTGTGGTAGTGTAGGTATTGCGTGGTGAAAATTTACAGAGAACATTCTGAAACTGAAGCTGTAGCTGACGATAAAGTTGAACATGATGACACAGAAGAACTTTTGCCGAAAAAAAGGAGTCATGTCCATTGCCTGAAGATACTTTGGTTTTAAAAGGTCGGATGTGGACCATTATGTTCAAATGTATAAATACTCTTTCTATACTACTAGATAATACTGCAAGCCAAGTTGTACTTGTTTTATTTGTTTTCAATACAGTGTAATGTACCTGGGTACTGTGTAATAGTGTGACGACATGTTGACTTTATTCTCGACATTTCCACTTTAATCTTGACGCTTATGACGAGAATGAAGTCGACATGTTGACTTTATTCTCGACATTTCTACTTTATTCTTGCCGTTTATGTCAAGATTAAAGTCGACATGTTGACTTTATTCTCGTAATTTGTCATTAAAGTAGAACATCGTAAACTAAACTTCATCATAAAATGAGTATTTAATTTACTAGATTTTCTCAAACCCCATCATAAGTTATATAGCACATTAAATGCTTTGTGTTAAGTGTTCCCCGAGCTTCTTAAACTGACTTCCTCTTGCACTAAGAGGAGGCGCCAGCAGCGATCGCCGCACAGAATACATTCACTTCATGATATTCCTGCTCGCTGAACATTTAGAATGCTAAGATAAATACTTGATATAATTTTCATGGTGAAATGCATCAAAGCATGCATTAATCATGTGGGGGCACGGCGGCATGGAGGTTGCACTGCTGCCTCACAGCAAGGGTGTCTCGGGTGTACCCTGCCTTGAATTTGCATGTTTTTCTGGTGGGTTTACTCGGCGTGCTTCAGTTTCCTTTCAAAGTCATGTAGGATGTGGGGTTTTGTTATGCTATATTGACCCTGCTAGTGTATGTTTTGCTCGTATTCACCCTGCGATGTACTGGAGACTCGTTCAGGGATGGGCGCAACTCTGAATGGATGGCATAATTAAACATGTATAACAAAGATATTTTTAAAGTTCTGAACACTCCGTGGGCTAAGTTTATAACTAGTTTTAATTTCACAAAGATGTTTATCGTGTGGTGATTGGTTATGTAGAGAAAGAAAAAGGAAGGATAGGAACTGGGGTTTTGGTACGTCAGATAGAGACAGCACGCGTGCAATAAAGAAAGCCCGCTCGGAAGAACATGCATTGAATTCTGTGTTCGTGTCTCCGACCACCAGATAACAAACCCAACATTTACACAATATTTAAGTTAAACCTGTGCGATACCCATTCATACATCCAGTTTTTTGGAGCCTCGTCACACCTGCCATAAAGTTCTCTACACTGAACATACATCTGGGGACCCCTTACTGTGAGGGAGCAGCACTACCGCCTCACTACCGTGCATGTTTAATACCTGCTTTAATGCATTTCATCATGAAAATGATATCAATTATTTATCTTAGCATTCTAAATTTTCAGAAAGCAGGAATATAATGAAGTGAATGGATTCTGTGCGGTGATCGCTGTCTCATCTTAGTGCGGAGGAAGTCAGTTTAAGAAGCGTAGTGATTAACAACTGGGTCGGGGAACACAACACATAGCATTTAATGTGCTGCATTAACTTATGACGGGGTTTGACAAAATCTAGTAAATTAAACATTGATTTTAGGAAGAAGTTTAGTTTACGACATTCTACTTTAATTATGAAGTAAACTATGAGAATAAAGTGGAAATGTCGACTTTATTCTCGACATATAGTTTGTTTTTTTCTTCTCTGTGTCAGTATTTTTTTTTCTTCACCATGGCCCTAATATGATTCCGTAGGAATATACCACAAATAGCATTATAAATAACTGCAATTATAAAGTTGCAGTTTTATTATTTATGCATATAGCTTAGCTTGAAGCAAGGTCCATATTAATGTAGTTTGCCTAAATGATGGTTTAGTTGGTAAAGATGTCATCACCAAGTTGCACTTGTTTTATTTTATTTTAATTTGGTGAATACTGTGTAATGCACCTGGGCTTGAAGCCTTAAAGTAATAGTGAAACTATCAGTAATAATACTATTATTTATTTTATTGTTATTATTTATTAGTTTAAATATTATGCAGTTTAATGATGGTAAAGTTGTTTAAAAAGTCACTTTAACGTGTCAGTGGACAGAGATTGTTAACATTAACAGAAAGTGTAGTTGGTTTACAAAAATATTTACTATTTATTCCTTTTCTAAGACATGTTCAGTGCAATACAACTTTTGACAAGCACTTCTGGATATTTTACTAAGTCTAAATGCCTCTTTGGATGGTTGAAAATATGTTGTCAAAATTATAGTTTAAGTTTTTGCAAAATTTGTTCAATAAAAAGATTCTATATTTTGACTGCATCTGTAATGCAATGTGATTCCTTCTCTTCATTAGTGCCACCCCCTTGAAAACTATCACTTTATGGGGCCATGCAAACCTGTATTAATACTTGTGTGCACATTAAAATGGTTTTTTTGTACAATGTACAATGCTCTTGACAGTGGAATAGGTTATTCTTAGCCAGTAATTGCAGTGGAAAATGTGGTTAACATCGACTCATGCATGGGGGAAAAAAATACCGTCGAATACCGTGAAACCGGGATAATTTAGAAAAATACCGTGATACAGAATTTTGGTCATACCGCCCACCCCTAGACTCTACTATGAAAAACACATTTAAATAAATTCATTGGTACCTCACCTTCAAGAAACAGGATCCAACAGCTGTATCTTCATCCAGAGAAATATTGTACGATTCACTTCCAAAAAATGGTTTATTGTCATTTATATCTTGCACAATTATATTAATTATTGCTGTAGATGAAAGTGCAGGTTGACCGCCATCTGTAGCAATAACAGTGATTCTGGGCCATGGGTCTGTCTCATAATCGATTTCTGTTGTTGTGGTAATGATTCCAGTATTTGGATCAATTTTAAACCAATCAGAATGTGTTCCATGGTCTTTAAGAATGCTGTAGCGAACTTGCCCATTTGGACCATCATCTTTGTCTCGTGCTGTTACTTGAAGAACAAAGCTGCCTGGGTAAACCATTTCTGCAATACCCTGTTGGTAGACCTTTTGGTCAAAAAGTGGAGGATTGTCATTAATATCAGTCACTTGAAGTTTAAAAGAAGACTCTGCTCTAAGTGGAGGAGTACCAGAATCAGTAGCTGTTACTCTAAGTTCATAGGAATCCCTTTCTTCCCGATCTAAGATGCTGTCAACACAAATGAGGTAGATAATATTATCTTTTGTGGTTAATCCAAATTTACCATCCCCACCTTCCAAAGACACATTTACATTGGAATACTCTCCATAATCTGGATCAGATACTGATATTCTCGCTACATACTGGCCTGGTTGGGCACCCTCAGAAATATGTGGAGATCCATCTTCACTTAGGAAAATAATTGTCATTGTGGGCTGGTTATCATTATAATCACGTACATGAATGGTAACAAAAGAATTTGTGATTTCAGGTTGACTGGCGTTATCCTGAGCTTGGACCACAAGTTCATGGACTTTCTTCATTTCATAGTCCAGGGGTTGATTTAATGTAATTATACCAGTATGTGCATCAATTAAAAAATATCTTTCTGGATCACTCTGTCTTCTGTTGATTTCATACAGGACTAGTCCATTATCACCCTCATCTGCATCAGTTGCAAATACTTGGAGTACGGAGCTGCCAGGTTGCATGTTTTCAGAAATTAAAGCATGGTATCGAGTCTGGTTGAAGATCGGAGCATGGTCATTAATGTCTTGAATTGTAATGTCAAGGATCATTTGACCAGTTTTCTTTGGAGTTCCACCATCAAAAGCCTCCAGAACTAATGAATAGAAAGATCTTTTCTCACGATCTAAAACTCCATTTACTACCAGATACAAATATAAGACATCCTTTGATCCCTGTTTTGTCTCCAGACGAAAATCATGATCCAAGTTTCCTTCAGTTATCAAGTATCCCTGGACGCTAAACTGACCTTTGTCTGCATCGGTTGCTGGATCTAAAGGAAACTTAGTTCCAACTGTTGTTTGTTCAGGAATTCTCAGACTTACTCTGCTCTTGGGGAAGATAGGAGAATGATCATTGATGTCATTCACCAAAATTGTCACATCCACTGTTAATCCCTGCATAGTGACAGCAATAAAGTTATAATGGTCCCTCGTTTCTCTGTCAAGCACCTTGGCTGTCTTGATAATACCAGTGGTTTCATCGATGTTCAAGTCACTACTAACCCCTGTTCCGCTAACATCAGAGATGAAAAATAAGGTAGCAGTGGTTCCAGGAGGTAAACCCGTACTAATATCTCCCACTATTGTTCCAGCCGGCTGTTCCTCATCAAGCTGCAGATCGAGGGTTCCCAAAACTGCAGATGAATGCCCGGGTATAAATCCAAAAACCATAAAAAGCATAAGCATGATTATTTTTTTTTGTGTTCTTATGTCAGTCACAAATTCTGTCAATCTGGGTAATGGAGACATTCTCAATATGCAGCCACTGTAAACAAGAAAGATAAAGTAAATTATTTACATTTGGTGTTTGTTGTAAAGTCATTTCAATTGTGTATTATAAAAAATAATGTGTTACAAAAATTTTGCTCCAACATGCTCCTCTGCAGAATTTTAACTTTGAAGAAGAGAAAACAGAAATTTTAGAAATTTTAGTGATTGGCAATAATGGATATAATGAGGTTATTAGAAATGAACTTGATGCATTAAAATTAAAAGTCAAGACAGTGGTAAAGAATTTAGGGGTAACTATTGACTCTGACCTGAATTTTAAATTATATATTAATCAGATTACTAGGACAGCATTTTTTCACTTAAGAAATATAGCAAAAGTTAGACCTCTTATAACATTGCAAGATGCTGAAAAACTAGTTCACACTTTTGTTTTCAGTCGGCTAGATTACTGTAACACACTCCTCTCAGGACTACCAAAAAAAGACATCAATCGATTGCAACTAGTGCAGAATGCAGCTGCTAGAATCTTAACTTGGAAAAGATAATCCAAGCACATCACCCCAGTTTTGATGTCAATACACTGGTTACCTGTGTCATTTAGAATTGACTTTAAAATACTGCTTATGGTTTACAAAGCCTTAAATAATCTCGCTCCATCTTATATTTTGGAATGTCTTACATCTTACACTCTAGCTTTAGATCTTCAAACGAGTGTCTATTTAGAATTCCAAGAGCTAAACTTAAAAGAAATGGTGAGGCGGCCTTCTGCTGTTATGCACCTAAAATCTGGAATAGCTTGCCAATAGGAATTCGCCAGGCTAATACAGTGGGGCACTTTAAAACACAGCTGAAAACACATTACTTAAACACGGCTTTCTCAAAGCTTCGTCTTAGTTTAATCCTGATTCTCTGTATATTCAATTAGTTATCATTATTATTCATGGTGGCTCCAAAATCCATACTAACCCTTCTGTTCTTTTTCCGGTTTTCTGTGGTGGCGATCTGCACCACCATCACCTAATCAAAGCACTGTGATGTCCCTACATTGATGGATTAAAGACCAGAAGTCCACACAACCATCATCATCTAATTCTTCCATGAGAACTCTGAATACAATGAGGACTGATTGAAGTCATTTATGTTGGGTAGAATGCCTAGAGTGGGCTAGGCGGTCTCATGGCCTGGAACCCCTGCAGATTTTAATTTTTTTGTCCAGCTGTCTGGAGTTTTTTTTGTTTTTTCTGTCCTCCCTGGCCATCGGGCCTTACATTTATTCTATGTTAATTAGTATTACCTAATTTTAATTCTTATTTATTTTGTCTTTTTTCTCTTTCTTCATCATGTAAAGCACTTTGAGCTACGTTGTTTGTATGAAAATGTGCTATATAAATAAATTTTGTTGTTGTTGTTGAATAACAGTCACAAGAAAAAATGCAAAGGTTATTGTTATACCAAAAAAAAACAAAAACAAATGTTAGAGACACACTATGTAGGTTGTGTAGACATTAACAACTATATAGCTGTAATTTTGTGTCTTTAAATTTCTTGCCTTCACCCCTTGGAAGTTTCCATATTTTATTGTTTTACATTGAATTACAATAGATTTCATTTGACATATTTGACAATGATCAGCAGAAAATTTGAAAACAAGCAACTGATTGCATAAGCATTCACCCATTTTAAAATGACACACCTAAATCATCACTGATGTAGTCAGTTGGTTTTAGAAGTCCCAAAGTCAGGTTAATGGAGTTCCCTGGACTGGAGTCAACAATTTTCAAATGTTTGTAGTATAAATGCACCTGCATCCACTTTGTGTTGAGTCAGTTTTGTGGCCTATCCTACACAATGAAGACAAAAGAACACCTCTGGCAACCCATTGAAAAGGAAAAGTCAGGGGATTGATATAAGAAAATCTGCTGTAAATCTGCTTAGAGCAGGACTTTTGTAAGTGATTGTGTAAGAAGTCTTGTGAGGGAGGTCACCAAGAGACCAATGATAACTCTGAAGGAGTTACAAGCTGCAGTGTAAGATATCAGGGAGACTATAAACACTACAACTGTTGTCCAGGTGCTTTACCACTTGCAGCTTTACGGGAGAGAGTTGCAGAGAAAATTACTGTTAAAAAATGCACATAACACCTCAGCTGGAGTTTGCCAGAAGGTACATGGGAGGTTCTGAAGTCAGCAAAAAAACATTTTTATGGTCTAATGAGACTGAAATTTAGTTAAATGTTATGTTTAAAGTAAATGCTGTGTTTAATGTAAGCCAGACAATACATATTACTAAAATGAAACAATCCCCAACATGACGCACATTGGTGGCACTATCATGCTGTAGGGATGTTAATCTGTGCCAGTCCCTGGAAGGCTTGTGAAGCGAGAAGATAAAGTGAAAGCAGCAAAATATGGTGAAATCCTGGAGAAAGATCTGATGCAGTCTGCAAGAAACCTGCATCTTGAGAGAAGATGTGACCCCAGGTGTTCTGCCCCACATCTTGTTAGTTGAGACTGTTATTTGTTGAACTATGCTCCCCCTTCATCTTGTCATTTATTACTGACTGGACGTGACCAGTCAGTCACTTCCCACACTCACAGTGGCACTATAAAAGTCTATGAAACTCACGTAAAGCACGTAGGTCCCATAATAAACATTTGAATACAATACACCCCATGTGTCTCACGTAGGCACCCCTTTATCTCTTGTTTCGGTCACGCCCAAAATGTATTGCTTTGTAAATCATTCTTTATTGTCTTTGATTGTACACCTGTCTATAACTGTGTGTTTCTTTTGTATATATTTCAGTTTACAACAAGGTACCTCCAGTAAATGCCTTCAAGAAAGCTCGCTCACCCCTTGTTGTTTTTTATGTGGATGTGCCAAGTTGTTTAAGGTGTAAAATATCTGTAGCAGATCTTAGTTATACCATTTAAGTTAAGAAGCAGCCGAAAGAAGGAGAAATTTAATTTATAAAAAAAAAAAAAAAAAAAAAACTTAAATTCCTTTTAATCATCACGAGATGAAACAAACAAAATAAAGAAAATTAACGAAAAACTGAGCCAATGCGCTATCCGATCAGGGATTTCTTCTTTCTAAAGGATTTTTTAAGAGTCATGTGCTCCACCGGGTGGCTCATTACGGTCTCCAAGCAAAATACCCCTTTTTCTTTGCCGGCACTTCTTTTATAGCGCAACTTCCGGAACGGGTAGGGTTAAGTGCCCTTACCGAGCAGCTTCTCGGAGCTATGAGGGAAGAAGAAGAACAGGACAACGTCTGCAGTAGTCCCACCTCTCATCTCGGTGGGTTATTGCGTACCTTTCCCTGAAAAATTTAAGGCAGTTTACTAATCCCAAATCAAATTTTAATAATGAGGCCCGTGCAATGCAAGTCCTGTTGGATGTTGGACTTTTTAGATGATGGTTTGGAAGAGCCAATTGTCTATGAGGGCTACATCTGCAAGAGATGTCAGCTGATCCAGCACCTCGAGTTCAGGGTCGCTGAACTGGAGGAGGAGTTGGCTGACCTGCGTTGTAATAGAGAATTGGCGGACTTGGCCCAGGTGTCCTTTAGGTGTAAGGCAAAGGGTGCACACTGTCCGGGGGCATCAACCCCAGAATTAGAAGTGGCAAACCGTTATCATGTCCTTGCGGAGCTGGACGGTGTCTCTGATAATTCTGAGGTGGTAGGCAGGGATGAGGAGCCCCAACGGGCCACCTCAAAACCAGTTCCCAAAAAGAAAGAGGTAGTGATAGTTGAGGACTCAATCATTAGGGGGATTGAAGCACAGGTGTGCTCCAGAGAGAGAGAGTCTCGCACGGTGTGTTGCCTTCCGGGAGCACAGGTGGGGGACCTCCCTGGAAGGGTGGATAGGCTCTTGGCCAGAGCGGGGGTGGATCCAGTTGTCATTATCCATGTTGGAACAAATGACATACATAAGGGTAGTCTGTCAGTTCTGCGATCCAAATTCAAAGAGTTAGGTGCTAAGCTGAGGAGCAGAACTGACAAGGTAGTCTTCTCCGAAGTTCTGCCTGTGCCACGCGCCAGTCCAGGTAAGACTGAGGAGATTAGAAGGCTTAAAGTGTGGCTCAAATCTTGGTGCAGGGTAGAAGGGTATAGGTTTATGGGGCATTGGGACTCCTTTTGGAACAGATGGGACCTGTTCCGCTGTGACGGGTTACATCTGAACTGGAGGGGCACCAATGTATTGGGGAGGCGTATGTGTAGGCTAGTCGAGGATTGTTTAAACTAGCGAATGGGGGGGGCAGGGAGTTTAGAACAGGCCAGGTTTAGATCTATACATGGAAGAACAAACAATGGTGTCGAAACAAGAATGTATAGTAATGTAAATTCTAAGCAAACATTTAAATGTAGAAGGAGTAATACATTAAAAATAGCTTGCCTTAATGCTAGAAGTATCAAAAATAAGGTAAGTGAGTTGGAGTTATATGTAGCAGAGCATAATTATGATATTATAGCAATAACGGAAACCTGGCTAAATAACAAAGACAGGGATGAGTGTAACATAGAGGGACACACATTTTTTAGGAAGGATAGACAGAACAGAAAAGGAGGTGGGGTTGCTGTTTATGCCAAGCAGGATTTAAATGTAAGTCTTCTTCAGTTGGATGATGAGCCCCATCGTAGTAAGGACATGTGGCTTCGCCTGGAAAATATTAGGGAAAGAGGTCTTATTTTAGGAGTGTGTTATAGGCCACCCAATTCAGACAGTAATTTCAACACACATCTTTTTAGTAATATCAAAAAGGCAAGTTTACAGGGAGATATTATAGTCATGGGGGACTTTTAATTATCCAAATATTAACTGGGATAACCTTACAGATGGCGGAGTACAAGAGCAGGAGTTTTTAGAAGTAATCAATGACTGTTTTTTAACACAGCATGTTAAAGCACCAACACGGGGTGAAGCCTGTCTGGATTTAGTATTTTGTAATAATCAGGATAGAATTGAGGGTGTAGAGGTGATTGAACCACTAGGGTCAAGTGACCATAATGTAATACAATTCTCAGTATTTTGTAAGAGTGCAGATGCAAAGACTAAAATTGTTAAGTTGAACTTTGGTAGGGCTAATTTTGAGCACTTGTGACAAAGTCTAAATAGGATACACTGGGATAAGCTTTTAAGTGTGGAGACAGTCGAGGAGCAGTGGAACAGGTTTAAAAATGTTTTACATATAATGCAGGACAGATACATACCTAAATTTGGAATTAATAGGAAACTAAAAAAAACTCCACGGTGGATTAATAAAGATTTAAAAAAGAAGTTGCAAAGGAAAAAACTGCTTTATAAGGCATATAAGACTAATGACTGCAAAGTGAATTGTAGAGCGTATGAGAACATGAGGGCAACCATTAAGAAGGATATCAGGAAGGCTAAAAGACAGTTGGAGAGGAATATAGCAGATAAGGTGAAAAAAGACCCTAAGAGATTCTTTCAGTATTTTAGTAGTAAAAGAACAGTCAAGGAGGAGGTCAAGTGCATCAGGAATAGTAAAGGGGAATTAAAAGATACAGACAGTGAAATAGCGGATGCCTTAAACTTACATTTTTCTGAGGTGTTTACAAGTGAGCAAGTGGATAACCTCCCAGAGGTAAACGCGACTATTAAGGAGGTACTGAGGGATTTGGAAATTGTAGAGGGAGAAGTACTGCTCAGATTAAATAAGCTGAAATCGAACAAATCACCAGGACCAGATAATATTTATCCTCGTGTTCTTAAGGAGGCTAGTGAGTACATATATAAACCCTTGACGCATATTTTTAGGAAGTCACTGCGCACTGGAGAGATTCCGAAGGACTGGAAAATGGCAAATATCATCCTATTATATAAAAAGGGTGACAGGGCAGATCCAAACAACTATAGGCCAGTAAGCTTAACATGCATCACAGGAAAATTAATGGAAGGAATTATTAAAGATAAGATCGAGCAACACCTGGCAAGGACAGGAGTTATTCTAAGCAGTCAGCATGGGTTCAGAAGAGGGAGGTCGTGTTTTACTAACATGCTGGAATTCTATGAGGAGGCAACAAAAGGATACGATCAAAGTGGAGCTTATGATATTATTTATCCGGACTTTCAGAAAGCATTTGATAAGGTGCCACATGAGAGGTTGGGCATCAAATTAAAAGAGGTGGGAGTTCAGGGTGATGTTTGTAGATGGGTGCAGAATTGGCTCAGACAAAGGAAGCACAGGGTGATGGTGCGAGGAACCTCATCAGAACTGGCCGATGTTAAGAGTGGTGTTCCACAGGGGTCAGTGCTAGGGCTATTTTTAATATATATAAATGATTTAGATAGGAATATAAGTAACAAGCTGGTTAAGTTTGCAGATGATACCAAGATAGGTGGATTAGCAGACAATTTGGAATCCGTTATATCATTACAGAAGGACTTGGATAGCATACAGGCTTGGGCAGATTTGTGGCAGATGAAATTTAATGTCAGTAAATGTAAAGTATTACACATTGGATTTAAAAATGTTAGGTTTGAATACACAATGGGCAGTCGGAAAATCGAGAGTACACCTTATGAGAAGGAATTAGGAGTCATAGTGGACTCTAAGCTATCGACTTCCCGACAGTATTCAGAAGCCATTAAGAAGGCTAACAGAATGTTAGGATATATAGCATGATGTGTGGAGAACAAGTCAAAGGAGGTTATGCTCAACCTTTATAATGCACTGGTGAGGCCTAATCTTGAGTACTGTGTGCAGTTTTGGTCTCCAGGCTACAAAAAGGACATAGCAGCGCTAGAAAAGGTCCAGAGAAGAGCGACTAGGCTGATTCCAGGGCTACAGGGGTTGAATTATGAGGAAAGATTAAAAGAGCTGAGCCTTTACAGTTTAAGCAAAAGAAGATTAAGAGATGACATGATTGAAGTGTTTAAAATTATGAAGAGAATTAGTGCAGTGGATCGAGACTGTTATTTTAAAATGAGTTCATCAAGAACACAGGGACACAGTTGGAAACTTGTTAAGGGTAAATTTCGCACAAACATTAGGAAGTTTTTATTTACACAAAGAACGATAGAAACTTGGAATAAGCTACCAAGTAGTGTGGTAGACAGTAAGACGTTAGGGTCTTTCAAAACTCGACTTGATGTTTTCTTGGAAGAAATAAGTGGATAGTACTGGCAAGCTTTGTTGGGTTGAATGGCCTGTTCTCGTCTAGAGTGTTCTAATGTTCTCTCTGAGGCCGCGTTGCACGGACAGCGCGGAGAGAGGCAGAAAAGTAAAAAGGCGAATCCACGCGGCGGGACAGACTGCAAGAGATGCGTTAAGACAGCTAAGTTAAGGAACTTTCTGGCCACGCGGATCAAAGAAGGATCCTACGGCAGCTTAGTAAAAGGGCAACTCCACGGCGCGGGACAAACTGCAGAACATTGCTCCTCACCTGCTAAGTAAAGGGACGTTCGCACCAGGGATCAAAGGGAGGATCTCTGGGCAACGTGGCTGAAAGACAGTATTCACACCGCAAATTGGAGTGCAGCATCTCCACGGCATCTTTTAAATCAACTGACTCCGCCTACTGACACGTTGAAGCGCAGTAAGGGCTGTTCATGCTGTGCTTTCCAATATAGATTGGCGTTTCTTGTGGCTGTAAACAACGAGAAAATCGGTTCACACAGAAGCCAAACTGGGATCTGATTGCCTTAAGCGTTTCAGCTTTATTTACTTTGCCTCTCCTGAATCGCCTGAAATCGTCAGTCTTCTGTTGGTGTAGCTGGCTACAAAAGCACTCGGTTCAACTTACAGTATACAGCCCAAACTCCACTGTTGCAGACATGGAGAAGGTATACAAAACCGAATCTGATTCTGTGGCCAATTCAAGACACACGCGCTATTCCAACACCTCAGCAAAAAGTTCTGCAGCCAAAGCTCGTGCGTTGGATGAAGCTGCGCGTGTATGCGCATCCTTCACAATGAAAGAGCTTGCGATTAAAAGAGAACGAGTAAGAATGGAGGCAGAGAGACTTGCACTGGAGGCAGCACTAGAGGCTCTTCAGTCCAAAAAGAAGCTGCTGCCGCAGTAGCTGAAGCTGAAATATTAACAGCTGCGACAAATCAACTAAATCATGAGATTCGCAACCGCCGAAGCTCATCTCAAGCTAACAGAAGGACATCAGAGTATGTAACTCTTAATACTGTCACCTCTCAGCCTAACACACCTACACGCAAAGAAATGGAAGCATTACCTGCTGCACAACAGGATATCATGATGAGTCCTTCATGCATCTCAGGTGACCACCCATTTTCTACAAAAGTGCAGGCTAGAGAAAGTGAAGATGTCCAAAGAGTGTCATCACAATCAGCACATGAGGGAAGAACGGCAGAGTATTTACTGGAGCGGACGGTATGGCTCACATCTGACGCTGTCACCTCTCAGCCTAACACACCTACATGCAAAGAAATGGAAACATCACCTGCAGCACGTCATGCTGAGGAGTCCTTCACGCATCTCAGGTGATCACCCATTTTCTACAAAGGTGCAGGCTGGAGAAAGTGAAGATGTCCAAAGAGCATCATCACAGTCAGCACATGAGGGAAGGACGGCAGAGTATTTACAGGAGCAGATGGTATGGCTCACACTTGACGCTATCACCTCTCAGCCTAACTCACCTACTCACAAAGAAGTGGAAAAATCACCTGCAGCACAACAGGACGACATGCTGAGGAGTCCTTCACGCATCTCAGGTGACCATCCATTTTCTACAAAGGTGCAGGCAGGAGAAAGTGAAGATGTCCAAAGAGTGTCATCACAGTCAGCATGTGCCATTTACCCAAGACTGCCCCACCAAGCAGAACTGCTTGATCATCACATCAAGACCCCTCCTCTAAAGTGTAGCCCATTCACATACTCTCTACGAACCTGTGCTGGTGTTATGGACACAATTGGCAGGAAAGCAGTTGGCTTCCAAATAAAGGCCGTGAATGCAGGAGTAAGTATAGCCCTGCCTCCACTTATTGAATGCAACGAGATTTTGAACAATCGCTCTGAAATACCAACACCAGAGGCAGCATGTCACCACCCTCACTTACAGTCTGTAGCAGGCCACATCCCAGAATTGGATACTAATGCCCATATTCTGCTACTGCTTGGAAGAGACATCGATCAGAGTGCACAAAGTGAGGCAGCAAATTAATGGCCCTCATAATGCACCCTTTGCTCAAAACATGACCTAGGTTGGGTTCTTGTAGATGAAGTTTGCCTCGGAAATGCTCACAAGCCGGCAGTTTGTACTTTCAAAACAAGTGTGCTGGAAAATGGGCGACCTTCACTTTTCATGCCTTGCTACAATCACCTTTGCTTGAGAGAAAGGGTGACTTACGGCGGGTAGCCAACACCATTAGCCCCTTTGATCAAGTCTGAGCATAATGATGTGCCGAGGACAATTTTTGACTCCATGTTGCCACGGAACAGACTGTCTGCACTTCCTGGTGGTCTCACAGAGAATGATCTCTTTAAAAGCCAGTGGAGACAAGTGCAAGCCTTGGCAAATGAATTCTGGACACGCTGGAGACTTGAATACCTTTCCGGTTTGCAGAGCATACAAATAGGAGACATTGTGTTGTTGAAGAAGATTCCACTATCACGCAATAAATGGCCTATGGGATTTGTCACCTTGGTATTCCCTAGCAGTGATGGTATAGAACAAAAAATAGAAGTTAACACTACCTCTCAAGGCATCTCCAGAAACTCTATCAGGTGTATCACAAAAATTTTTCTACTGGAAAATGGATAAGTTCTAAGTTAACACAATGTTTGCCTCTATGTACTGTTCAGTGATATAATGTTATTATATCAGACGGGGAGTGTTCTGCACCACATCTTGTTAGTTGAGGCAGTTATTTGTTGAACTGTGCTCCCCCTTCATCTTGTCATTTATTAACACACTAGTCAGTCACGTCCCACACTCACAGTGGCGCTATAAAAGTCTATGAAACTCACATAAAGCGCGTAGGTCCCATAATAAACATTTGAATACAATACATCCCATGTGTCTCACGTAGGCACCCCTTTATCTCTTGTTTCGGTCACGTCCAAAATATATCTTTAGGGTATATAAACCCCTGGGTCTGGTTAGTTGTGGTACGCAGCAATTTGAACCTCTGTCTACACACTTCTCTTTGTCTTGATCCAATCGTGGAAATCACTCACCTTGTGTCTTTTAAAGCTTTATTGTTTAATGTATACTGTCTGCTATGTATTGCTTTGTAAATCATTCTTTATTGTCTTTGATTGTACACCTGTATATACCTGTGTGTTTCTTTTGTATATATTTCAGTTTACAACGAGGTACTTCCAGTAAAAGCCTTCAAGAAAGCTCGCTCACCCCTTGTCATTTTTTATGTGGATGTGTCAAGTTGTTTAAGCTCTCTGTGGCCACGCTGAGTGAGGCAGAAAAGCAGGCATACTGCAACAGGAATAACTTAAAAATTGTAATGTCCTAGAGTGGCAAAGACAGAACTTAGATCTCAATCAATAATGAGAACTCTTAGCAGGACTTAAGAAAAAGCTATTCACTCACAAACCCCAAACAACCTGACAGAGATTGAGCAGCTTTGCAAAGAAGAATGGGGAAAAATGTGCAAAGCTGACAGATTCATATCCACTTAGCCTCAATGCTGTCATAGTTGTCAGAGATGCACCTATTAAATACTGACTTGAAGGGGGTAAATACTTATGTGGTCAATTATTTTGTTATTTTACATTAATAATTAATTTAGATCACTTCAGAGATCAATTTTCATTTCCGCATTAGAGTATGTTTTCTGTTGATCAGTTTAAAAAAAAAGCCAAATTAAATTAACTTTGGTTCAATGCTGTGTAACAATATAATATGAAAACAACCTATGTGGTGAATACTTTTTATTAGTAGTACAGGAGATTATAACAGGAGTAAGAGTGAATGATTTAAAAAATTTCTGTGATAATATGATAAAGTGTCAATCTTATTAGAAAATGAGACAAAGATGAATAACAAGATGAATGCTACCCACATGGAAAAAATAAATACAAAAAAACTGTTTTAAAAGTTTTGCTTTCTATAACCCTAACTAGAATTAAAGGTAAAGAAAATGAACTGACATCTGATTTCACAGTATTTTATAAGTAAACTATCCTTCCTTTTCTCACCCCTCCGACTAGCCAGCTGCAGATTAGTTGGTCTGTCATTACGTATGTCACATTAGGCAAAGGATCCTGCCCCCAACTGCCTACAACTTGCTAAAATTATGTAAATGAAGGCTACAACTGAAAAGCCCTGCAAAAGTCATCTAATGAGACATGGGCTTAAGTCAGAGGGGTGAGCTATATATGCAGGAGAGAAAAGCACCAATTAATTTTCATCCAGAAGTCTTATCTGTCTGATGTGTGATGTTTTATGTACCATAAAGAATGGAAAAAAGGGCATACACTGAGACTGAAAGCACCACAGATATTAACCTTTCACACAAGGCCAGCTACTGAACAGAAGCTTATCTGTCTAATGTCTCGTATTTTACAAACCATAACCGAATGGAAAAAGGAAATAAAGGGCAGAGATTGCTGCTGAACTCACTGCAGCTATTAATCCTTCATAGTGCACTGGCTCCATCAGGCAACATGCTATTGCCTATCAGAAAAAGGGGCAAACATGACTACTGTACACTGGAATATTGCTGCTCAGTCAGTAAATGTGACACGGGCTGGAATTTTCAGTCATGTGATTTCTCATGGTGCAGTGACAATATCAGCCACTGAGATCTGACATGTCCCATGAAAAAATGTTGGGTAATTTGGTATTTGCCAGTAATCACAGGTTAAATAAAATAAAATTAATTAAAACTAAAGCAATTATGAAGGAAAAGATCAATCAACACCTGTCAAGAACAGGTGTGTTAGTGAGCAGTCAGCATGGGTTCGGACAAGTTGTGTGTCAATATTATGCTGGAATTCTATGAAGAAGCAACAAAAATGATATGATCAGAGTTGTGCATATGATATTGGTTATCATGATTTTCAGAATGTTTTTAATAAAGTACCACATGAAAGGTTAGTGGTCAAACTAAAAGAAAAGGGAATTCAGTGAATGTTTAGGGATCAGTTCCCAGTCCAATGGCCTTTTTATACATAAAATAAATAATCTGGATAAGAATATGATCAATAATAATATCAATAATACATTTAAGTTTGCAAATGATACAAAACTTGATGGAACAGCAGATAATGTACAATCAGCAAAATTGTTAAAAAGGGACTTGGACATAAACATGTTTGGGCAGATTTGTGGCAGATGAAATTTAATGTAAGTAAATATAAGGTATTACACAAGTAGAAATGTTAGTTTTGAAAACACAATAGTAGGCCTAAAACTAGCGTGCACCAAATGAGAAGATCCCAGGAATCATAGTGAACTTGTTACTATCTATATCAAGGCAGAGAAGTGTTTAAGGAAGATTACAGTACACCCCCAAAATTCGTGGGGGTTACGTTCCTAGAGCACCCGTGAATTATGAAAAACCGCAATTTTTGGTTGTGGTTAAAAAAATGCCTATTTTCATAGTTTAAACCCTAAATAATTAATTTCAAACTCAACTTAATACATTACCTAAAAATAAAGAATGTAAAGGTAAACTTGTATACTGTACTGCTATGTCTCCCGCAGTGCTAGAATGTAAAATATCGATGTTACCGCTCTATGTACTGTAGTTCATGCAAGCGCGTTTTCATTGCCAGAAGCCTTAGAAGGTGCAGCTCGTTTCGGCGGCATCTTGGGGCTTTAACCTTTAAACTGCCACATACAAATACTTTTTTTTTTCACAATTAACAAAGAAAAAGTGAAATTTTAATGGAACACTTTTTTCATGCAAAGAACATCACAATTACTGCAACACTGATCATTTTACACACTGCTAATGAACTGTAAAAACTATTTAAAAAACTACTGGAACAATATGTACAAAGTGCAACTGACGCCATGGATGAAACTCGGTAAATCACTGAGCCAACTGCTCTTGAACTGGCTGCACGCAAGCACACAGAGGTAAGCGCTGACGCTGGCAGGCTAGTCGAGTGCAGCGGCTGAATCCCAGAGACAGTGAAGCTGCAGTGCTGAAGGGTGTCACGCTTGGGTCACAGAAACACAGGAGATTGTAGATACAGGAACTTTATTCAAACACTTCAACCAAACATGTCTCTTTCAGAAGTAAAACAAGCTCAGTATGCAGTTAGTTATCGATTAAAGAATAGACAAACATCATAGGGGAGCACGACCCCCAACAGGAGCAGAGAATGTCTGGGGGAGGAGTGAGAAACAAAGCAATCAGCCAAAAAGGACAGGTGCTGTTCAAGCTTTTAAGTAAACGGAAAACACAAGAACACTCAGCTGGCAATGTATCACAGTCAAACAGCAACAAGACGAACTGAATAACGCAGTAGCGTTGCTGAGAGTCACACCGTCGAGAAGACGGTGATTTATTTATTTTTATGGTGGAGATTCCAGGGACGCACCCAGCCTTGACCTGACCTGCGTGCACTCACAAACAGAGACAAAAACAAACCAAACCGGTAATCAAACAGCAAATAAAGAATGTAATGAAAACAATGAAATAAGAAAACAACGATACCACCCCTGTTCCCCTTACGGCGATTACACATTGAATACAACAAAGCACAAACAAAACACACACAGTAAATCATGAAAAAGTTCATGAAAAATGGCAACGGATGAAATGTAATGATGAAAATAGATAGTCCAGAGATCTACACGTTGAATGGGAATGTAAAGATAGTCCTATCGGTACTTTCTGAAATGGTGAAATGGACGGGTTCAGGAGCGCTCCTTTCTTTGCAGGATGGCCATGAATCCACTTAGAGTCCTCATGTACACAGGCAGACGGCAGACAACCCAGACGCACAAAACGATCCAGGACAAAATGAATAAGTACAGGTAAGCCAACAGAAGGCAGACAGACAGGAACTTGAAACACAAATTACAAAACCTTTTTTTTGCTTTTGGTCAGAGGCCCCCCTTTTTAAAAGCCTGCTGTATCATTTTTCACTTTGACCTCAACAGCCCCAGCACCCTCAGCAGAAGACAAATCAGATCCACTGCAGGGACTGCTGGGAGTTGCAGTTTCAAATTCTATTGGCTACTTTCACCATCCCAAGCCGCGTTTTCTCTAGTTGCTTCCTGTTCTCTCTACAGTACAGTATTGCCATGATAAAAGCCATAAAAATTGCAGAGGATATTTGCGGTTTCTGCTAACAATTATTAGTTAGGTTCTAAGGAAAAATCTGCGAATGACTGAGGCCGAGAACTCTAGACCGCGACTTCGTGGGGGTCTACTCTATAGGATGCTAGGTTATATACCACAATGTCTGGTTATGCTTTAGTTATATCAATATCATGTATATTGTCTCAATAGTACAAAAAAGACATAACAGTTCTAGAGAAAGCCCAAAGAACAGCAACTAGGTTGATTCCAGGACTAAGAGGTATGAGCTACAAGGAGAGACTGAAATGTTGAACCTTTTCAGTTTAAGCCAATTGAGATTAAGAGGTGACATGACTGAAGTGTTTAAAATTAAGGGAAGACTTAGTACAGTGGATGCCAGCTGTTACTTTAAATAAATTCTTCAATAAAGATATGTGGACATAGCTAGAAACTTGTTAAAGGTACATTTTACACAAATGACAGTAAAGAGTCACACTTTTTGTAGTTTTTTTTTTGTCTATAGTGAGGTGTTTTGGGCATTTTGGTTAACTCAAAAAGCACTGTACAGAGTTAACTCCATGTATGAGTAGTGAGTTTATGTAAAGCTGGAGAATCTCACACAAGTGCATCTAACTGATATAAACCATTTTGGAAACCCACCCCTGGATTTCTGTGGGAGAGAAGAGGTACAAATTGAAGTTTGAGTGAAAGAAGTCAACAACTAAGGGTAACTGCACGAAAGCACAAACTCCTTGACTGTGATGTCCACACAAGTGTCAACCAGTTAATACGAGAGAAAGTACAAATCTAAAGTGGAACGTTTTATCAAGGACAATTCACAGTGAACTTTGCAGAAAAGACACTATAATGGCATGTGAAATACTAAAATATAAAATGGTGATATATATATATTGCTGAAAAAAGTTAAAGGAACACTTTTTAATCAGAGTATAGCATCAAGTCAATGAAACTTCTGGGATATTGATCTGGACAGTTAAGTAGAAGAGGGGGTTGTTAATCAGTTTCAGCTGCTTTGGTGTTAATGAAATTAACAACAGGTGAACTAGCGGGGCAACAATGAGACAACCCCCAAAACAGTAATGATTTAACAGGTAGAGGCCACTGACATTTTTCCCTCATCATCTTTTCTGACTGTTTTTTCTCTAGTTTTGCATTTGGCTACGGTCAGTGTCACTACTGGTAGCATGAAGCGATACCTGGACCCTTCAGAGGTTGCACAGGTAGTCCAACTTCTCCAGGATGGCACATCAATATGTGCCATTGCCAGAAGGTTTGCTATGACTCCCAGCACAGTCTCAAGGGCATGGAGGAGATTCCAGGAGACAGGCAGTTACTCTAGGAGAGCTGGTCAGGGCCGTAGAAGGTTCTTAACCCATCAGCAGGACCAGTATCTGCTCTTTTGGGCAAGGAGGAATGAGATGAACACTGCCGAGCCCTACAAAATGACCTCCAGCAGGCCAACGGTGTGAATGTCTCTGACCAAACAATCAGAAACAAACTTCATGAGGGTGGTCTGAGGGCCCAACATCCTCTAGTGGGCCCTGTGCTCACTGCTCGGCATCATGGAGCTCGACTGGTATTTGCCACAGAATACCAGAATTGGCAGGTCCACCACTGACGACCTGTGCTTTTCACAGATGAGAGCAGGTTTACCCTGAGCACATGACAGAAGTGAAAGAGTCTGGAGAAGCCGTGAACGTTATGCTGCCTATAAGATTGTTCAGCATGACCGGCTTGGTGGTGGGTCAGTGATGGTCTGGGAAGGCAGATCCATGGAGTGACGCACAGACCTCTACAGGCTAGACAATGGCACCGTGACTGCCATTAGGTATCGGGATGAACTCCATGGACCCATTGTCAGACCCTATGCTGGTGCAGTGGGTCCTGGATTCTTTCTGGTGGACGACAATGCCTGGCCTCATGTGGCGAGAGTATGCAGGCAGTTCCTGGAGGACGAAGGAATTGATACCATTGACTGGCCCCCACGCTCACCTGACCTAAATCCAATAGAACACCTCTGGGACATTATGTTTCGGTCCATCCGACAGTGCCAGGTTGCACCTCAGACTGTCCAGGATCTTAGTGATGCCCTGGTCCAGATCTGGGAGGAGATCCACCAGGACACCATTCGTCATCTCATTAGGAGCATGCCCCGATGTTGTCAGGCATGCATACATGCATGTGAGGGGACATACAAACTACTGAGTATGATTTGGAGTTCCTACAATGAAATTTTGGCAAAATGGACTAGCCTGCTGTATCATTTTTCACTTTGATTTTTGGGGTGTCTTTGAATTCAGCCCTTTATTTCCATCAAATGATCCTTCTGTTCCTTACACATTATCCAGTCCATATCAGTGTAGATATTCAGCATGATTTTTTCCCATTGAGATCTAATGTGTTTTCAAAGAGTTCATTTAATTTTTTTAAAATAGTTTATATATCTATATACACTGTATATAGGGCCTTATGTTGCGGAAAAAACGAACAGAATCACGGAATTAACAGATTTTAGATTTAGAAACGGAAATGTGCGGAGTTTAGAGACTGAAGGGGTGACTGTTACAAAACTTCCCAATAAATTAAATGATTGAATAATCTGTAGTTCTATCATTCAGATACTATTATCTAGTTTGTTGTTTTTGAACCGAACGCAATTCTTCATAGAAATCCAGTCATGCCTCTATCTGTTTGTGCACATGTTTCCTGTATGTTTTCTCATTAAAGGCACGTAAATTAGCTAGCTGCATGAAACTGAAATGTCGAAGCAAACCCATATCAGATACCCTAACAATGTCGAAAAAACTATGGAAACACAAGTTTAACTGCAAAATTGAGGGCACAACAATATCCCGGTGACTTTTATGAATCTGGACAACTTTTCTGCAAGTTTTGCCAGCATACCATAGACTGGACACAAAAAGATACTTGTAATGACCACGTCAAATCTAAAACCCATCTCAAAAACAAGAAGAAATTAAGATCAAAAAGTGTTCCTCTTCAGTTAACACTAGAATTACCAGAGCCTGCGAAAAAACTTGTAGATCCGTACCACCTTAAATCGCTTCATAAATCCGTTCACACCTCTCCGCCAGCGTCCTTTGTCCTCTAAATGTGCAGAAAAGACAAGCTGCAAACAACCAACTATTCCATCTCCCCACCGACTTAGAACGTGCACGAACTTCTCCCAGCTCATGTCTTGTTTTATTATCTGGGAGTGAAGTGGAGTTTTAGAGTGGAAATAATAAGATCGTTATTTGGAACACACGCATTTCATGTGTGTTCTGTTTTCTACAGTAATCTGTGTAAACACATTTTTAAAACAGAAACGTTTTTCATATTCTGGTAGTAAATGACAAAATGTAGGCATAAACTATATAATGTATGAAGCCTGAAGTCCAAATATCAAAGAAACACTTTTACGAAAGGTACAAATATAACAGAACAAGTGCACTTTTATTCAAAAATATAACTGCAGAAAAAAAAAGCCGCCTTAGTGTGCGACATTGACATTCATTTACTGTGGCGCAACAGTATCAGTTGCTGACCGAGAATCAAAAGGTCACGAGTTTGATCCTGCTCAATTCCCTTTTGAGAAGTGAACAGCTCTTATTTTTACTATTTTAAAATAAAAAGATACATTTGATTTCAGCCTGTAACAGCCGGTGTAATTTATGATATTTTTAAAGGTTAGCTTTGTTTTTGTTTTTAATTCACTTTTCATTCAATCAGTCGCGTTCATGATCCTTCCCAACCCCATCTGACACTGCTGTTTTCACATAAAGACGTGCTATAGCTCTACAATGTATCACGATACATATGACCGCGTGTTTTTTTTCCCCCAATCTTGCCAGTCCCCACATGTTGCTGTATGCTGTTTCTTTTGTACTCCAGGACATGCAGAGGAAAGCATAATAAAGAGCAGTAACTTCAGCGCTATATGCAATCATCAGACACTCCCCATCTGACACTGCTGTTTTCATATAAAGACGCGCTATAGCTCACCCAAGGAGCGCCCTTCCTACATTTACGACATGTGTACTTATGTTGCAGTGTACACACCTCTCTGTGCTATGGTTCCTATTACACTGAACAAGCACCTGTAATTTGCAGTTCTATTCATTATCATAAAACAAATATATGTGACGTTTTGAAGAAATCATTTTATGACGCGATTAGTACCAATCAGAAAACATCGTCGAAGTAATGCAATATTATTTGAAAACGAACAGCGCCAGATTGGGTGTGATGTATACTGGTGCTGTTACTTAGAGTCAGATCAGAAGCTGAATAAGCTCCTGTTCTGACTCTAAGTAAAAAAGCATGAATTAATCAACAGGGAATCGAACTCAGGTCTCTACAGCATGGCAGGGCTGCCGTGCTCTGAGTCAGCAAATCTCAGCGTTATGCCACGGAGAGTGTTGTTACAGCCTTGAACCTTTTGTGAAAGTGTTTATTTGATGTTTGGCCGTCAGGCTTCACACATTCTATAGTTTATGCCTACATTTTGTAACATTTATTACTAAAATATGAAAAAGTTTCTGTTTTAACAATGTGTTTACACAGATTACTGTAGAAACAGAACACACATGAAATGCGTGTGTTCCAAATAGCGATCTATTATTTCCACTCTAAAACTCCAGCAGTTCAGTCACTCCCAGATAATCATATAAGGCCTGAGCTGGGAAAACTTAGTGAACGTTTTGCGATGGTGGGGGATGGAATAGCCGGCTTTTTGCTGCTCGTATTAATCGGCACATTTAGAAGACAAAAGAGAGGTGAGAACGGTTTTAAGATGGGCCGGATCTACGAGTTTTATCGTAGACTCTGGTAATTCTAGTGTTAACAAGAGGAAACAACAAAATCGTCAGATGCAAGACGCCAGGTTGTGTCCAAGTGAGTAAAACATAACACTTGAAAAAATGGTGAAGATGCATCCTTTCTTTATTAATCATTGTAAACAAGAAGGCGTGCTGCCAGAAAATGAGAGCAGTCTTCATCAAACTCATTTGCCGTGTCTTTGAACAATATATGGACGCCATTCTTCAAAAGATTCGTGGCAAGAAAATATATGTTGTAGTTAATGAAACCACTGATAGTGGAGACCACATAGTTCTCATCATAGTGATAGGTGAGTAAACATTTGGCTGTATGGTAATTCTTTTATGTAGGCAGTTAAAATTGGACGTGATGTATTTACTGTGAATCATCCATCCATCCATTTCCCAACCCGCTGAATCCGAACACAGGGTCACGGGGGTCTGCTGGAGCCAATCCCAGCCAACACAGGGCACAAGGCAGGAAACAATCCTGGGCAGGGTGCCAACCCACCGCAGGACACTGTGAATCATTTAACAGATTAAATTATACAGGTATTTCACCGGTATTAACAGTCTTTCCCGTAGAAAAATGTTATTAGTGAACAGCACTGGTTGTTAACTGGTTCCCTTTTAAAAATTAACAATGTTTTGGGATTTAATAAATGTTTTGTCTCACGGTGATGATGCACGCAAGGTCCACATTTGACTCTTCCGTTATAAACTCGGCACCTACCTGGGCAGAAGTGCAGGCTATTCCTCAGATGCAACGAGCCCTTAAAATCGGGTCACTCTTTCTTTTTTCTAAAAGTGAAGTTAACCTTCATCTCAGAAGGATGCATCAAACTAGTAACAGCTCTGACAATTCTGGAGGGCACTCACTGGCCTACTGCAATCTCAGCATACAACATCATGGAGGATATGGGCTTTTACCTGATGAATGGAACTGCAAAATAAGGTTCAGCTGTACTAGTATGCTGTTTAATTAAAAGGAATGTAAAGTACCATTTCATTATTGTTTGCTTTGTTGTAGCTGTTTCTACTTTCTAAAACGTAAAAATCCAAAAATCTGAATCAAGGAAAAATAAAATGGCGAAAACCGGAAAAAAAAAGATATATACTGTATATATATATATATATATATATATATATATATATATATATATATATATACAGTGATCCCTTGCTATATCGCGCTTCGTCTTTCGCGGCTTCACTCCATCACGGATTTTAAATGTAAGCATATGTGAATATATATCGCGGATTTTTCACTGCTTTGCGGATGTCTGCGGTCTACAGTATGTGTGCTTCCTCAGTTGATTTGCCCATTTGAATTCAAACAAGGGATGCATTTGAATTGAAACAAGGGACGCTATTGGTGGATGGCTGAGAAGCTACCCAATCAGAGCATGCGGTTAAGTTCCTGTGTGCTGCTGATTGGCTCAGCGACGTAGTGCTGCATTAACCAGGAAGTACTAATCTCACTCATTCAGCATTAACGTGCACAAGCGCCAACAGAAGATGCAAATGATTGCAGAAAAGGTAAAAGTTTTGGATATGTTGAAGGAAGGAAACAGCTACACCGCTGCAGGACACCATTACAGCATAAATGAGTCCACGATTCTTTTTATTTAAAAAGGAGGAAAAGCATATAAGATCTACAGCCGCAGTGTCTTTTAACCAGGGCGAACAATGAGTTGCAAGTGGACATTGTAAGGCAGTAGTCTGGATGGAATCTGCTTTATGGATTTGGATTGAAGAGTGATGGAAGAAGAACAACGGCGGTGCTAAACAGTCGCCTGAAGAGGCTCCTTTAGAAGAGCTGTAATGCTATCCTTTGTTGTGCAGTAAAATTAAACTCATCGTTATCGGACAAGTCGTCGTGTCATTGTTGGTGAGTAACCATAATTAATTATTTACGTTCAGTACTTATTACATGTACATAGTTTAGTGTCACTGTACACACATTTTATTGTATACAATTTTTCTTGCATTGTACGTATTTATTGATGGTGGCCTGTCTGTCGTAATGGCTGTAACATATGTGATATCGGAGACGCTCGATATCTTTAAAATAATATTTAGGTTTTGTGTTTACATACATAATTTAAAACGAATCTTACCTAATATCTAAGAGAATACAAAGGGTTTATGCTGTATAATTGTGTGTGAAATGTTTATAATAGTGTGGGAGAGTTTATAAGGGCTTAAAATATATAAAAATAACCACATGAACATATGGTTTCTACTTCGCGGATTTTCTTATTTCGCGGGTGGCTCTGGAACGCAACACCTGCGATGGAGGAGGGATTACTGTATATATATATATTCAAGGGGCGGCACAGTGGCGCAGTGGGTAGCGCTGCTGCCTCGCAGTTGGGAGATCTGGGGACCTGGGTTCGCTTCCCGGGTCCTCCCTGCGTGGAGTTTGCATGTTCTCCCCGTGTCTGCGTGGGTTTCCTCCCACAGTCGGAAGACATGCAGGTTAGGTGGATTGGCGATTCTAAATTGGCCCTAGTGTGTGCTTGGTGTGTGGGTGTGTTTGTGTGTGTCCTGCGGTGGGTTGGCACCCTGCCCGGGATTGGTTCCTGCCCTGTGTTGGCTGGGATTGGCTCCAGCAGACCCCCGTGACCCTGTGTTTGGATTCAGTGGGTTGGAAAATGGATGGATGGATGGATGGATATATATTCAAGCAGTATTATATAAGCTCCACATGAATTGGGAAAAAACAAGTTAATTTGGAATACTTCATTAACTCAGACTTGTTACAACTGGTTTTGTAATAGTACACTTTTCAGATCAGGATTGTCAATTTAACATTTTATTATTTCATAGTTTGTGTAAAATAGCTCTTGCTCTGTTGTTTTCAAGCTGCCCCAGATAAGTGATCACACTTATCTATTTCTTGAGCCTGTGTAATAATCCAGAAATAGCCAATGAACTGGAATTACTATAATTAGAGTAAATTAAAATAATTGAAGACTTCCTTCCATTCGCTCCCTTGCCATTCAAATGTCTGTCACTTGCATAAATGGTCAACCCTCCATCTCACTCTTAACGTTGTTAAGATGAATATCCTTCCTAAGCTTCTCTTTTTATTTCAAAACATTCCAATATACATCATAAATCATTCTTTAAGCAATTAGACTCAACCATAACCAAATTTATTTGGAACCTAAAACATCCACATATTCAAAGAGTGACCCTAAGACAGAACCCTGTAGTTAGAATATAGCGGGTTGGATAATGGATGGATGGATGGATGGATGTAGAAAGCATTTTAAAATGAAGAATTTTTTATTTGTGGCACCTCTGCATGAGAACTACCTTTTACAACCCTCGCAAACATATGCAGTTTTTAATATCTGGAAAACATTTGGGATTAAATTGCTTAGAGATCTTTATATAGACAACATCTTTGCATCCTATGAACGATTACATTCCAAATTAAATTTTCCAGCAACACATTTCTTTCACTATCTTCAAATTAGAAACTTTGTCAAAGAGAACCTGCCCGATTTTCCCCATCTCCCACCTTCCTCTATGCTGGAAAAAATATTGCTCAGTCGAGGCATTTCTGCAATATATAAAAATATTTTACAGTCCCTCTCTTTCAAAGATCCAAGAGGACAATGGGAAATGGATCTCTTACTCAACATATCAGATAAGGAGTGGAAGGTAGCGATGCAGAAAATTCATTCAACCTCCATATGCGCAAAGCATACAATTATTCATCTCAAAATTATATATCAAGCACATCTGTCTCGCTTGAAATTGTCCAAAATGTTTCCAGGGCAAGAGCCAACCTGTGAACACTGCAATCAAGCTCCAGCCTCACTGGGTCACATGTTTTGGGCCTGCACCAAATTAACATCATTCTGGACAAAATTTTTTAAGTGCCTTTCAGACAGCCTTGGTGTCACAATACCTCCTAATCCACTAACAGCTGTGTTTGGTGTTCTTCCAGATGGGCTTAAAGTGGAGAAGGACAAACAAACTGTGATTGGCTTCACTACACTATGGGCACACAGACTTATTTTGCTAAACTGGAAGAATCCTAACTCTCCTCTTTTAAGTCAGTGGGTAACTGATGTTTTATATTATTTGAAATGGGAAAAAATCAAATTCTCACTTAGAGGATCTGTGCAGAACCTTTTCAAAACCTGGCAGTATCTAATCAATAATATTTTAGAATAAGTTCTTAAAGAACTGAGGAAGTAGATTTTCTCCCCATTTCTTTTTCTTCTCCATTTATCTGTATCCGCCTATTAAACTCTTCAATTTATTTATTTTTACTATTTTTCAGTTTTAGTCCTTTGCCCATGCTCTCTTTCTCAGGGGTGGGGTTTGATTTGTTTTCAATCCTATTTTTTTTGTACAAATTGATCTGTTTGTATGAAATGATTACAATAAAATCATTAAAATTAAAAAAAAATGTTTGTCATTTCTGCTTTCACTGCATTTGTCACATTTTAGTTTTTTTACTAATAAACATTATAATTGCTTCAAAACTCAATGGACAACAAAAAATTAGTGTTTTCTGATTTATTTTCCACACTGAAGTAAACTGTTTGCATGTCTCTTTGATAATGTGCTTCCACTTACACATTATATGTTATATCATCACAAAAGTTTGCCTCATCCTTCAAAGCATTATGAGCTTAGCCACACAAATATCTTGCCACTGGTGAAGTTTTACAACTCTCACTAAATAATGTTTACTTTGGTATGAACATGTGGAGCAGCTAATTTTATCATCGTTGTAGACAAGATATGTATAAAGATATAAGTATAAAGATAGACATTTCATTTAAAACTTGCCATGATTTTTCTTTGCTACAACTGTTGTCTGAATACTCTGGTTTTCCTACCAAATCCCAAAGACATGAACACCAGATGAACTGTGACAATGACTTGCCCCATATGAGTTAACTGTTGATGTGTGCAAGCATAGCAGCCTGTTGAAGGCTGGTTCTTGCGTCACAGTCAGTGCAGCCAGGGTAGGAACTTGGTCCCTGTTACCATGAATGTGGATAAAATGGTGGCCTTTTAACAATATTTGAGCTACTCGATATGAGTGCTGCCTTTGATACTGTCTCACATAGTATTTTGTTGAATCGGTTTGCCGCCTTTGGTATTACTAATACTCCTTTTATATGGTTTACCACTTACCTGTCTTACTCATTTTGTTCCTCTAAAACAGTGGTCCCCAACCTTTTTGACAGCAAAGACCACTTTATTAGATGCAAATTTTTCCACGGACCGGTTTTGATTGGATAATTTGGGGGGGGGGGCAGTTTTATACACAATTTACATAACATTTCTATTATTATTAAAGTTATTAAGCAGTTCGCATATGTTTGCAATCTGAGATTTTTCTTCTTTTTTTGCATATAACAAAGACATATGCTTTACATTTGCCAATCCAACAGATTGCACATCACAAACATTAACACTGCAATCTTTTTTTCGTGTCTGCCATTTCTATAGGAGGGTGACAATGAGTTAAATTCCAATGGATGTTTTCAAATGTTGATAAGCAATAAGCAAAAGGAATCAATGAAAACCACAGACAACAAAAACAGCAAAAAAAAAAAAAAAAAACAGTTCGAGGAAAGTTAGAAGAAAGAGATTTTTTTACAATGTTTCTGTTTGGGGATCGTTGTGCAAACGTGCACAACTGAGCTGCGACCACAGATCTAACTGCTCTGTGGATGATTCGTTCAAGCATTTCAAGGTCACTTCGTTGTAATGAAAGCATCTGTTGAATGTACTTCGTAGTAACGTGACTTCTATAGACTCATGTCATATGGGGAAACTGTCGGGACCATAAAAATACTTTGTTGTAATAGTCTCTCACCTCGGTCTCTCTCCTCTCTCTGCACCGCTGCAAAGCCCCGCCCGCCAAGCATTCTGAAAAGTCTTAGTGAGTCGCCGTTGCCGGCAGTTCTCTCGCGGCCCGGCTGTCAGACGGCTGCGGACTGGTAGTGGGCCGCGGACCGGGGGTTGGGTACCCCTGCTCTAAAATACTCTAGATCACAATCCCTCCCAGTCACTAGTAGTGTTCCCCAGGGATTGGTGCTTGGCCCCTTACTGTTTTCAATATATCTACTCCCTTTAGGTGGCATTTTTAAGAAATTTGGAATTGATTTTCATTGTTTGGCAGACGATACTCTACTCTATATATCTACAAAACCCAACTCTGTCCCTCCTCTTTCCTGCCTCAATGACAATTTATCTGAGATATAATCTTGGTTTTCTTCTAACTTCCTCCAAATTAATAGCCATAAGACAGAGGTTCTACTCATTGGCTCCAAGTCTGCTTTATCAAAATCTAATAATATTTTGCTTAATATTGATTGTACATCAGTTTATCTCTCCCCTCAGGTTAAGAGTTTGGGGGTTATCTTTAATAGTTATCTGTCTTTTGAATGCCATATCAATAATGTTACATGGTTTTTCTTTTTTTCATCTCCGTAGCATTGCACGCCTCGACCCTCCCTCACAATAATTATCACCACCATCCTTACTCATGCACTGGTCACTTCCCATATTGATTATTGTAATTCTGTTCTCTTTGGACTTCCACATAAGCTTCTCCATATACTCTAGCTTGTTCAGAATTCAGCTGCCGTATTATAACTCAGACCTCTTCCCCGCAACACATTACCCCATCTCTTAAACAGCTTCATTGGCTTCCTGCAAAATTTCACACTGATTTTAAAGTTCTTCTACTTACCTTCAAAGCACTTCATTACTTTGCTCCATTATACCTCTCTGACCTCATACATGTTTATACATCTAACTGCACTCTTAGATCCTCCACATCTGGTCTTCTCATCACCCTCCTGCACGCATGATCACCATGGGTTCCAGGCCATTTAGTGATAGTTCTCCTTGTCTCTGGAACTCACTACTATAAAACATTCGGGACACAGATTCCCAACCTATTTTCAAATCTCGTCTTAAGACTTATCTATTTAGATTAGCTTACACTACATTAACTTAGGCTGTATTCTTATTGCTGTATTTTCAGTTCCATAAATATATTGTAGACTAGCAAAATACCTGCGCTTCGCAGCGGCAAAGTACTGCTTTAAAATTTTAAATAATAAACTGAGGGAAAATATACCAATAATTATTTGTTAAGGATCTCTTTGTATACCATGTTGTCAGTTCGCCCCTCCAGTTGTAATATGACCAAGCTGTGCGCTGAGCTTACTCTTGTGCATGCAACATATAGTTGGCTATGTGAAAAGTAAATCAAGAACGGCAAGACCGCGTCAGCTGCGGAGCTCAGCTCGGAGCGAAATGAAATGAATGAAATGAGGTGAATGGGAGGGGAGATGATCACGTGACTCCCCCACCCCCCCCTTAACTCTCCATCCCTCCACAAACACACAAAGACAGTCTCTCAGATCCCAACTCTCCTTTCGCACACCGCGTCTACTAAACACTAAGAAACATTAAGCAGAAACACTAAAGGAAAAAATACTATTCAGTAAGTAGCACGTCTACTAAACAGTAAATCAGTAAAGGAGAAAGGACTTTAAACACTAAGGGAAAAGAACGGCAAGACCGCGCCAGCTGCGGAGCTCAGCTCAGAGCGAAATGAGATGAATGGGAGGGGAGATGATCACGTGACTCCAACACCCGCCTTAACTCTCCATCCCTCCACAAACACACAAACACAGTCTCTCGAATCCCAACTCTCCTTTATATATATAGATATATGTGTATGTGTACATGCATGTTTTTCTTGGCTTTAATTTTTTATTATCTGCATGGTGTCCTTGTGTGTTTAGAAAGGTGCCTTGAAATAAAATCTATTATTATTATTATTATTATTATTATTATTATTATTATTGAATGGACTTTCAGAAGCAAACACAATCCCTATAAGTTCAAAACTATAGCATACTATGCTTGTATATATCTATATATTTTACTTGCAGTCGGCACAACAAGAAATAAAATTATTTGTACAATATTACACAGTGAGTCAGATGATTAGATTGAATCAGCAGCCTGAATCAAAGCCTTAACCATATTTTGAAAACACCTACACTGGGAGAATGTTAATACAATTGAAAATTAAAAGAAAAAACAATTTATCAGTTTGCCACTTAATTCAGTCCTGTGTCACTGGTGCCAGAACCCACTCAGACAGCAGTGGGTACAAAGCAGGCACCAGCACTAGACAGGGTACCAATCTAATGCAAAAGACATCCACACATAAACTACACAGGGCTAATTTTTCAATAACTAATTATATTTAGCACTGCCAGGCAACAAACAGCTTAAACAAATTGATAAGCATCACAATTTATTATGACAAATATGCTAAATTAGTAAAATTCCTTTTCAGAGTCACACTTCAAAGTTATTTAAACTTACTTCGCTATTTATGAAAATAAAATGTTTTCATTATTTTATACTCAGGAATGTTTCCATGAAGCCACCAGTAGTGTCTGTTCAATGCTTCCCAGGAGCCATAGTTTCTAACACTGAGGCAAACACATGTTGGTGCAAGACAAAGACTCCACTAATTCTCACTAGAATACACAATCTACCATTTAGAAAATCAGAGGTGTTGAAGCAGAACTTCCTCTCACTGTGCAGTAAAGTAAAAAAACAAACAAATGTGTCAGAATGGAATCACTTCATATCCTGTTACTCAATTTTACTGACCAGCAACTTAGAGAGACAGTGTGTGTGAGAGAGAGAGAGAGAGAGACAGACAGAGAGAGAGAGAGAGAAGAATTATCATATCCAACATGTCTTTAAGTATTCAGCCAAAAGAAAGATAACAGAAATAAAACATATGGCTCCAGTACTCACAGAAGCAAGTAATCAGAAAGATTAATGATGTCATAATGCAAGTGAGGCACAAAGGAGAAGAGCTGTTTTCAAACGATTCCATCCTCCACAACACAGTTCTATATACAGTACTCCAGACATAGGCAAATGAATGCTAACAGCAATTTTGCCTAACCTGCTAATCAGGCAGTGGATTGACCAACTACTTGTAATATTAGGCAAAGATTTTCTTAATAATAGTTTATTCTGATTGCAGTAACAGCAAATGTACCTTAAAAATTAAATTCTGTGGCTAAGGATGGATACTCAAAGGAATAACACAATTTTCTTAGTTTTTCCTTCAAAATTAATTATGAATGGCTGAAAAAATAAAAACCAAAAAGGAAGCTTTTATACTTTTCATCCAGTGGAAATTATTTTGCCAAAAACAAAAGAGACAGACAACAGTGATCTGTACAAAATTGTGCAAACAATTGACCTAGGCTATGTAGAAAGAATCTGAAGGAAATGTATAAAGGAGGTAAATCCTATTAATTGAAAATTTAGGTAAAAATGAAATGTCTATAATGTTGGTGTTAGAATGCCTATTCCAAAATGTGAAGACCATCAGAAGAAAACAGAAAAGCTAGATGCAAATATGTTACTTTTGGATTACATTTTAAATTACACAAATAGAAAAAGGCAATACAGCATTGAAACCTCTGTGTTTTTAGTCTCAAAGAATGTCTTGTCTGAGTTTAAAGTTATATAAAAATGATAAATGACTTCCAAGAATTATTAAGTCACAAACTCTAGAGACCAGCCATATTCCTTCCTAATCCAAATATGTTTATTTACAAAATCGTGAAAATAGTGTAAGGCAAAAGAGAAGAAGGTATGGTTCTGTTAGTCAAACACAATATTTTAGTTAAAGAGAATCAGAAGCACTCATATCTAACTTGATGAATACATAAGGAAGATCTAGTAACCTGTGTGATTTTCAATTAGCTTGACATCTTTATGTTAGTGAAAAATTATATCACTTAATTGTAAAATGTATGTTTGGGAAAAAGAAACCGACAGACATTATTCTTTTGCTCAGACAAGTACATTCTGCAGTGCAATTCAGGCATGTACACTAATCATTTCAGCTGCAGTAATCATCTCATGCCCATTCCTGGCTTGTACCTGGACTGAAATAAATATTAGCTCCATGTCCTTTCCATTCTATATAAAAATTGTAATAACATGTACCTAGCTCAGACAAGTCCCAAGTGTTATAGATAAACAGAACTTTATTTGTTAAACCCCTCCAAAAAAGAACCATCATCTTGGAGCCCTTCCCATAAAGCACTTAAAGTCAGTTCATCCTGTCCTTTTTATTGGAACTGACTACCCTCATTTAATTACACCAGTGGAGCCAGGCGCAGAAGACGATAGTCCTAGAAACTGGTGCATCCCAAATCACATGGTCCAGCATAATGGGAAAAACAGTGTGGTGTTCAACTGTTCATTACAGTACAAGGGTAACAGTCTTAATGAATTGCTATTGCTGGGATCAACTCTAGGGCCGTAATTTCTTTCTGCACAGCAAAATCACTAGTGTTATAAGTGTATATAGGGTTCCAAATTTTCCATAATGTTAATGTAACACTGGCAATTTTGCTGTGTGTACTGCTTAGATTCAGAGAAGATCCTACTGTCTTTAGTACTGATATCAGCAGAATGTTTCAATGAATTAGGCTACTCCTAGAAGACTTTACTTTATTTCCTTTGGAGAGACCTGAAGAAAAAAGAAGCAACCAGAGTGTATAAATGTCAACTCCTGCCATTTTGGACTACAAGCAGTACTTTCTGTGCGATCTTTGCTTTTAAGAAGCAAATTTTCAATAATGCTGAGCCTTCTGATATGCCTGCCTGTCTGTTTAATGTTCATACTATGTGGGCAATAGCTTGAAGAGCCTAACCAACTAGCCCGAGGGAAGTGCATATCTTCTCTGATGCCTGTAAGCTTGCGTACTGGTCTATAACTTATCTTCGAAAAGAAGATCAACATGAAGGGATAGATGTAGATTTTCTTACTGCCAAGTCACAGGTCACACCAAGAAAGCAGAAGGCAATTCCTTGTTTTGAATTACTTGTTGCACTCACGGGAACGCTATTACTGCACTAACCAGTCTGTAGTCTGAATCATGCTATGTTAAGGAGTTTGTGGGTACCCATGTGGCAGAAATTCAAAACCTCATTGATTGTCATTCTTAGTGTTATGCTGACTCAGCTAGCAATCCAGCAAATGATCTAACAAGAGGGACCACACAGTCATTGGCACAATGGACCACTGTTCCTATTAAATTCTTTACATCAATGGTACAACAGAGCCCTGTCTGAACTCACTAAAAGTGATGAACTGAGAAAAACAACTTTATGTAGCCTAATTACTCCAAATCCTAATTCATCCCTTGTGGATATAAGCCAGTTTAAGACCTCTGAGGAACTCTTGGATGCCAGTGCTTGTGTCCTGTGTGAGGAAGATTGTGAGGACACGTCAGCCAGTGATTACCAAATTGCTGAGAATTTCATCCTGAAACAAGCTCAGCAAGAGAGTTTCCCAATTAAATTTTCTATCTTGATAACTGGTAAGACCATACTGTACCTAAGTCCAGCTCAGTCAATACTATTCCAAGCTGATCCATAATAGAGTATGGTTGTGATATGGTACCTGCCTCACTTCTGATGTCATGCATACAGCTTATTCTGGAATCACAGCTCCCAATCACCAAACTAATTTTAAAAGACTTTGGCACCAAATTAAAGTGTCCAGGGCTTGAGCGACTGTTTGCTGAACTACATTAGAAATACTGGTTATATAACAGAGAGAGGCAATAAAGAGGTATCAGAGCTAATGTATGGAATGTCAAAGGTGGAGGAGGAATCCAAAGATCCTACGTCTGTTTAAAACCACCTTTTATTTGACTGGCGAGAACTGTTTCAGTCCAAAAATTATTAATGTGGGGCAAAGAAGTGAAACAAAATGGGGCATTTTTTAAAAAGTGTATTACAATTCGACCAATTTACTTAGACCTTGCTGTCAGTCTAATACGGACTCACTCCTAGTGGCTTTTAGACCATTTATTGCCTGAAGAAGGAAACTTCTGAACTGTCTGATCGAGGAACTAATTTCAGGGCTGGTGAGAGTGAGCGCAGAGAGATGTTTGCTGCTCTTTAATTGGAATTTAGCAACTCAGTAAATTCATCACTGTCTCAGATGGTCAATCCTGAATCTGAGCTACTTAGACAATGCCAATGGCAACACAGTCAGCTTTTGACAGATAATTTCTGAAAGCACTTCATTAAGTTCTATCTGTATGGCTTCCAGCCTTGTCAGAAGTGGCAGACAGAGGCACCTGATATTTATGTTGAAGCCACCATTATGACTATGGACCACCAGTTGCTCTGAGCTTTGTGGCCAGTGTGACATGTTTCCAAATTTATTCCAGGGTCTGAAAAGAGGATGAGGACAATAAAAGTGGATGTTTCAGGCAAGCACTACCTGCTCCCAGCGTCACACATTGTTCAGATACCAGCTTTACCCAGTTAAAATACAACTGTGACTTAATGATATTTTTAATCTATTTAGCATATTTAATTTTCAAATATGGGGTGGCTTTTCGAAAGGGGTAACTTTCAATTTCATTAAAAAGGGTGTGCAGCATCACTCTACATCTCTCAGAAGTCAGTGCTGTCTAATATCTCCCCACTTACATTGTAACAAGGATGCAAACTTACAATACAGTGATCCCTCGCTATATCGCGCTTCGCCTTTCGCGGCTTCACTCCATCGCGGATTTTATATGTAAGCATATTTAAATATATATTGCGGATTTTTCGCTGCTTCACGGGTTTCTGCGGACAATGGGTTTTTTAATTTCTGGTACATGCTTCCTCAGTTGGTTTGCCCAGTTGATTTCATACAAGGGACGCTATTGGCAGATGGCTGAGAAGCTACCCAACTTACTTTCTCTCTCTCTCTCTCTCTCTCTCTTGCGCTGACGTAGGGGGGTGTGAGCAAGGGGTCTGTTCGCACACCTAGACGATAGGGACATTGCTACTTTCTGTGTGCAGCTGCTTCCTGAAGGACATGCTGCACGGTGCTTCGCATACTTAAAAGCTCAAAGGGCACGTATTGATTTTTGACTTTGTTTTTCTCTGGCTCTCTCTCTCTTTGTCTGCTCCTGACGGAGGGGGTGTGAGCTGCCGCCTTCAACAGCTTTGTACCAGCGGTGCTTCGCATACTTAAAAGCTAAAGAGCCCTATTGATTTTTTTTTTGACTGCTTGCTTTGTTTTCTCTCTCCTGAAACGCACTCCTTTGAAAAGGAAGATATGTTTGCATTCTTTTAATTGTGAGACGGAACTGTCATCTCTGTCTTGTCATGGAGCACAGTTTAAACTTTTGAAAAAGAGACAAATGTTTGTTTGCAGTGTTTGAATAACGTTCCTGTCTCTCTACAACCTCCTGTGTTTCTGCGCAAATCTGTGACCCAAGCATGACAATATAAAAATAACCATATAAACATATGGTTTCTACTTCGTGGATTTTCTTATTTCGCGGGTGGATCTGGAACGCAACTCCCGCGATGGAGGAGGGATTACTGTACTACGAGAAGAAAACTGATGCATTTATAACTTGCCTCTTTTGAGGTGTGTGTAAAATATATATATATATATATATATATATACTGTGCAAAAGTTTAGGCAGGTGTGAAAAAATGCTGTAAACAAAGGTTGCTTTCAAAAATGGAAGTGTTAATCATTTATTCTCATCAATCAACAAAATGCAGTGAATGAACAAAAGAGAAATCTAAATCAAATCAATATTTGGTGTGACCACCCTTTGCCTTCAAAACAGCATCAATTCTTCTAGGTACACTTGCACACAGTTTTTGAAGGAACTCGGCTGGTAGGTTGTTCCAAACCTCTTGGAGAACTAACCACAGATCTTCTGTGGATATAGGCTTCCTCACATTCTTCTGTCTCTTCATGTAATCCCAGACACACTCGATGATGTTGAGATCAGGGCTCTGTGGGGGCCATACCATCACTTCCAGGACTTCTTGTTCTTCTTTACGCTGAAGATAGTTCTTATTGACTTTGGCTGTATGTTTGGGGTCGTTGTCCTGCTGCAGAATAAATTTGGGGCCAATCATACGCCTCCCTGATGGTATTGCATGATGGATAAGTATCTGCCTGTATTTCTCAGCATTGAGAACACCATTAATCCTGACCAAATCTCCAACTCCATTTGCAGAAATGCAGCCCCAAACGTTCAAGGAACCTCCACCATGCTTCACTGTTGCCTGCAGACACTCATTATAGTACCGCTCTCCAGCCCTTCGATGAATAAACTGCCTTCTGCTACAGCCAAATACTTTCAAATTTTGACTCATCAGTCCAGAGCACCTGCTGCCATTTTTCTGCACCCCAGTTCCTATGTTTTCATGCATACTTGAGTCGCTTGGCCTTTTTTCCACGTCGGAGGTATGGCTTTTTGGCTGCAACTCTTCCATGAAGACCACTTCTGGCCAGACTTCTCCGGACAGTAGATGGGTGTACCTGGGTCCCACTGGTTTCTGCCAGTTCTGAGCTGATGGCACTACTGGACATCTTCCGATTTCAAAGGGTAATATGCTTGATGTGTCTTTCATCTGCTGCACTAAGTTTCCTTGGCCGACCACTGCATCTACGATCCTCAATGTTGCCCATTTCTTTGTGCTTCTTCAAAAGAGCTTGAACAGCACATCTTGAAACCCCAGTCTGCTTTGAAATCTTTGTCTGGGAGAGACCTTGCTGATGCAGTATAACTACCTTGTGTCTTGTTGCTGTGCTCAATCTTGCCATGACATGAAACTGTCTTCCACAACCTCACCTTGGTAGCAGAGCTTGGCTGTTCCTCACCCAGTTTTAAGCCTCCTATACAGCTGTTTTTGTTTCAGTTAATGACTGTGTTTCAACTTACGTGTGACATTGATGATCATTAGCACCTGTTTGGTATAATTGGTTGATCATACACCTGACTATAATCCTATAAAATCCCTGACTTTGTGCAAGTGTACCTATAAGAATTGATGCTGGTTTGAAGGCAAAAGGTAGTAACACCAAATATTGATTTGATTTAGATTTTTCTTTTGTTCGCTCACTTTGCATTTTGTAAACTGATAACAATAAACAATCATTATTTATATTTCTGAAAGCATTCCTTGTTTACAGCATTTTTACATATATACACACAATGCCCTCTACTATTATTGGCACTCCTTGTAAAAATTAGTAAGAAGGGTTAGAAAAAAATCACTGTTTGCTGAAGAACCGTCATGTTGCACTGAAAAAATGAGAAACATCTGACTTTTAATTTAAACAAGTTCATTCAAAGAAAAAACAAAGCCCTCATCAAGAAATAAATATTTTTAACAAAAACACATGTATATAAGTTTTATAATTGTGGCCCTAGGAGTGTAGTGTGATCAATTGTAAAAAAGAAATGGTGGTTCACTAAAAGCATATGTAATGTTAAAAAAGAAACATTGTGATAAATGTAGCTATGATTAAATAATATAATTATAATATATAGCAATACAATATAAGTAAATAATTTCACCTAATATGAAACATTTCAGCTACACAACCATCATAAAACATTACAAGCTGTGTATTCAGTTCAGTATTAAAAAAAATGATTAAAGCTATTTAGATTATTTAGCAAATGGTGTTTAAGTTTGTTGTGTAGTTCAGTTAAAATGTATTTGAGTATCAAAAATCCACTATATCCTGCACTGTCTAAAGCAGGAATACTAAAGTTCAGTCAGGCTTTTATTCCAACCCAATTCCAGCTGTCCCCCACATCTAAAGAAATGCAGAAAGAAAAGTTCATTCTATGTGGACAATTGCTGAACCAGAAAGTGAAATGTATAGTATGGTAGGTCCAAAAATACAAATCAGGACCAGAACCAGAGACTAACAATATCTTTTATCATAGCCAAAACAAATATTAAAAATCAAAACCTAAAAAAGAAGCCAAGTTTCATTTGCCAACTTTTAAGAAAGAATGCCCTCAACTATTAGGTTGCAACCAGAATTTGGGACATAATTAATGTTAACAATGGCTTTAATACCATCACATCAAAGATGTCACTCAGCATAAGTTCAATGAAAATGCACCTGAGCAATATGATGTTGCATCTTAGTTATAGTTGACCAAAATGGCAGCTACCATCAAAACAAAACGGTGTTGCAGTAAAATGATAAAAACAAGATGGTAAATAAAGTCAACTTTGTGAAAAAAAAATTACATAGAAAACAACTATATTTTCAGAATTCTTGATAATCTAAACATAACAACCCATAAGAAATCACAGAAAAACTCAATGAAAAAATTCAAGAGCAGACAGTAATCACAACAGAGCCCTCCTTTGAAAATGCCAGGTCGGTCTACTAGGATGGCGACAATGAAAAGATCACAATAAACTCAAAGCATGAAGATCATCAAATGCAACCCTGCGAACCACAACACACTAGTGAATCATGGAACTACTGTATGAACAATTACTGCATGAGTCGTGAATTCACTGGACTTCAAAATCTCATCAATCTTAATGGGAACAGTTAAAGATACACACTGATGATAAGACCTAGTATGCACTGATTTTATCTAAGGGACATAAATTGCTTACAGTATACAGGACCAATAACCTTATAAAAGAATATGAATTGATAAACTATAGAGCCAATTTATGGGATGAATCCCTCTGGCACATGCCCTGCATAGCAAGTCACACCTTATCTGGTGCAAGTGAGCATGCATTGAGTATTTTGAAAACTATACATTTGTATTTTTTTTTCTGAACAGCTGATGTCACTTGAAACATTTTATCTGTAGTACATTTTCATTCTTTAAAATGCACAGCAACAAGTTGATTGAATGGCTTTTGGTAAAGCAGTTATTTTGTAGGTGTGAGAGCCAGACCCAAAAAGAAGAAATATTTTTTTTGCGGCTGATAAAGTATTTGAGCATTTTAGAACTTTAGAATGCCCTACGTAATAAAATTGGAGCTAACAGAACATTGCCATTTCTTTGCAATAAACCAGAACTTCAGACATTCTGACAGCTGTTTTCTGTGGATTATTCTATTTGCATTGCATTGGTCAGACATCCTATCCCAAAAATAACCTAAAGTATGGCAAAAAGCTAATGACAGTTTGTTCCAATTAATGCCAAACAGAACTCCCTTTTTCCGATATGTAATAACTCAACGTATCGACTTGGATGTTGCGTTCAGGCACCTGAAAGAAGATGTCAGGAAGACTTCAGTCAGCTTTGTCTAATAAATATTTTCTTTAATGCAAACAAAGTCTGCACTCTTATCAAGGACACACTTTCAATTGCTTGCAGAATTATAAAATTAAACCAGTACCTAAAGGGGTGATATTTTATAATTTGAAATTATAACAAACTATATTGTGTCCATTCTACACTATTCAGAAAAATAAAACAAAATAAATTATTTCACTCTAGATATTTATAGCAGATGTACTTTGCTGTGTGGAAATACACCTAAAAAGTCTATTACTAGCCAGGGAAACTGATTGCAAATACTGATCTTCCATGCCAAATGACATCAGCATACCCTGTTTAAGATGTTCCACCTCAAAGTTAAAAGATGCTTTCACTCCTCAAGGCCTGTATACTAATAAATATATTATTTTAATAACCACATATCTGTTTACTGACAATACAATGAATCATCATGCCATGCTATCAATAGGGTGCCAATACAGTCATTCAAATGAATAACCACTTACGCTTTAAGTTATACAGATTATGCCGTTACACATCAAACAGCAATTACTCTTTTAATTACTGTGGAATCATATTCAAAGTGGGTTGAGGTATTCTTCATGTGCCCAAAATGTGCTAATACAGCAGGCAAGACATTGTTGCTTCTGCCTTCAATTATACTACCTACCTAGTGTAATAGTATCTAATGTTGGTACCACCTCTACTGCAATAGAATCTTGAAAAATCCAACAAAGAGATGGAATTAGGCAGATGGCAGTACTAATATACTGTATGATGAAGAATAGTGAACATGAATTGCTGAGCATCCTCATAGAAGACACAGACTAAAAATGGGAAGAAGTCAATCTGAAATAATGAACCTCTAGCTTAAACATGGACTTGTTCACCTATAAGGTTTCTAATGCCCATTAAGGACATTTCAGTCAATGCAAGCTACAGTATGCAACAATGATGAAGATTTTTGAAGGTGGCCTGTTACCACTTTGCAATACTGAGGGTCCATGTTGTACCACATTCTTATACCCTGATGTCTACATTCATCAGAGTTATACTTCAAACCAGCCGAACAAACCAAAGCCATAACACATTAGCCATATATACTATACTGGTAAAGGCTGATGGCAGTCAAGAGTTGCACCATGGGTAGGAAAGTACAAGAGGCAACTAAGTCAACCCCAAATGTGTGAAGAGGGGCCACAAAGGTTGGTTTGTGAACAGTTTATGCAGTGGCACATGTGCTCTCACTTGGGCAGAACAGGTTGTACTGGCACCTGTGGCATGTTACCTTTCAAATTTTGATATTAATTGTACAGCTGTATATGCTTAAACAGATAGTTTGGGACAGGGGTCTAATTAGCAGTTAGACACAAAACCAGTAAAGAACAAAGGTCAGTTTTAGGAATTCACAATAGACTTAAATTGCAGTACGGTTAGTTTAGTGGAAGGTGTGGACTTGTCTCATTTTGAACCACCAGATCTGATGACATATGAAGACTGCAGAAAACTAAGTAAACAGTTGAAGCAAGCTGGAGCAGATACAAGTCATCAGAATCGCATCCAGGTTCTTCAGATTGTCTTTGAAATAAACAACATATGTAATGGACAAATGGTCATGGACAACTTTTAACACTGGGACAGCAAATACTTCAAATCAATGAACAAGTTATTCAACAGACTCTTTAAACAATTACGACTGTTTATAAAGACATTGTACAAAACATTCATCGGGGTGGAGTGTTGTGATGTGAGATTTTACATATACAGTAATCCCTCGCTATATCGCGCTTCGCCCTTCGCGGCTTCACTCCATCGCGGATTTTATATGTAAGCATATTTAAATATATATCGCGGATTTTTCGCTGCTTCGCGGGTTTCTGAGGACAATGGGTCTTTTAATTTCTGGTACATGCTTCCTCAGTTGGTTTGCCCAGTTGATTTCATACAAGGGACGCTATTGGCAGATGGCTGAGTAGCTACCCAGCTTACTTTTCTTTCTCTCTCTCTTGCGCTGACTATCTGTGATCCTGACGTAGGGGGTGTGAGCAGGGGGGCTGTTCGCACACCTAGACGATACGGACGCTCGTCTAAAAATGTTGAAAGATTATCTTCACGTTGCTACCTTCTGTGTGCAGCTTTTAAGTATGCTGCACGGTGCTTCGCATACTTAAAAGCTCAAAGGGCACGTATTGATTTTTTTATCTCTCTCTCTCTGCTCCTGATGGAGGGGGTGTGAGCTGCCGCCTTCAACAGCTTTGTGCCGCGGTGCTTCGCATACTTAAAAGCAAACAGCCCTATTGATTTGTTTGCTCCTTTGAAGAGGAAGATATGTTTGCATTCTTTTAATTGTGAGACTGAACTGTCATCTCTGTCTTGTCATGGAGCACAGTTTAAACTTTTGAAAAAGAGACAAATGTTTGTTTGCAATGTTTGAATAACGTTCCTGTCTCTCTACAACCTCCTGTGTTTCTGCGCAAATCTGTGACCCAAGCATGACAATATAAAAATAACCATATAAATATATGGTTTCTACTTCGCGGATTTTCTTATTTCGCGGGTGGCTCTGGAACGCAACCCCCGCGATGGAGGAGGGATTACTGTAACTTGATAAATATTTTGTATGTCTTTATTTGTTATTTAGGCAAAGCAATGCAATTTAGTGTTTACCCACCTCCCCCCCCTTAGGAATGGGTCTGTTTGAATTTTACGACAGGATTTGGGGGATGTGTTTTAAACCAGTTTGCCGAGTGTTTCTTTGGTCTGAGGTATGGCTGTTTGGAATTGGCTTGTCTCAGAGGCCTTTAAGTACCATGATGTCCTATTGGCTGTAGGGGTTGGACAGAACATATATAAATGTACGTGTTTAACCTCACAATCTCTCTCTTGCTAACCTATGATGATGTAGAAGTATCTCTCTCTTACTAACCAACATCTGAAAGAAGCATCTCTCTTGCTAACCTGTGATGATGAAGACAACACAATGAAGAGCACAGCTCAGCAGCCATATTGAACAGACATGTGGCAGAAAGCTGAGCACCAATGATGCCTTAACTAGAGACATTTAAGTAAGTACAAGTCTGTGCCGCCTGAACTACATATCACCATTTAATCAGGTTGTATGGTTTCCAATATTCAAATATACTTTGCATTTTGTTATTATTTATGAATATTATGAATAATGCATTGTCCAAACTGTAACTTAACTCCTGCTTGTCTTTTTACTACATCTAATTGCCTGAGGTTATAGATATAGAAGGGAAGGTGGGGATAAGTTATATACAATAATACCTTATAAACAGTGGTAAGTCTGTGAGATTAGGCATTCTAAGGCTACATATTAACAATATAATAGGGGAAAGTAGAGCAAGATATATTACTCTACCAAGACAAAACAATTGGCGTAGTCAGGCAGGATTTTGGGGTAATCATGTTTTGCACCCTGTTTGCAAATACTGTTGATGTATATGTGTGTTTATGTATGTGAATTTTAGGGCATCCAGTAAACAAATGTGGTGGAAGTAAGACATTGTTTGGTTGCTGAATGGAATATAACCAACAAAGTGTAGAGACTTCATGTGTGTCACGAGGACACCCGCATGTTTGTTAGTGCTGGTGGTAGTGAGTCCCTAATTAAAGTGCTAGAGAGTGGTGGAGCATTGCATGCGTCATTCATACGGCATTTAAGTGGTTAAAGTGCTAAGGAGTGATGGGACAAGCATGCATCATTCATACGGCACTTATTCGTTTAGGATCTTTGTGTATGTATGTGTGCTGTATGTTTGCTTACAGGGGCAAAAGTAGGCCACCCATAATGAAGGTGGCAAATTGTATTAGAGCAAAATTGTAGACTCAGAAATGCCTAAATTCATATTAAAGTCAGCCATCTTCCAGTGGAGTGGCAGAAGCAAGCAGGCCAAAGCTAGGAAATGCAAACCTGTAGTGCAGGTAGAGAAAGCAGAAGCTGAGCTGAGCATGCCACAAAATGGAAGGGGGCTAGAAGGATTAAAATCAGGAAAACAGAGATCAGGTATAAAGAAGATAGCTGCTGTTATAAGAGGTTTACTATCTTGTATTAATGGTAATAAGGCAGATCATGATGAGAAAGAAAATAGCAAAGTGAATGAAAGTGAAAATTGTGGAATGTTGTGTGAGAGTTTTGAAAGATGTAACAGTTGGTGTGATAATTGTGAAGTGCTAGCATGTAGAACACCCACTGCTAAAGTAGAAAGCAGTGAAAGCAGGGGAAACAAGGAGAGAAAACCACCCATGGTGAAAGTTAGGGCAATAGTAACCGGATCGGACTGGAACCCTAAAACATGGGTGGGTGACTTACCTGAGAAAGATGAGTGCTCAGATAAACAGTGGGAATGTGAGTGCAAGGAAAAGGAGAGAGATGAAAGGGAGGGAAAACATCGAGGGTGTTTACTTTCATTATTATCCACTGCACCACAATCTCCAGGTAATTCTGAGGTCTGTCCAGTGTTTAAAGAACATGCTTCACCCATAGATATTTCACCACTGTTAGGAAAGGTAACCAGTGCTGCACTGAAATTTGATTTGGGACAAAGAAATCAGATAGAAGGCACAGAAGCTGGTGAGTGTGAATGGCAATTGTTGACTAGAGGGCATGAAATGGATAATGGCTTAAGGATACTAAGTAAAGAAAGTGTGGAATTAAAACAAAGAACAATGGAAATTAAGGAAATTCAAGTGTTTGTGTGTGAAAGGTCTAAAAGTGCTAAAGCAAGAATGGCTGAGTTGGAAAGAAAGTGCACCAGTTTAGGATTTGGTTTGAATGAACCAAGACAAGCCAAAGAACAAAGGATGGGGGATGGTGCAGCAGGAAGGTTTCCAAGCAGCAAGTCAGGAATGCACAGGAGCGTGAAGGTCCTAACAGCTGTGCTGGGGCCAGCAGCAATTAAAAAGCACACACGCTTAGGTTCAGTAATTCGAAACCTGACTGACCAGTTGTTTAAAAAGACAGTCTATGAATCTCCCTGCAATAAAATGGAGAAAAGTGAGCTGGTCTTGAATGAAGAACAAAGGTCAGTTTTAGGAGAGATGCTGGATCTGGCACTCGGATTTTGGAGAGGTTTTAGCCCACACTTTCAGGTAGCAGTTACCATAAAATAAAAAAAGGACACACAGGCAATGAAAAAAAATAGAAGGGTAGCGTAGGAAGACAGGAAAGGAAAAATAGTTATTTCTGTTTCAATTTTCTGGCCTTTTATAATAGTGCAACTTCTATTATTTGAGGTTTTATGGACTTTGGGTTTGTGCAGGTTATAAATAGTGAAGGCAATTAGCAGAGTGAAATCCATACAGGAGATTGAGTTACCATTAGCACATTGGAGCAGGGTGGCAGTATGGACAAGCTGTTCCAATGAATGCCTGGAAGCAAAGTTTGAGTGTTGGTACCAGGTTTTAAACAACCAAAAAGATGAGATGGACAGAAACTGCTTTGTCACCTTCCATTTTGCAGACCTGCCTACATAGCGGAATGGATAAACAGCGGAAAAGACTAAAGGCAAAGACTAAAGACAAAGACAAGAACTGAAGAGACAGCAAGAAAAAGACACTTACTGGGGTTTAAGTGTGTAACAAGTCCACGAGTCATGCAATAAGAAGGCTAGTCAGAATAGCTATAGTTTAAAAGGAAAGGTTTGTTCATTACTGCAGCAAATTTATATTCCAAGGGGTGGAAACTGAACAAACCAGTTAGGAATGCCAAAATAAGGGGATTCATTTTGGGTTCATAAAGTATACATTCTGGGTATTAATTAAGTGGGATAATTAATATAATTAATACTATTATTAAGGAAAATGAATACTAAGAAAACTGATGAACATTTCAGTAAAGTAGGTGCAGCTGGTACATTTGCAAGTCATATGGACTTCGAAGTTTAGGTATAGTCTAATTGGGAATATACGGAAGCCCTGCTGAGGTTGTAAGCTGTGGTATAAGCAGAGGACCAGTGGGCCAATTCTGAACCGAGGTGTTTAGCACAACAAGTATGCATATGGTGAGCAAACAGCTCTAGGGGTGGTCTACAGGGGGAATGATGAGTTGCATAGCTGTGATTTCTCATGGTGGTGATGCCAGCCTATACTGAGGGTCCATGTTGTACCACATTCTTATACCCTGATGTCTACATTCATCAGAGTTATACTTCAAACCAGCCGAACAAACCAAAGCCATAACACATTAGCCATATATACTATACTGGTAAAGCCTGATGGCAGTCAAGAGTTGCACCATGGGTAGGAAAGCACAAGAGGCAACTAAGTCAACCCCAAATGTGTGAAGAGGGGCCACAAAGGTTGGTTTGTGAACAGTTTATGCAGTGGCACATGTGCTCTCACTTGGGCAGAAGTGATTGTACTGGCACCTGTAGCATGTTACCTTTCAAATTTTGATATTAATTGTACAGCTGCATATGCTTAAACAGATAGTTTTGGACAGGGGTCTAATTAGCAGTTAGACACAAAACCAGTAAAGAACAAAGGTCAGTTTTAGGAATTCACAATAGACTTGAATTGCAGTACGGTTAGTTTAGTGGAAGGTGTGGATTTGTCTCATTTTGAACCACCAGATCTGATGACATATGAAGACTGCAGAAAGCTAAATAAACAGTTGAAGCAAGCTGGAGCAGATACAAGTCATCAGAAGAACATCCAAGTTCTTCAGATTGTCTTTGAAATAAACAAGATATGTAATGGACAAATGGTCACGGACAACTTTTAACACTGGGACAGCAAATACTGCAAATCAATGCACAAGTTATTCAACAGACTCTTTAAACAATTACGACTGTTTATAAAGACATTGTACAAAACATTCATCAGGGTGGAGTGTTGTGATGTGAGATTTTACATATAACTTGATAAATATTTTGTATGTCTTTATTTGTTATTTAGGCAAAGCAATGTAATTTAGTGTAAGTCTGTGAGATTAGGCATTATAAGGCTACATATTAATAATACAATAGGGGAAAGTAGAGCAATATATATTACTCTACCAAGACAAAACAACACCTCTTCATCAGCATCTTTGTTTTGCAGTTGCGTCACTCTTAGCACTGGCAGCAGGCAACCTGCTATCCCATCCCCCACACACACGCTGAAGTTCTCTCAGCTCAAGTCTGTTTATCTAAGTGTGAGGTGTATGGAAATGTATAGGGAAAATAATATATCGTTATTTGGAATACATACATTTCATGTGTGTTCCATGTCTACACTGATCTGGGTAAATGTAGGATGACAGGAAATGCAAGGCAAGAAATGTTGAACACAAAACTAATACAGAAACTTTTTTCATGTTATATTAATAATAACAAAATGCTGATGTGAAGTGGGGCGGCACGGAGGCGCAGTGGGTAGCGCTGCTGCCTCGCAGTTGGGAGACCTGGGTTCGATTCCCAGGTCCTCCCTGTGTGGAGTTTGCATGTTCTCCGCGTGTCTGCATGGGTTTCCTCCGGGCGCTCCGGTTTCCTCCCACAATCCAAAGACATGCAGGTTAGGTGGATTGGCGATTCTAAATTGGCCCGTGGGTGTGTTTGTGTGTGTCCTGCAGTGGGTTGGCACCCTGCCTGGGATTGGTTCCCTGCCTTGTGCCCTGTGTTGGCTGGGATTGGCTCCAGCAGACCCCCGTGACCCTGTTTGGATTCAGCGGGTTGGAAAATGGATGGATGATGTGAAGTGCATAATGTGTGAAGAGTGAAGTCCAAATATCAAATGAACACTTTCGTAGAAGGAATAACAAAACAAGTGCATTTTTATTCAAGAATATAACCAAACAAAGACGCTGGTGAAGAGGTCCGAAGGAATTTAAAGTGGCTGGGCATTATGGCTTTTTTCGTAGGCTTCAGGGATTCTAGTGTTAATACAATTAAAACACTGCAACATTAAAACTCAAAAAGAGTTGCATCTTAATATTACTACTAATAATAATAGTAATATTAGTCTCAGAGAATGACATCTTTTGTATTGAGGATAAGTAAGTGTTAGTCACAAACAAGAGACCTATGGGTTATGAAGAGGCTCTTTCATCTCACTGGGCAACAGAAGGTAGGAAATGGGCTAGCTTCTAAGCTGCTATGATAAGCATCACACACACCATGGCACTGTTCTGTACCCCCACTACTTCAAACTACTACAAGTTTCCAACCTTTATCATTACTTGCAAAACAATCATAACAGTGTTCACTATGCAATCAGTACAAAAAAGCTAAGAAACCAAAATTAAAAGAACCACAGAATCACCAGGCATGACCTAAATGGCTCCAATACACAAAGCATAAAAAATTAAATATTCGGTTATTGGCGGCACTCAGCTTGAAAAGGACCTGAACTAAGGAATGGTAAAGTTATATATAATAAAACAGAATATTTAAAACACATGTGCTCCCTATTACTTGCAGGAAGCTACCTTCCTCATGTATTTGGACAATAATTTTCAACTGAGGCCAGTTATTTAAACATAGCCATTTTTAAAATAAATAACAACAATCTATATATATAATTCACTAAGTCCATGGCAAGCAAGACGCATGCAAGACCGAGCCCCGCCCACCAACAATTCACAAAGCAGCCGACCATGGCACACGCATGTCAGAGCCCCGTCCACCAACAATTCACTAAGCAGCCGACCATGGCACACGCACTACAGAGCCAACAATTCGTGCGAGAGCGAAAGCATTTGCCAAGAATGTTTTCATTAATCAAGAACGAAAGTCGGAGGTTCAAAGATGATCACATACCATCGTAGTTCCGACCATAAACGATGCCGACTGGCGATCTGGTGGCGTTATTCCCATGACCTGCCGGGCAGCCATTACTCCCACTGGCATGCCTCCGCATAAAGTCAAACTTAAGATTGGTTAAGATGCTTCTCAGAAACCTCATGCCAGCAAGAAGTCTCTGTAAAGGCACTAGACGGACTGTTCTCAGCATTCACCGCAATGTACTGGAATGTAAAACAATCGCAGCTGCTACCTCACAAACTGTCCTTATTCCCCAGATTTCCCTGACCCCATCAGATTCAAATTTACCTTTTACTTTTACACGCAATTTCCTGTTAGATTGGTCTTTGCAATGACAATTAATAAGGCGCAGGGACAAACTTTCAAAAAGATATGCCTGTATCTGCCAAAACCAGTTTCAGTCACGGACAATTGTATGTTGCTCTCTCCAGAGTTCCATCTTTTCATTCACTTACAGCACACAGGCGCCAGAGAGAGACACACACACACACACAGGCGCGCGCGAGAGAGAGACACACACACACAGGCGCGCGAGAGAGACACACACACACAGGCGCGCAAGAGAGAGACACACACACACACAGGCATGCGTGAGAGTCACACACACACACAGGCGTGCGAGAGAGAGACACACACACACAGGAGCGCGCGAGAGAGAGAGAGACACACACACAGGCGTGAGAGAGAGAGAATCCCTGACCCCATCAGATTCAAATTTGCCTTTTACGTTTACACGCAGACAATTTCCTGTTAGATTGGCCTTTGCAATGACAATTAATAAGGCACAGGGACACACTTTCAAAACGATATGCCTGTATCTGCCAAACCCAGTTTTCAGTCACGGACAATTGTATGTTGCTCTCTCCAGAGTTCCATCTTTTCATTCACTCACAGTCATATCCTCAAACCCACCCCATTTGGACAACTGTGTCTTTCAGGAAGTGTTCACCCATCAATACATAATTATGCGCCGTGTGTTACGCCGCGGGTTGGCTAGTATTCATATACTGTACAAAAACTTAAGCAGTTTGCTGGAATTTTTTTGTGATTTTATTTTCTAACCCTTGAAAACCAAGATCCAAGCCTTTATTAACCTCTTGGGCACAGCTGATAAGTACTGTGTCTGTCTATGGAGAGAATGCCAACCTTGTCAAGAGGTTTACTAACCATGGAAGCAATGTCTCTGGTGACTCTTCCTATGAAGTCAGTAGACACAGGGACATTGGGAGAGCATGGCGGGGTCATAATGTCACTGGAAAGGGGTATGTGGCACTCCCAATATCTTTGCAAAATGAGAAGGTCCAAGTCTTTAGAGTTCTGGTCATTCCAGTTTTGCTATATAGTTGTGAGATATTGTGGTGTTATGGGTCCACAGCTCTTGCAGCAAAGGCTGTTTTATTTAAATAAATAATCGCCGCGCTCACGGCTTAGCGAGGGGGCGTGGTGGCTGTAGCAAGCCGCAGGGCGATCTGCGGTGTGGGCGGTTTTCACCTAAGTGCACAGGTGGGAAACTGCCCACATCCATGATTGTTCCTGTGGCTAATGGGCTGCAGCTGCTATGTCCTCTCGGCATATATAGCAAAGCGCGAGCCGGTTAAGGGGGGAGAAAAGAAAGAAAAGAGAAAGGTGAACGAGGTGCAAGAAAGATGGAGGTAATGGGAGGAAGCGAGAGAGAGCGTGCGCCGGTGCAGGAAAACGAGTGAGTAAAGGCTCACAGCAGCTGGGATGGTAGCATGGGTGTTAGGCCGACACCTCGTGCGTAGTAGTTGTTGTCACTCCCGCAGAGTTTTGTTTGAAGGACGGAAGTGACAGGAAGGCGGAAGATTCTCCGCGGATGGCAGCGGGAGTCTTGACATGGGATAGGGTGTCCTCCACGTGAGAGCCTTGGCCGTGCGAGGGAGTCCCATGTCGTTGTCTGGAGGAGCCAACCGGAGCCGAGGATCACTGAGGCAAGTCGGACAACTGTGGCAGGAGTAGGCAGAAGGCCAGCAGCAAAAATGCGTCTCGTCTGTTGAGTAGCCCAGACGGGTGTAGCAGGGGAGTCGCCAGTCTAAAGTGAAGAAGCACCGGGTTTATCGTTTGTTTTTAAAAGACTGCTTCCAGTGACATTTTACCTCGTTGTTTTAAAGGATTGTTTTGTTTGGATTTTAACCTCCACTTTTCATTTAATGGATTATTTATTTAATGAAGACTTTGAACACTGCACTGTTGCACTTTGTGGACTTTGTTTTGATTTATGTTAATAAAAGCACTTTGCACTTGTTAACCATCCTCTTGCTCAATTGTTTATTGCCTCACTGACTAGCTCATCGGTGACATTACCGACGGTGATGGGTTCAAGGGCTCCCTAATAGAAGAGGAGCATGGAGCTGAACCCGCATCGTCACAGATATGAACGCTATCCTGACCTGAGATGAAGACTGGACTCCTTCAGTACTGTGTCTCTGATAATCCTTGGGTAACACTGGTTTAACTTTGTGTCGAATGAGAGGTTGCTCATGGAGTCCTGAATGAGGCACATTACCTGCGTTGTGAGGGAGCGTCAGTTATGGCTCTATGGCCATGTTGCGCAATTCCCCGATGGTGATCCAGCTTGCTGGATCCTCTTTGTTGAGGACCAGAGCGGCGGTAGCAGGCCAAGGAGAACCCCATGTAACACCTGGCTGCCGATTGATGGTCATTTCTGGACAGTTGAACTGGATCCCAAGCTGTTTTGTCATGTGGTGGGTGCGGCAACATTCTGTACCAATGCATGCTCTCTAACCTGACCTGACCTGACCTGACCCTGACCGTTGAGTTGACCATATCTGTTTGTGAAGCATGTGCCAATTTTTTGAACTTTCTAAATTAAATTGGCAGCACTTGCATATAAAGGGTCCTTTTCAGAATGCAGCTAACCTATGAGAGTTTGAATTTGTATTTTATTTGGGGCTTAAAATAACCCTGAATATATGTACACACATGATAACCTCCCATGGCCCACCCTAAAACAGTTCCTGGCTGAGGCATAAAAGCACTTTCAGGTTAACTGACCTGTGAGCTTGGAATGAGAAGATGAGTATTTGACAAGGACTTAATTGACATAAAGAATAAAGTCCAAAGTGTGGAGAAGGTGTATAGTGTGGTACAAAAATGATGGTGAGCAAGGAATGTGCAGTGGTGTATTTTGGGTAAATGACTCACCCACCTCACATGGTAATAAGGAACAATTACTTCAGTAATTAGGCCTGCTAAACAATAACTACTCACGGTATTTGAAAAAAGAAAAACAAACTGTAAATCTAAGGCCTTAAACTCTTAATCACTGCATTTTCCAGCTTCACACAGTTGCTGTAATCATTTTTCTTCAGGCTCACTGTTTCTCACCAGTCAGATAAAGTTCCGTAGGAATTTCCTCAGGACGAGAGGATTTCCCTCTTTTTGTTCCATCAAGAGCAGGATATAATTCTGTATATCAGCAGTCTCCTATTTTAATTCATAATACTTGTATATCTTGCTGCCAAATGTATTGTACAGAAATAGAAATACATTTAAAAAATAGGCTAGAGATGCTGTGCCTTCCTGGCATACATAATTCTTGATAATTTATCTTTCCTATCAGATGTATAAAAACAATTTATACATTATTAGATGTCGAAAAGGAGAGGAAAAGGGACTGAACAACTGCAATGCTCTAATAAAATGGTTCATTTTATTGTTTTAGTATTTAACATTATTCATTTAGTTCATTTTTATTCCCCTTTTCTGTCTTAGTTGTGGTGCCTACAACATGTGTTATGTAGAAAAAAACAACACAACTGCACTACTTTTTACAAATAAAGTAAGAGTAACCCTCATGATACTACCAAGACCTTGTAGATATACCCAGGCAGAATATAGTAGACTATCATAAATAATCTCATGGCACCACTATTAAAGCAAGAAAGAAGATATTATGGTCAGGGTCAAGGTCACCAATCGGTAAAAATGAATTTTAAACGATCAGATTGTACTGTCAAATATTATTGTATTCAGTTATTCAGAAGAGTTGCTGTAATGTCCTGAACCAGCCTGTAATAAATTGTTCAAATTTTCTCTGAATCAATAGCATAAACCATCCATCCATCCATCCATTATCCAACCCGCTATATCCTAACTACAGGGTCATGGGGGTCTGCTGGAGCCAATCCCAGCCAACACAGGGCGCAAGGCAGGAAACAAACCCCGGGCAGGGTATTCTAGACACTTCTTTAAATAAGCTGTTGATTTAATGATGTTATTTTCAAAGAGCACTGTACTGAGAACATCAAACATTAAAGGGAATAGACTATTGCAAGAAAGGTGAAATTGTATCATTTAAAGGTATATTGTAATTCGGTCCCCATGGTCTCCAAAAAATTTCAAGCAGTGCTAACATGACACCTGCCTAATTACTGTTTAAAATTGGGGATTTCTTGTGCAGATTTTGAGAGCTTTCATAAAAACCAGAGAATAATCAAATGGCATAATAGTGCTGGGGTTAAGCACTGTTCCCTAGTAGTCTCAATATTTTTGGACTGAACTACTATCGTGTTTGGAGTCTTCATGTTCCATCTATTACAATAAGGGTTTTTTTTTATTATGGGGACTCTGGTTTCCTCTCACATTCAATAGTGCGCGGGCTATGTTAAATGCAGCTTGACTAAAAGCACATGGTTGAAGCTAACTTTTTATGCTGTATATTTCAGAACAATAATGTTGCAAAAAGAATAAAGTTTTGTCCATTTATTCATTTTCTGAACTTTCTTATTTCAGTTCACATCAGCAGGAAACATGTAAATTATATTTGAAATTATTCAGATGAGTGTGGGTTACCAATATAAAGAATAAACAGTATACAGAGGCTGCCACAGTGGCACTGCTACACTGCAGTACCTTGACTCCAGAACTGATTCTGCCCAAGTGCCAGGTCTGCACATGTTTTCCAAAGTTTAAGTCTATTTCTGTTTGTTATCCAAATGTATGTGATAAAGTCAGTTGGATACTTTAAACAAATTCATGTGTACATCCACATGATTATTATGAAAGTAGGCCTGGAATATTTCACTTCCAAGCTGCAGCTACCACAAAATAAACTAACAGGTATATATAGGACACAAATGTTCAAAATTAAGACCAGGCATCTCAGAAGCCATTCCTGATAATGAACAAGTGACTTTAAAATTGAGATGTGAGATTAGAAAAATTTCACATACAAAATGCAAAGGGACTGGGGTTTAGAGGAGGAGACCGAGAGACAGGAGGTGACAGCAAGAATGAAAATTGAGATCTCCACCCCACCATACAGTCACTACTAAAATCTCCATAAAAAGGCAAGGCAGGAGGATTTCTTTGTATTGGTCTTCTCCATTGATACTTCACATTCGTATTCTTTTTCTTTTCAGTTTAGACCATCCTTGGTTTTATCCTTAGTCTGGAGAGATGCCTAGTGTTGTCTCACTGTTACAAGCATGTTATTGTGAAGAGTGTGTGCTGTTATGGGAGTGTGACTGGAGTATGTCAAGCTGCTTCACTCAAACTGTAATTGACAAAATTAATTTAAATACAAAATTAATTAAAAAATGTAAAATAAATGTGTTATGATTGACCAAAGTAAACATGATTTCATTAGTTTTGAGGAAGTCTGGCCTCTGCAGAAATCAGTAAGAAATGTCAATGAAAAGGTGGAAAATAATTGAATGACGCTATATGATGAAAATATGAAAAAAATGAAACTCAGACGTTGCAGTCTTTTTTAAAAGATGCCATAACATACTTAACAAAGTTCAAAAAAGTTCTTTTATTGTGTGCTTTATTCCATGATTCATATTTGATAGCTACTATGTTGCCCAACTGTCTTTAGATGACTTCTGATGAACACAATTTATTAAACAACAAATCTATGGGAATATGGCAACAGACTTAATAACCTCGAAGATGATATGCTTGTCATATAATGTGCTTGGAACTAACAAAGTCAAATTTTGTTGTCCTTAGCTGGTAAGTGATACCATGCACAATATTTTTCTTCAAAGACATTGTTCTCAGCACACTCTAGGCACCCGTTAAGCAGAAAACATACCAACAGACTTAATGGCCTAGAAAAAGTTTAATTTTGTCAAATTAAAAAACTGTTTAGTTAAGGTTGCATGGGAGGAGAACCAGGGTCTATATTCCTGAGATTCAGTACAATATTGTATTTTAATCTTACTCTTTTTATATAGCATCATGATAATACACATGCTATTATTTATGATAATATAAAGGTTGAATATTGTCTTAGAATATAATCTGATATATACTATATTTGGCACAATGGGCAGAAAAGGGCTTATGTTCTCTGGTATAAACTCTAAAGATACCTGCGTGGAGCATGAGGTTCAAAGCAACAGGCCACTTTTACCATTGTTTTTGGTATATTCTAGGGAATAGTTTATTGGAGCATTACCATAATGGTAGATTTGATTTCCACATATTCAGTTTGTTCCTGCAACTATTGAGTTGTGGTTGTAAGACATAATTTCCCATTCAATAACCAACTTTAAATTTATCCTCTGATATCATAAAACTCAGAAAACCTATTTGAAAACAAATGACAACCATTCATATATTATTTATATATATGTGTGAATAATCCTTAAGTCCTGGAAGAAAGAAATCTGTCATTATTTAAATTTCCAAGGTAGGCAGATTTTCAGACTGAAAGATGTAAAATGATGCACCTTGCTGCATACAGTCCATGATTTATGCATTAGAAGCTAATTTTTTGTCCAGGATTATGTTTATGGAAAGACAGAGTTTATGTCAGCAGTAGTGGGCATAAGGTGGGAACAAACCAATGATGGGAGTGCTAATCCACTGTAGGCCTTATTAACACTCACTTATACTAAGCCAGTTTTGAATCATGAATTAACTTAATTTTCACATCTTTTGAATGTGATAAAGAAAACTGTAGTATCTAAAACATCCACTTGAACTCTAGGAGAATGTGTACACTGCACACAAACCTACTCAATATGAAAATACAGTAAAAGTCTTTTCATATCCAGTTTACCTTGGGTGCAAGGTTCAAGCAAATCCATGAAGAAATGTTCACAAAACAGTCAATAGACCTAACAATTTGCACTTGAACAATGAGCTCCAGAATACAGATTCATAGTTTAAACAAGATATAAACTCTCTCTGACTCCACTTTCTCTCTCTCTCTCTCTTTATTTATATACTAGACATTAAGCCCCCTTCCTCGAACCGCCACCTTACCGTGGTGGAGGGGTTTGCGTGTCCCAATGATCCTAGGAGCTCTGTTGTCCGGGGCTTTATGCCCCTGGTAGGGCCACCCAAGGCAAACTGGTCCTAGGTGAGGGATGAGACAAAGTGCGGTTCAACAAAACTTCCATGATGAATAAAAAATTTGGACAGCGTTTTCCCTCACCCGGACGCGGGTCACCGGGGCCCCCCTCTGGAGCCAGGGCTGGAGGTGGGGTTCGATGGCGAGCGCCTGGTGGTCGGGCTTACACCTATGGGGCTTGGCCGGGCACAGCCCAAAGAGGCAACGTGGGTCTCCCTTCCCATGGGCTCACTACCTATGGGAGGGGCCACGGAGGTCGGCTGCAGTGTGAGTTGGGTGCGGGGACCTTGGCGGTCCGATCCTCGGCTACAGAAGCTGGCTCTTGGGACGTGGAATGTCACCTCTCTGAAGGGGAAGGAGCCTGAGCTAGTGCGTCGATCTATGTTCCTACCCTCACCTATGGTCATGAGTTATGGGTAGTGACCGAAAGAACGAGATTGCGAATACAAGCGGCTGAAATGAGTTTTGTCCGCAGGGTGTCTGGGCTCTCCCTTAAAGATAGGGTGAGAAGCTCAGTCATCCAGGAGGGGCTCAGAGCCGCTGCTCCTCTGCATCGAGAGGAGTCAGATGAGGTGGCTTGGGCATCTGATAAGGATGCATCCTGGACGCCTCCCTGATGAAGTGTTCCGGGCACGTCCAACCGGGAGGAGGCTCCGGGGAAGACCCAGGACACGCTGGAGGGACTATGTCTCCTGGCTGGCCTGGGAACGCCTTGGGATTCTCCCGGAAGAGCTAGAAGAAGTGGCCGCAAGCTGCTGCCCCGCGACCCAACCTCAGATAAGCGGAAGAGGATGGATGGATGGATGGATGGATGGATTATTATTACTAGGGGGCTCCGCCCCCTGCTCACTTACCCCCGGGTTTGGTTTACCAGATAAACAATTTAAAGAGATTGTTATTTTCATGGGAATTGCTACATATGCATTATTTTCATTTTTACTTTAAAACTTTTGTAAAAACAATATTTGTCCTTTATTTCCTGCCACGTATGTGGTTAAATCTGTTTCTCGCAGGACTTATAATACTGCTTGCATTGTGAAGGGGGGTGTGAACGCACGCTAAAGAGATGCGATCGGTTCAGCTGCTGCTGCTGCTTGCCAGCTGTGTGTTATGCTTGTCGCGCTTTGCGTCAATCACTTAAAAAGCCTGTACAGCAGCTGGCCTTTTGCCACTTCGCATCTCTGCTGTTAGCGTTTTGAAGTGGGGGGGTGGAGGTGGCTGGGGGTGTGAGGGCTGAATGCACGCTAAGGAGAAGTGCTCAGATCATCTGCTGGCTTACTGCAGCTGCTGCTGGCAAGCTGCGTGTTCTGCTTGTCGTTGTTTTAAGAGCTGGGGGCACCTGAAGTTTGTCTGCCAAAAGCATTCCAACAACTGCTAGGTTAGATGTCAGTGAACTTGTTTTAAATTGTTTGTAAGTAGGGTGTGACATGCAAAAGTCACCGTCTCACGGGTTTTGCTTCCTAAGGTTGTAATGTCTAGTCTTGCGTGTCGTCAAAGTGTCTCTCCGAGATGATCTGGTCTCGATTGCTTCGCTCAACCCCGCCCGGAGGCGCGCTATGCTCCTGCAACTTCGCGTCTCTCCCGCTCGTGTTGTGAAGGGGGAGAGCTGAACACACGCTAAGCAGAAGTGGACGGATCAACTACTGGCTTTGTGCTGCTTCTGCCAAGATGCCTGTTCTGCTTGTCGCTCTGCACGTTGATCATTTAAAAGTCTGTACAGCAGCTGTCCTTCTGTCCAACTGCCTTGTCTTGCGTGACGTTAAAATGTCTCTTGTGGGATGTCAAATTGTCTTCTGAGAAGATCAAGCATTGTCTCCCTGGTCTCCCTGCCAAGATTTTTTTTTATAATACAGAGATGTTACTCATATCCTTAGCCCGACATCCACATATCATATGTGTTTACAAAGTGTGTTTCAATAAGTTTACATGTGTTTAAAGCCTGTGGGAGGGGTATTTTAAGGCATAAACTATAAAAAAAATGTTTATTTATATGGTCTTTCTATATCACGGATTTTCACCTATCGCTGATGGGTCTGGAACGTAACTTCCATGATAGGCGGGGGATCACTGTATATATATATATATATATATATATATATATATATATATATATATATATATATATATATATATATATATATTGTGGACGGTAGAGGCGCTGTTGCCCTGTTAAACCCACCAGACAGACGTCCAGGACACACGTTAAAGGCACCAAGAAGATTCTTTAATAACAATTCTTCAATAAAGTGCATAAAGCACCACACACTCCACAATTCTTCCAATAATAAATCAATAATACAATCCTCCGCTCCCAGCAGCTCCATTCCTCTACCACCCAATTCCGGCTCGCCTGCTGGTATTCCCAGAGTCCTTTAAATAGTCCATGACCCAGAAGTGTTCCTTCTCCGGGTCGAACGCCACATCATTCTTCAAGTATCCCAGAAGTACTGTGGCTTCCCATCCTCGTAACTCCGGTTTGTTGTACCAATAATAGTCCCCAGGTTCTTGGTGAGCTCACCCTGGCAGCACCCACGGCATCCAACAGGGCTGATGAAACGGACTCCATGTCCCGTGATGCCCTGAGGGAATCCGGGGAACCATTTCCGTCCAGGGAAGCTGCCATCTAGCGTCCTGGAGGATGCAGTAACCTGAAAAGGCTACTTTTCCTCCTTTCCTCTGTTGAGGGACATCCCGGCCAGACTGAAACGCCGGCCGTCCATCACAATATATATATATATATATATATATATATATATATATATATATTTTGTCACAGGTGGCTGGGGGGGCGACCTGGCTGGGATGCCCCGGAGGACCGAAGGAGGGCTTATGCCTGCCCTAGACCACGTGGGGGCAACCGCCCTGGTGGCTATGGGAACCACGGGTACAGAGCTTTAAAGCTCAACCTTGTAGGGGCCCGTGGTCACCTCCAGGCGCCCCAATGCCTATGGAGCCCTGGACCTCAGCACTTCCACCACACCCAGAAGTGCTGGGGGGAAGAGGATCAGGGACACCCGGAGTGCTTCCGGGTGCGCAGCTGGCACTTCCGCCACACTGGGGAGATGCCAGCGGAAGATTGTCGGGAGGCACCTGGAGCACATCCGGGTGATTATAAAAGGGGCCGCCTCCCTTCGTTAATTGGCTGGAGTCGGGAGGTTGAGAGACGAGGTCTTGGTGGAGAGGAGTGGAGGCGGCTTGAAGGAAGTAGAGGCATTGGATAGAGGCCTAGACTTTTGGGAGTGTTCTTGGGGTTTGTGTGCACATTTGTAAATAGCAGACAGTGTAAATAAACGTGTGGTGGTGCTTTTAAACATGTCTGCCTCTCTGTGTCTGGGTCATGTTCCACTATATATATATATATATATATATATATATATATATATACTAATAAAAGGCAAAGCCCTCACTGACTGACTGACTCACTCACTCACTCACTCATCACTAATTCTGCAACTTACCGTGTAGATAGAAGGCTGAAATTTGGCAGGCTCATTCCTTACAGCATACTTACAAAAGTTAGGCAGGTTTCATTTCAAAATTCAAAGCGTAACGGTCATAACTGGAACCTCTTTTTTGTCCATATACAGTAATGGACGGCAGCTCGCTGGCCGTGGGAGGCGGGGTTGCGTATCGCGTCATCACGCCTCACACGTAATCACGTGAACTGACTGTGAAGGAGAAAGGATGGCCTTATATGGCGTTTGTTTATAAAACAGCGGACAGGCTGTGTAAAGGCAGCTTCACAAAAAAGCAGATCCTTAACAAATTGTTATTGGTATATTTTCCCTCAGTTTAAAAAGGTTTTCTTTTCTTCTTAATAAAAATTTAAAAGCAGAACTTCGCCGCTGCAAAGCGTGCCTGACTTTATTGAAAAGAAACTAAACTTGCAGCGCCGCCGCTATTCAATGACAATTGCCTATCGCCTGACTTTATTGAAAAGAAACTAAACTTGCAGTGCCGCTATTCAATGACACTTGCCTAACGCCTGACTTTATTGAAAAGAAACTAATCTTGCAGCGCCGCTATTCAATCACGCGCCGCTATTCAATGACACTTGCCTAACGCCTGACTTTATTGAAAAGAAACCAAACTTGCAGCGCCACCGCTATTCTATAGATAGATAGATAGATACTTTATTAATCCCAATGGGAAATTCACATTCTCCAGCAGTAGCATAATGATACAATAAATAATATTAAATTAAAGAATGATAATAATGCAGGTGAAAAACATTCTATGACACTTGCCTAATGCCTGACTTTATTGAAAAGAAACTAAACTTGTAGCGCCGCTCTTCAATGACGCGCCGCTATTCAATGACACTTGCCTAACATCTGACTTTATTGAAAAGAAACTAAACTTGCAGCGCCGCTCTTCACTGACGCGCCACTATTCAATGACACTTGCCTAACGCCTGACTTTATTGAAAAGAAACTAATCTTGCAGTGCCGCTATTCAATGACACTTGCCTAACTCCTGACTTTATTGAAAAGAAACTAAACTTGCAGTGCCGCTATTCAATGACGCGCCGCTATTCAACTACACTTGCCTTACGCCTGATGAGCCAAGAATTAGGGCGAAACACGTGTCGCGTACTCTTTGCATTATTTGACAGTAAACTATTTTCAACCATTCTATGATCTGCTTCTCACAACTGAAGGCACTGTGGCTGATGTTAGCTGACTTGCTGGCCAACCATAAGCGTTACCTGGTAGGTAACCACCCATACAATCAGATTGTGATTCAGACTACGAATGCCGTGAATGTAATTACCCCGATCTACATACTAGAGAAAACCTCAATGAAGAAGAAACAGTGTGTAAGCATACATATTAACACATGTGCAATTAAACGTGTGCATTTACGGGGTGATTTCTCAGGCTTAAAAGCTCGCCTTTTATTAAAAAGGTAAATGCAAACTGTTTTCATTCTGAAGGGCACAAACCATGTTGGATTTCAACCGTTAAACGCGCAAAAATGTTGGTACACCAGATAAATAAGCGCAACATATTATCAGTTGTATTGTATGCTTACAATACATATAGAAATGTGTTAATCGTTAACTAATAGTATGGGATGGTGTTTTTCGACTCGCGCCTTGATTTAAACGATTTCATGTCTTGGTGGGTTTGCGTAGCTTATTGTCAATATCTTTACATCTGTTTTTAAGACTTATTGACTGAAACGGGCTTTCACGAAAAAAGTTAGGGCTTTGCTACAGGATTCACCCTCCACAAGTTAAGGAAGTAAAAATAAAGGTATATATTTCTGTTTTATTTAAACCTTTTAAGTTCGTATGCATAGCCCCATTTGGCTGTTTTAGTTTTTTTTTTTCTTTCTTCAGTAATATTTAATCTCCTTAAAGAAAAACAACATATGCATTTTACTTTTTTGGTATCTCTTTAGTAATATTTTAGTGTAAAAGGATAACCAGTATTTAAACCTTTTATGTTACTTTATAAAGTTATTTTACACAATGTTGAAAAATTAATAAGAAAGCTACATATTTTGGCAGCTGCTGCTTTAATTTTCAATGAAATGAAAAAAGCTCTCCAAGAGAAAACCTCAATGAAGAAGAAACAGTTTGCACTATCTAAAAAGGAGAAACCCTCATTTATAAAGGTTTGCTGCAGATGACTTAACTGAAAATAAATAAATAGTTCCTATGTGTATAATACATATTTATCTATTTGACTTATGCCTTTATTCCAGCAACTTGCAACATCTGTACAATTTACAATTTGTTTACATTACTTTTGTTTTTTGCAGCACAGGCAGGTGAAGTGACTTCCTCAGGGTCACACAGTGATGTCAGTACCAGGATTTGAACTGACAAGCTCCGGGTTTGCTGAAATATTAATGAAGAAAGAAAAAAAAACGAAAACGGGCAAATGGGTCTATGCATACAACTGTCCATCCATCCATTATCCAACCTGCTATATCCTAAATACAGGAGCCAATCCCTACCAACACAGGGCTCAAGGCAGGAAACAAACCCCGGACAAGGTGCCAGCCCACCGCAGGGCGCACACACCCACACACACCCACACACCAGGGACAATTTAGAATCGCCAATGCACCTAACCTGCATGTCTTTGGACTGTGGGAGGAAACCGGAGTACCTGGAGGAAACCCAGACAGACACGAGGAGAACATTCAAACTCCATGCAGGGAAGCGAACCCGGGTCTCCTAACTGGCACCTTTCACTGCGCCACCATACCGCCCGCATACAAACTTAAAAGGTTTAAATAAAACAGAAATATATACCTTTATTTTTACTTCCTTAACTTGTGGAGGGTATATCCTGTAGCAAAGCGCTAACTTTTTTCATGAAAGCCCCTTTCAGTCAAAAAGCCTTAAAAACAAGTGTAAAGCTATACTTGCAGCACCGCTATTCAATTACACTTGCCTAACGCCTCTCCTAAGGGGAGATACTGTGGGATCTGGGCATCAGTCAAAGCACCAATCACAGGCTCGATTAGAAAGCGGGAAGCTGTGATTTGTCGTCTCCCTCCCATGTAACAATCACAGCCCGTGTTACAACGCACTATGTATGTATGTGTATATGTATATATATGTATATGTAGATATGTGTATATGTAGATATGTATATATATATGTATATGTATATATGTTTACATAACCTCTTTAACACACTACTTCTCCGCTGCGAAGCGTGGGTATTTTGCTAGTATATATATATACATATACACACACACACACACACACACACACACACACACACACACACACACATTATATATATTTAGTCACGCATGCACATCAAACGACCTCCTCACAGGCTCAGGTACTTAGGTATGTGATAACCCACTGGGGCGAGGGGGATAACATTCTGTTCTCCTTCTCTACACTCAGCTTAGATAAACTGCTCATTGAAGGCACTTGTTTATAGTTTAGGTCAAGAGATGATGCATCTACAATACATTAGGAATAGTCATGCTAAGGAATCCAACATTACAATGGATCTTCTTACCTTGACTGTCACTTATTAAATGTTCATATCTTTTGTGTTACATATGAAAAAAGTCACTACAGTCACAAAAACATATGTCCATCCATCCTTCCATTTTCCAACCCGCTGAATCCGAACACAGGGTCACGGGGGTCTGCTGGAGCCAATCCCAGCCAACACAGGGCACAAGGCAGGAAACAATCCTGGGCAGGGTGCCAACCCACTGCAGCAAAAACATATGTAACATAATAAATCATAATATTCCCAATCTCCTTAATCACATTCAAGGTCTCAACAGCTAAACATATACACTGTGGCACGCGGCTGGGGGTGGTACCCAGCCGGGACACCCCGCGACCGCCCTGGTTGCTTTGGGAAGCTCAACCCTGTAGGGGCCCGTGGTCACCGTCAGGAGGCGCCCGGATGCCTTGGAGGCCCTGGGGGGAAGAAGAGCAGGGACACCCGGAGTGCTTCTGGGGATGCAGCCGGCACTTCCGCCACACTGGGGCGTGTCAGTGGAAGATTGCCGGGAAACACCTGGAGCACATCCGGGTGATTATAAAAGAGGCCGCCTCCCTTCATACATTGGCTAGAGTTGGGTGGAAGAGGACGAGGTCTTTGGAGGAGGCAAGGAGGCGGCCTGAAGAGAGGAAAGGCATTTTGAAAGGGCCTGGACTTGTGGGGTGATTGGTGCTGTGGCATTGGGTTGTGCTTGATCACGTTACTTGTAAATAGCTTGTAAATAAATGTGTGTGGGGACTTTAAAACGATGTCCGTCTGTCTGTGTCCGGGCTGCTTTCCACAACACATATATATAAATGTTACCACACATTAATTTGTGTACTTGCTTTGCATTTAGCATACGTCAACAGCTCCTAAATATATTGCTAAAACAGGGCTCCCTTCTCTAAATCAACAGTGGGAATTGATTTTACAGAAAGAAGGAAAACAACGATCAAAGCATAAATGTAATGTTTTTAAACTTTCTAAAATAGAATGTTTTGTTATACATACTTTTACCCAAACCAGAAATAAACTAATAAAACTCTACAAAGGACACATAATGATGATTATGCAATACTAAATAAACCTTTCCAAAGCCATGCACTTTCTATATCAACATGTTTTCTAATTTAACATGGCTTCTGGGAGACGGACTTGGTTTTTAAGGTTATTTACCTTAATTAACTTTAAACAATAAACATAAGTGCAGACCTTAACGTGGAAAAAAAAAAGACAATTCTCGGAAATAAGTTGACATTTAACAGGAATTATTACTCAGTGAATACTTTATACTTGAATTCTTCACTTGTTATGGTTTATTGCAAACCACCTTTTTGCTCACTTGGACTCTATAGGACCAATGTCTTTGAGATATCTGAGATCTTTCTGGGCTGGTGGCTGATTTTAGGGCAAATAAGAGCATGAGGGGAACCGTTAAGAACAATATTAGGGACGCTAAAAGCCAGTTAGAGAGGAATATTGGAAATAAGGTGAAAGATGACCCAAAGAGATTCTTTCAGTATTTTAGTAGAAGAAACAGTTGAGGAGATGAAGTGTCTTAGGGATAGTAAAGAGGAATTAAAATATACAGACAGTGAAACAACTGATGCTTCAAACTTGCATTTTTCTAAGGTTTTCACATATGAGGTAGTAGAGAAACTTCCAGTGGTATAGATAATATTTTTCTTTGTGTGTTTAAGGAAATTAGTGAGTAAATACATAAACCCTTGATGCATATTTATAGAAGATCAATGCACATTGGGGAAAATTCAAAGGACTGGAAAACGGAACATATTATCCCATTAGGCCATAAACTTAACATGCATTATGGGTAAATTAATTGAAGAAATTATTAAGGATAAGACTGATCAACACATGGAAAGAACTGGAGGTTTAAATTACAGTGGGTATGAGCTCAGGCAAGGGAGGTAATGTTTTACAAACGTGCTAGAATTCTATAATGAACAAAAGGATACAACCAAAGTGGTCCATATGATATTATTTTTCTTGACATTTAGAAAGCATTTAATAAGGTCATAAAAGGTCAGGCATCAAACAAAAAGAGGTGGTAGTTCAGGTTATAGTGTGTACATGAGTGCAGAATGGACTAAAACAGAGAGAACAAAGGGTGATTCTGTGAGTAACTTTATCAGGATCAGGAGAAATTGGGGGGGGGGTCCCACAAGGGTCAATGCTTGGCCTGCTATTATTTTTAGTATATATAAATGATTTGGATAGGAATATAAATAACAATCTGATTAAGTTAGCAGATGATACCAAATATCTAGGATTGGAAGATAATCTAGAATCCACAAAACTATTACAGAGGGACTTAGACAGCATTCAGATTTGGGCAGATTTGTGTCAGATGAAATTTAATGTCAGTAAATGTAAAGTATTACATGTAGGAAGTAAACATGTCAGATTTAAATTTACTAGTGCTGGGCGGTATACCGGTTCATACCAAAAACCGTTTTTTATTTTTGTTATGATATGGATTTTTTTTTTACCAGAACACCGGTTTAAATAGCCTAAGCAACATTCGGAACGTGGCGCAGCGGGAAACTGTTTAAGGGGGACCTTTTTCACTGGTGCACCGCAAAATACGCATCCAACAGCGTACATGTGTTAGTGGAGGTATTGAGCGGTGAAAATGGACAGGGAACATTCTGAAACTGAAGCTGTAGCAGACGATAAAGTTGAACATGATAACACAGAAGAACTTTTGACGAAAAAAGGTGCTGTGTCTGTTATCTGTAGATACTTTGGTTTTAAAAGGTCGGATGTGGAGCATTATGTTCAAATGTATGAATACTGTTTCTATACTACTGGATAATACTGCAAGCCAAGTTGTACTTGTTTTATTTCATTTTTTTTTCAATACTGTGTAATGTATCTGGTTACTGTGTAATACTGTGACGGTGCCGGTCCCCTACAGACTCCCTCTTCCCACATGGGAGTCTGTTGAACCAACACCGTCGATAGTTATGACCGAGATGAGCTGAGAAATCTCATTGAAGCCAGGGGATGGTGGAAAGTGCTCAAGTGCTTTTATTAAAAACAGTCAAAGTAAAACCAAAAGTGTCCGTTGGACAGTGTTCAGAAAAATACAGTCACCAAATAAATAGCAAATCCATAAAGCCAGTGAAATGTGGGGATAAAATCCATAATAAATATATCCGTTAAAATGCAGTCTCTCTCCTCGCCCGATCGCAGCACACCACCTTCTGTCTCCACGGCTCACCCTTCACTGATGTTGCTAACGGAGCCTTTGCGGCACGAACTGCTTTCTGCCAACCCCTGTTTTGGCTGCCGCCACACTGCACAGCCAGACCGTCCGAGGTCGGCACACCTCCCGTCTTCCTTCGTGCTCACTCAGTCACTCCTCAGATCCATTTGGAGGTCTTACATTTCGCTCGCCCCACTCCACACGCTTACTCAGTGGTGTGAACCAGCCCCTAGATCGCCTAAGCCTGCACTCCCTCACGGAGCCCCAGCTCGTGCTGCCTTCTCCTTCCTGATGTCTGGATCGTCTCCCATGACTGCCTTTTCCCTTCTTTAACCTCCTTGTGTTCTATCTTTTCTTTTTTCCTTCCCCCATCCTGCCGGCCCATAAATATACGTCTCCGTCCGTGGGCTCAGCGCCTTATTCACACGCCACACTAAGCCGACGAAGCAATTGAGAATGATCAGATGCGACTCGCCCCAATCACCTCATCAACTCCCTGTGGTCGAGCAATCGCGCCCACGAAGACAGACACGGCGAACTGGATTTAAAAACGGACCTTTTTTTTTTTTTTTGACCCACTAAACAACAAATAGTATTATAAATGCAAGTTGCAGTTTTATTATTTATTATATATTATATTATATATTTATATATTTAGTCCTGCGGTGGGTTGGCATCCTGCCCGGGATTGTTTCCTGCCTTGTGCCTTGTGTTGGCTGTGATTGGCTCCAGCAGACCACCGTGACCCTGTGTTCGGATTCAGCGGGTTGGAAAATGGATGGATGGATGGATGGATTTATATATTATATATTTATATATATATATTTATATATCTGCGCACGGTCCTGTTTAATGCTAAAAACAAGAAATCAACAGCAGAAACACGAAACGCAGTTTATAGTATCCCATGCAATTCTTGCTCAGCGGTATACATAGGACAAACGTCAAAAAGAATCTCAACACGAGTATAGGAACATCGCAACACCGTCAGAAGAAAGGACGCTCTATCTTTGATCTATGCACATACTAAATCGACAGGACACACATTCAACTGGGACAATGTAAAAGTAAAATTTAAGGCCAGTACTAAAAGTGCCAGAGAGTTGGCCGAGTCTTGGCTATCAGATGAAAACGCCATCAACATATAGCATATGCTAACTTAAGAATTACATGTACATAATAAATAAACTATACAAAAACCCCCCCCCCCCCCCCCCCCCTTGAGTATACGGACTTAGTCACCTCCACCCCCCCCCCCCCCCCCGAAAACCCCACACTTACTGTGTTGCTATATATTGCCTTTGATTCTTGTAAGTCTAAGCATTATCCTCTGATGAAGACCCCTGGTAGGGGTTGAAAGCTCAGGAATAAAAAACTACTTTATGATACTTTATGAAAGTCACTTTAACATGTCAGTGGACAGAGATTGTTAACATTAATAAAGTGTAGTTGGTTTACAAAAAATATTTGCCATTTATTCCTTTCCTAAGACATGTTCAGTGCAATACAACTAAATGCCTCTTTGGATGGTTGACAATTTGTTGTCAAAGTTTTAGTTTAAGTGGTTTGCAAAATTTGTTCAATAAAAAGGTTCTATATTTTAACAGCAACTGTCATGCAGTGTGATTCCTTCTCTTCATTAGTGCCCCCCCCTTTGAAAACTATCACTTTATGGAGCCATGCAAACCTGTATTAATACTTGTGTGCACATTAAAATGTTTTTTTGTACAATGTTCAATTCTCATGACAGTGGAATAGGTTATTCTTAGCCAGTCTACTGCAGTAATTGCAGTGGAAAATGTGATTAACTCATGCATGGGAAAAAAAATACCATTGAATACCGTGAAACCGGTACAATCTTGAAAAATACCGTGATATAGAATTTTGGTCATACCGCCCAGCACTAAAATATACTATGGGAGATCTGAAAATTGAAAGTAGAAGTTATGAGAAGGATTTAGGAGACGAAGTGGACTTTCACTATCAACTCTGAGTCAGTGTTTAGAAGCCATTGAGAAGGCTAACAGAATGTTAGGTTATATAGCACAATGTGTAGTAGACTACAAGTCCAAGGAGGTTATGCTAAAGCTTTATAACAAACTATAAAGGCCTCCTGTGGGGTACTGTGTATAGGTTTGGTCTCTAGGCTACAAAAAAGGCATAAAAGTGCTAGGTAAAGTCCTGAGAAGAGTGACTAGGTTGATTTCAGGACTACAGGAAATGAGTTATAAGGAAAGACTGAAACAGCAGTGTCTTTTCAGTTTAAGCAAAATGAGATTATGACACAACATGATTGAAGTGTTCAAAATTATGAAAGGAATTAGTAGTGTACTAAGAGACCATTACCTAAAATGAGTTCATCAGGAACACGGGGACATGATCTTGGAGACTTGTGAAAGTTCCATTTCACACAAACATTAGGAAGATGTTCTTCACACAAAGAACCATGACCGCATGGAATAATATCAAGTAGTGTGGTAGACAGTAGGAGTTTAAGGACCTTCAAAACTTCACTTGATGTTATTTTGGAGGTATTAAGTGGATAGGACTGTTGAGCTTTGTTGGGCAGAATGGACTGTTTGCCTCTAAATCTTTCTAATATTCTAATGATGAACCTTGGCTGTAGAACTGAGTGTCTTATGTGGCTAGTTGCTTTCATTTACTCAATTTGTTTTACATTTACATTAAGTTTTCAACATTTGCACCATATTCTCTTATAACCAATTCTGATTATGATGAACACCGGTGAACATTTTTAATTGCACTACTGCTTTATTTCTAAACAGTTTAATGGGTACAGACCAGGGATGTTTCACTTAAAATGACTAGAAAATCACTATGTAATTATAGGCTGTAATAAAGGAGGTTTTCAATTTGAATGTATTTTATAAATTCACAATTTCTCTTATAAAATCTACTAGGTCAGATCAGGTTGGGGAGCATGCAGTGGTACAGCATGTTGCTGCTCCCACCACATGACGAAACAGCTCGGGATCCCAGTTGTCAACTCCCCAGGCAGACACATGGTCCAGTCCCACCCTCTGGAAATGACCAGCTATCTGCTGCAACCAGGAATGTCCCCTTGTCCTGGTCCAGCAGCTCGGTTACTCAACAATGAGGATCATGCAAGCCGGATCACCCTTTTTCCTGATAAACTGGTTGTTTTTGTTTTATGGATGTTTACATAGAAAGTAATGTCTAATAAAATATTCAAGATAAGGCTTTAAGATAAGGCTTAAACCACCATAATCCATAGTTCAAAGCTACCATTGAATGTAAAGTAGGCAACATGTGTACTTAGTCATTAAAATAGCCCAAAACCAAGAGCTCCTCAAGCACTCTACCAAACCGATGCCCTAATCAAAGCATCTCCTTATCCCCAACAAGCAAATAAAAAGTTGTAATAGTGTGGTATCAGGTTGAAAGGAATCAAAAGTTAAGTCAACAAGGTACTGCTGGTGTCTCCTGTTCCATCTTCAATATTCTAAATTAAGACCCAAAAAGAGAAAATTGAAAAATATTAATTTGAACGTAGCTAAAACACTAACAACTACAATTCACAGTGAACATGAATTTCTTGGAGTATAATATTGTTTAAATACATATTTTTACATATGACCTGTCATAACAAGAAGCCCTTTTGATGCCATTGAATAATTTACAGTCACAAATCATACAGTGATGCTGTTAATTATAGTATGACTGCAACAGATGTAATTGTGTTTTGCATTTCTGCTGCCTGAATTTTAGTTACAAACTTGTGTCATCTGCCGGTCCAAACTATAAGGTATGTTTTGTAGTATCAAAGCTCATCTGTGACATATGGTATGGTTACACTTTTTTCCACGTGAGACCATATTGAGTCTCTTCTCATCTACTGAGTTCATCTAAAGAAAGTCAGTTATATGAAGTGGAAAATATTATGAAAAATGTACAAGAAGATTTTTAAGGGTGAAACATGCCTGACATGAGTATCACAATGGGACATGTTACCCTCAATGCATTATGTATCTTACACCTCAAGCTTATCTCCTCCTAAGCTGTTAGGTCTATTATAATATAACCCTGACTGAAGCAATCTAGCACAATATGGCGAGTAATGGAATCTACATAGGTTCAAAACTCATGCTTGGATGTTATACATATGGAAAATGCAAATTCTCCTCGAGTCTGTAGAGTTTTTCTCCAGGTACTCTTGTTTTCTCTTGCATCTTCAAATACTTGCAGGTTCGGCAAACTGGCAGTTACAAATTAGCTCCATTCACGGTATGTGCATGAGTGGGACCTGTGATAAGCTGTTGAAATATGGCCTGCCACTCTGTGACCATAAATTGGACTAAGAGGGTTGAAGAGATTTACGTAAAATGATCTAAAGATTATGCTGCTCGGAATTTTTCAAAAGAAAGTTGATGTGTTCAACAACATTAAAATAGTGTGCTATATTTTTTTCCTTTCAAAAAAATGTTGAATAATTTATGACTCCAGCTCTGCCTCTTCTGCCTAGCATGAAAAAAAGGACAGAAAAATCACAAGCCAGTGTCATTCGACTAGAAGAGGATGAAACAGTCAGGTATCTTTAACTATTCTTCATCTTGTAATGTGAGGGTACCAATTTGTTGTTTTTGCAGAAATTACGCAAAATTCACCTTTTGCCATTTTGCTAATATTGCATTAAAAGAGGATCTGCAAACTTTCATCTTGGTAATATTATCATTATACTGCATATATGTATATATATATTATAAAAAAAAATCTTGGAAGGAGACGAGACGTGATTTTCTCAGAGAGACTCTTTCACATCCCGTGAGATGAGTCTTTGCACCAAGAGATTTAACCATGCCCAGGGCCAGAAATAAAAGACAAAGAGTAGATGACAAAGTAGAACGTCGTAAAGAATTCAAAAACATTGGTGCGGAACATATGCAGAGCAGGTTAGAGATAATGAAAATACGAAAATTCGAAAGTCTCAAAAAAACGATAGTGAAGATTGCATTAGCGTAAACAAACAGTTCAATCATTTCTCATTTGTATGAATGCTATTGTCAGACACATTCTTGTAGAGAGAAAGAAAGGATATGTTGCATACCATATGTTGCATTGAAAACAATGTAATTCCAAACAAGGAATCAAAATTCAAAGCGATATTGATGAAAAGGTAAAAGCGAAAAGAGATTGAATATATGGACATACTGTAGGTGATATGACAGAAGTACAGTTAGGTCCATAAATATTTGAACAGAGACAACTTTTTTCTAATTTTGGTTCTGTACATTACCACAATGAATTTTAAATGAAACAACTCAGATGCAGTTGAAGTGCAGACTTTCAGCTTTAATTCAGTGGGGTGAACAAAACGATTGCATAAAAATGTGAGGCAACTAAAGCATTTTTTTAACACAATCCCTTCATTTCAGGGACTCAAAAATAATTGGACAAATTAAATAACTGGAAATAAAATGTTCATTTCTAATACTTGGTTGAAAACCCTTTGCTGTCAATGACAGCCTGAAGTCTTGAACTCATGGACATCACCAGATGCTGGGTTTCCTCCTTTTTAATGCTCTGCCAGGCCTTTACTGCAGCGGCTTTCAGTTGCTGTTTGTTTGTGGGCCTTTCTGTCTGAAGTTCAGTCTTCAACAAGTGAAATGCATGCTCATTTGGGTTAAGTTCAGGTGACTGACTTGGCCATTCAAGAATTTTCCACTTCTTTGCTTTAATAATCTCTTGGGTTGCTTTGGCTGTATGTTTTTGGTCATTGTCCATCTGTATCATGAAACGCCACCCAATCAATTTGACTGCATTTAGCTGGACTTGAGCAGACAGTATGTCTCTGAACACCTCAGAATTCATTCGGCTGCTTCTGTTCTGTGTCACATCATCAATAAACACTAGTGTCCCACTGCCACTGGCAGCCATGCACGCTCAAGCCATCACACTGCCTCCACCGTGTTTTACAGATGATGTGGTATGCTTTGGATAATGAGCTGTTCCACGCCTTCTCCATACTTTTTTCTTGCCATCATTCTGGTAGAGGTTGATCTTGGTTTCATCTGTCCAAAGAATGTTTTTCCAGAACTGTGCTGGCTTTTTTAGATGTTCTTTAGCAAAGTCCAGTCTAGCCTTTCTATTCTTGAGGCTTATGAGTGGCTTGCACCTTGCAGTGCACCCTCTGTATTTACTTTCATGCAGTCTTCTCTTTATGGTACACTTGGATATCGATACACCTACCTCCTGGACAGTGTTGTTCACTTGGTTGGCTGTTGTGAAGGGGTTTCTCTTCACCATGGAAATGATTCTGCGATCATCCACCACTGTTGTCATCCGTGGACGTCCAGGTATTTTTGCGTTGCTGAGTTCACCAGCGCTTGCTTTCTTCCTCAGGATGTACAAACTGTAGATTTTGCCACTCGTAATATTGTAGCAATTTCTCGGATGGGTTTTTTCTGTTTTCGCAGCTTAAGGATGGCTTCTTTCACCTGCATGGAGAGCTCCTTTGATCACATGTTGTCTATTCACAGCAAATTCTTCCACATGCAAGCACCACACCTCAAATCAACTCCAGGCCTTTTATCTGCTTAATTGATAATGAAATAACGACGGACTTGCCCACACCTGCCCATGAAATAGCCTTTGAGTTAATTGTCCAATTACTTTTGAGCCCCTGAAATGAAGGGATTGTGTTAAAAAATGCTTTAGTTGCCTCACATTTTTATGCAATCGTTTTGTTCACCCCACTGAATTAAAGCTGAAAGTCTGCACTTCAACTGCATCTTAGTTGTTTCATTTAAAATTCATTGTGGTAATATACAGAACCAAAATTAGAAAAAAGTTGTCTCTGTCCAAATATTTATTCTAAAATTACAGATGTAGATATTGTTTGGCTTTAAACTTTAAGTCGGAGACTTGTAGATAGTCTAATTCATGTTGCCATCAGGGAAAAGTAGCGTTTCTTCCGAATGAATAGGCCTATCCGCAAGAATTAAAAGTTTTGTTGTTTAGTGAAAGTGAAATGCACATACACAAGCGACAGAGACGTGAAGTTGGTGGCGCATAGTGCAGGCAGGGGGGTTGGCGAGCGAAGCGAGCATGGGGCAAAGCCCCCTTGCACATACAAAGGTAGGTTAACAATTGTGACCCTGATGTGGTCCTCTCATTGCGTACTACATAGAGAGTTAAATCACCAGAACAAATTAAGGTTAGAAAGAAGGCCCTTTGTCAGCAGCAAGCACTTTCAGCAAATGTTTTACGTATTTGTTAAATTCAGTACGATTTTGTCAGATGGTCAAATGTCCAACTCATAATCATAACTCACAGAGTTAAACCATAATCATAACTTAAAATTTAAATATTACTCCATTAAATGAAGTTATTTCTGATCATTACTTAATTGTGTTTGATTTGGTTCTGCCCTTACCTCAGAATTTATAGATAGCTTGAGTTAGTCAAGTGTAATCATAAGAAAATAATTTACCTAACATCAAATTATAATATGATCTTGAGAGATACTCTGGACGCAGTGACTCCCCTTAACACAAAAGTGACCAAAGCACATAGAAACTCACCCTGGTTCAATGAGATCACTCAAACTCTTAAATTAGAGTGTCAAAAACTGAAATGAAGAAGGAGAAGAACAAAGCTTGACAGAGAGTGTTAAAAAATTAAAAACCTCTTTTTAAAGCTCTCTCATACTACTATTCTAAAATTACAGATGACAACAATAGTAATCCTTGTGTTCTGTTTAGAACACTGGCTAATTTAATAAATGGAAACAATGCTAAAAAACCAACAAACATTAGCAGTTCAAACTTTATGAACTTCTTTAATGAGAAAATTAACAAAATAAGATCACAGACCTCTGCATTACAGTGCAAACTGCATATATAGCTTGGTAAATCCTGTCTTCCCCTTGTATTCAACACTTTAGAAATATTAATTCTGTGACAGAACAGGAAGTCTTAACTCTGTTTTCTAAATTGAAACCTACTACTGTCGTGGTGAAAAATTGACACCACAAGGCTTTTTACCTGAAATGAAGACTATTAGGAGACTCAGGATAGGCAAACAGAGTTTATAGCTTTATTGCAATAAAACAACAATAATAATAACACAGACTCAACCCAATATGGCCAAATTGAGCTGAGTCCTGAACATTTCAGAACTCAAAACTTATATAGTAATTTATCACTCCGACCTCGCTCGAATTAGCTTATTTGCGGTTTTCTCTGACTCCCCTCTGCACCTGCCCAGCCGATACCTCGAGTTCTCATGGGAACCATTATTATCTCCTGACTTTCCCCTGCAGCTGGCCTCCGGTATTTTTACTGTCTATTGTTCATTTTTACTTTCTGTTTTGCTTATTTTTGATTGGCTCAGTCAGGCAGAAGTCCATTTTTGGGCTTCCTCTTATCATTTCCTTTCTTGGCTTTCAAGCTATTTTATACTTGGTGGCTTAAAGCTAAGCTTTAATTAAAAAGAAATATGGCATGTGATTTTATTTTAATCATTTGCTTGGCAAGCCTGACTTGCATTAATATCTGCACTAAGGTTAATGCTTATATATTTCTCTATATTTATTTATGTTAATACATGAATACAGTGATCCCTCGCTATATCGCGCTTCGCCTTTCGCGGCTTCACTCTATCGCGGATTTTATATGTAAGCATATTTAAATATATATCGCGGATTTTTTGCTGGTTCGCGGATTTCTGAGGACAATGGGTCTTTTAATTTCTGGTACATGCTTCCTCAGTTGGTTTGCCCAGTTGATTTCATACAAGGGACGCTATTGGCAGATGGCTGAGAAGCTACCCAACTTACTTTTCTCTTTCTCTCTCTTGCGCTTTCTCTGATCCTGACGTAGGGGGTGTGAGCAGGGGGGCTGTTCGCACACCTAGACGATACGGACGCTCGTCTAAAAATGCTGAAAGATTATCTTCACGTTGATACCTTCTGTGCAGCTGCTTAGTGAAGCGACATGCTGCACGTGCTTCGCATACTTAAAAGCTCGAAGGGCACGTATTGATTTTTGCATGTTTGTTTTTCTCTGTCTCTCTGTATCTCTCTCTCTCTCTCTCTCCCTGCTCCTGACGGAGCGGGTGTGAGCTGCCGCTTTCAACAGCTTTGTGCCGCGGTGCTTCGCATACTTAAAAGCCAAACAGCCCTATTGATTTGTTTGTTTTCTCTGTCTTTATGACAGTCTCTGCTCCTGACGCGCACTCCTTTGAAAAGGAAGATATGTTTGCATTCTTTTAATTGTGAGACAGAACTGTCATCTCTGTCTTGTCATGGGGCACAGTTTAAACTTTTGAAAAAGAGACAAATGTTTGTTTGCAGTGTTTGAATGACGTTCCTGTCTCTATACAACCTCCTGTGTTTCTGCGCAAATCTGTGACCCAAGCATGACAATATAAAAATAACCATATAAACATATGGTTTCTACTTCGCGGATTTTCTTATTTCGTGGGTGGCTCTGGAACGCAACCCCCGCGATGGAGGAGGGATTACTGTACACTAATTTTATTTTCCATACATTACATCATCTTGACCTCGTTGTCACAATGCCTTTGCTGTTTTCTGCTGACTCACTATTCCAGCTGGTTTCTCACGTACCTATCCTGACCATGTTTCTATATTATGTCATTGGTATCATCCCTCAGCTTCCTAACCTTCGAACACAGGTGTCCATATTCCCCCTTCTTCTGTCCTCGACAGTTTCTGTGTGTCAGTCTCTTTCTATTCTGTCCTTCCTTTTCCAATATTGGTAATTTTGCTTCAAGCTTAAAAATAATGCAGTATGACTAATATCTTTTATTTAACTATTGACTTGACATATCTTATTTGCTTGACATTCTAATTTATGCTAAATCTAATGCTTCAGAAGCCGTTAATTACTTTTATGGCTATTCATGCTAATATGCTATTTATGCTAATATATACATTTTTTCTCTTCCATACTACTTGTTCCCTAGATCCAATGCCAACAAAACTAGCGAAAAGCGCAATGGATGTTTGATACCATTGACCATTCTATTTTACTACACAGGCTCGAAAATGACATTGGTATCACAGGTTCTATCCTTGCCTAGTTTAGTTGTTATTTGTCAAATTGATTCCTGTGCTGACAGTACTTCATCATTATTCATAGAAGTGAAATATGGTGTCCCGGAAGGTTCAGTACAGGGATCTTTACTCTTTTCATTTTACATGCTTCCACTGGGATCTATCATTAGAAAACATAATGTTAATTTTCACTCATATGCAGATGACACCCAGTTATACCTTTTTCTTAGACCTTTCTCTTACATTTCTCTGATGTCCTTAATTAGATGTGTCACTGAGTTAAAGGAGTTGATAAATGAGAACTACTTGTCTTCGAACACAGATAAAACAGAGATTGTAATTAGTGGAGGAAAAGGTACTTATCGCAGCAATATTTTGTCATTATTTAACTCAGTTGGAATCACCATTAGTGTTACTAAATCAGCCCGCAATCTAGGCATTATCTTTGACTCTAGCATCAAGATTTCTTCCATTTTTCCCAAAATGGTTTTAGGAAGTTTTTTCTTGTGTTCTTAGGGAGTCAAGGCCGGAGGGCTGTCAAAAGCAGGGACTGTTAAAGTCCATTGCGAAACAAAAATAAATTGTTTTTGTTGTTGGTGTTGAGTACACAAAAAACAGAGTTCATTATTATATTATTATTTTTTCATTAATTATTGTATTATTTATTCATATTATTTTTCTTCTTAATTATCTTCTTATTATTAATATTAAAGCGTTCTTGAGTGCAGCAGTCATAACCTGCATGTCTTTTTCCATATGAACAACTGTAAACCTAATTTTGCCCACACCTGCATATATATATTGTAACATGTGAGTCCCTGTTTTGCACCCAAAAACACGAGGCTAAGTCTCAGTACTTTAGCAAAACCAACTTTATTCAGCTTGAAACAGGAACAGCACGATTATTTATTGTAGTGGAATGTACCACTCTCCTATACACAGATACAGCAATCAGGCCAGGTAATGGCCAGGTTAGTGGCCAATTAATACTGTTCCCTGCATTTATAATGTTCCTTGCATCACCCATTGGTGACAGCACTTATAACATGACCACAATCAGCAAGGATTTGCTTTCGCGGCAAGCTGTTGCAACGCTGGGAGCATGTGGTTGTCCCGACAACGAATAAGCTGTCTTCCACAGACGCGGCGATCACGTTTCGGGACGCTCTTTGGCATGTCATTCTGTTAAGGGGAGCCCCAAAAGAGCTTAGAAACCTCACATCTCCCCCCTCAGCTTTGTCCACATCAGTATGGGCAAAACTACCGTTCAAGCCGGGCTCGGCCAGGCAGGAGAGAATGTCAGCATTGGTGTGTGCAGCCCTGGGACAGTGGTGAACATCAAAAGCAAACGCCTGAGTGAGCCAGGCGTTCGTATCCTTTTGTTTGTACAGCCATTGTAGCAGGGTGTGGTCAGTCACCAGGGTAAAAAGTCATCCCCAGTGATAGTAATGGAGGGCCTACACTGCCCACTTAATCGTCAAGCACTGCTTTTCAATAGTCGAATAATTATGCTCCCTGTGTAGCAGCTTTCTGCTGAGAAATGTGATGGGGTGTTCTTCCCTTCAAAACTATGTGAAAGCACCGAAATTGTTAGCATCTGTTTGCGGAATAATTTTCTTCGAAAAGTCTGGATTGCGCAGACCTGCGAATGATGATAAAGCAACCCCGCAAAATCTTTCTCACAGGCATTGGTCCAGACGACACTATGATTCTTTCTGGCCTTTGTCAAGTCAGTGAGGGGGGTGGCGCAATGTGCAAAACTGGGAATGTACCGCCTGTAATACCCCACAGGCCCGAGGAAGGCACAAACCTGCCTCTGTGTTTCAGGACGTAAATATGCAAGCACCTCCCCCACCATGTCCATTTGAGGCTTGAGAAAACCCTTCCCCATGGAATATCCCAGATAGTGGGTTTCTGTATGTATCTATCTATCTATCTTTCTAACCCAGCTTGCATTTCTATGGATTGGTCGTCAACACCGCCAGCCATAAACTGTCAAGCACGGCCTGAAGGTGGACGAGATGAGATTCCCAGTCATTAATGAATCGTCAAGATAGACACCCACGTACGCAGAATGGGGACGCAGGATCTGGTCCATCATTCGCTGAAAGGTCAGCGGTGCGCCATGGAGACAAAAAGGGAGTGCCATAAATTCAAACAACCCATCCAGAGTGGCGAACATGGTCTTCTCACAACTAGACTCCTCCTCCTGCCAATAACTCTTCGTGAGGTCAAGGGTGAACATATATGAAGCCTGTCCGAGCTATTCCAACAGCTTGGGTGGGGCATCTATATAGCGCCTTTCACATGCTTCAGGCAGTCATAATCATTGAGCCTTTCAGGAGGGAGATTCTGTACAGCTTGGAAGGCTATTCTAGTTAAAAATGGGGCTAAAATAACTGCTTGTGCTTTGGGATGCTCTTCAGCATGTTGTCCCACTGTGGGGATCCCCAACAGAGTTTAGAAACCTTACTATATACATATATATATATTCACATTCTGGGTTGCACAAATATTAAACAGTTCTTTTCTTCAAGATCGTAGAAACGGGTTTAGAGTCTTTTAGCAATAAATAAAACAGAAAAGAAAATGCAATTAACCATCAATAAAACTCAGTCCCTTTTCTGTCCACTTTGATTTAATAAAATTTGAATGCATGGTTCTTTTGTGCAGCTGTACTGGAGAGGGGAAGGGAAGCTGCATTTGAAATGGACCTGAACAACAGAGGAAGGCCAGGCAGGAAAATGCTGTTTGCATTAAAAAAACAACACTTTTAAAGATTTCTATTACTGTGAGATAGAAGACTTGCAAGTTAAGGAAGTTGACATGCAGCTGATCTTGCATCTTTCTGACTTCTGTAACTAAACCATCTGCAGAAAGCAAACATAGAACTTTCTCTGGTACAGTGCATATATTCATTGTGACGGATGGTCGGGGCCCATGCCTTGCCGGGACACCCCTGCACCATATGTTCCAGGGGGGCAAGGGTGGGAAACCCAGTATCTCCCCCGGACACTAGATGGCAGCCACCCTGGGTTGCAGCGGTGCCTTGTAATCCCCCAGGGCTTCATGGGGGTTGGAGTTCTGTGCAGCCTTGTTGGGTTCCACAGGTGCCGCCAGGGGGTGCTTCAGCAGGAGCTGCTGGCTCATTTTGGGCACTGGTTTCGCCATACCCAGAAGTGCAGCCGGATGTCGGCAATCAAGCACCTGGAGCACTTCTGGGTACCCATTAAAAGGAGCCAGCAACCACCACTCAGCGGCCAGAGTCGGATGGAGGAAGACAAGGTTGCCTGGGAGGAGTGGTGGTCCTCCGTTACAACATATATATATATATATATATATATTGTCTCCAGCTGATCCCCGTGACACTGTGTTCGGATTCAGCGGGTTGGAAAATGGATGGATGGATATATATATATATATATATATATATATATATATATACAGTACTGTGCAAAAGTTTTAGGCAGGTGTGAAAAAATGCTGTAAACAAAGAATGCTTTCAGAAACATAAATGATTGTTTATTGTTATCAATTTACAAAATGCAAAGTGAGCGAACAAAAGAAAAATCTAAATCAAATCAATATTTGGTGTTACTACCTTTTGCCTTCAAACCAGCATCAATTCTTATAGGTACACTTCCACAAAGTCAGGGATTTTGTAGAATTATAGTCAAGTGTATGATCAACCAATTATACCAAACAGGTGCTAATGATCATCATTGTCACACATAGGTTGAAACACAGTCATTAACTGAAACAGAAACAGCTGTGTAGGAGGCTTAAAACTGGGTGAGGAACAGCCAAACTCTGCTACCAAGGTGAGGTTGTGGAAGACAGTTTCATGTCATGGCAAGATTGAGCACAGCAACAAGACACAAGGTAGTTATACTGCATCAGCAAGGTCTCTCCCAGACAAAGATTTCAAAGCAGACTGGGGTTTCAAGATGTGCTGTTCAAGCTCTTTTGAAGAAGCACAAAGAAACGGGCAACATTGAGGATCGTAGACGCAGTGGTCGGACAAGGAAACTTAGTGCAGCAGATGAAAGACACATCAAGCTTATTACCCTTTGAAATCGGAAGATGTCCAGTAGTGCCATCAGCTCAGAACTGGCAGAAACCAGTGGGACCCAGGTACACCCATCTACTGTCCGGAGAAGTCTGGCCAGAAGTGGTCTTCATGGAAGAGTTGCAGCCAAAAAGCCATACCTCCGACGTGGAAAAAAGGCCAAGTGACTCAAGTATGCATGAAAACATAGGAACTGGGGTGCAGAAAAATGGCAGCAGGTGCTCTGGACTGATGAGTCAAAATTTGAAAGTATTTGGCTGTAGCAGAAGGCAGTTTATTCATCGAAGGGCTGGAGAGCGGTACTATAATGAGTGTCTGCAGGCAACAGTGAAGCATGGTGGAGGTTCCTTGAACGTTTGGGGCTGCATTTCTGCAAATGGAGTTGGAGATTTGGTCAGGATTAATGGTGTTCTCAATGCTGAGAAATACAGGCAGATACTTATCCATCATGCAATACCATCAGGGAGGCGTGTGATTGGCCCCAAATTTATTCTGCAGCAGGACAACGACCCCAAACATACAGACAAAGTCATTAAGAACTATTGATTTGATTTAGATTTCTCTTTTGTTCATTCACTGCATTTTGTTGATTGATGAAAATAAATGATTAACACTTCCATTTTTGAAAGCATTCTTTGTTTACAGCATTTTTTCACACCTGAATAAAACTTTTGCACAGTACTGTATATATATATATATATATATATATATATATATATATATATATATATATTCACGGCATTCGTAGTCTGTGTCACAATCTGATTGTATGGATGGTTACCTACCAGGTAACGCTTGTGGTTGGCCAGCAATCTGCTAACATCCGCCACGGTGCCCTCAGTTTGTGAGTTTACTGTCAAATAAATGCAAAGAGTACACAACACATGTTTCGCCCTCATTCTGGGCTCATCAGGTGTACACACTCCACTGCACTCCCTCTCGGGAATCAAACCTCGGACATCAGCGCCAGAGGCGATGCCCCTAACGTTGCGCCACGGCGTGTGGTTCGTTTATTTGACAGCATGTAGATCGGGGTAATTACATTCACGGCATTCGTAGTCTGTGTCACAATCTGATTGTATGGGTGGTTACCTACCAGGTAACGCTTGTGGTTGGCCAGCAATCTAATATATATACTGTACATATATTGTGATGGACAGCCAGAATAGAAGGATGGGGGAATGCAGCTACTTGCCAACTGCTTCTCCCAAAACACTAGATGGCAGCTTCCCTGGAGTGCAGTGGTACCCCGGATTCCAGCTGGGCACTATGGGACATGGAGTTCGGACACACAGCCCTGCTGGGTGCCGTGGGTGCCACCAGCAGGAGCTGTCAAAGGACCTGGGGACATATTCTTTCATTGTAGCCCGATAGTATGAGGTAGTCACGAGGACAGAAGCCCAGAATTACTTATGGGCTAAAGAAAATCCCTGTTCTTTATTAGACCAAGAAGTGCCAGCCAGTCACGTGGTTGGAAGGACAAAAGCACTTCCAGGTCAAAGAATATTTAAAGGACTGATGGGAACCCAGCAGGCGAGCCGGAGTCGGGAGGGAGTGTGACAGAGCTTGCTTGGAAGTGTGGAGAAGAATTTAGTGATTTACTGTGTGTATTTATTGCTGTTTATGGTGGTGGAGGTGCTTTGGGGCACAACACAAAGAAGAATAAGAAAGAAAAATAAATAACTTCTTGGTGATTTTATCCCCGTCCTGCATCGCCACATATTTCACTATATATATATTAGCTGTCCCCCACGGCTCCACCTGCGTAGTAGTAAAACAGACCAAACTTTAAATATCTATAAAGAATGTAAAAAAATTAAATAATTTGTATTGAGAAGAATTTATATTGATAGCTTTCGTATTCAAGGGAATCTTGATATTCAATAATTTTGGTTTTGCTATCGGGGTGAGAATGTAGCTGTGATCTGTTTGCCAAAAATGTAAAAAGTTGGCAAGGTATCTCTGGCCAAGTGGAACGTAGGTACGCTCCAATGTCAAACATTGCCACTGTATCTGATTGTGTTCAGCTCTGATGAGAGAGTGTCCCTCGCGAAGAGCATGTGGCCGTGACATCTCTGCCAATGAGCAGGTACCCTCTAAAACACACGTAGCTGTGATCTCTCTCTCTCTCAAAAATGTCAAAAGTTACTCTTTAACAATCTCTAAATAATAATATCTGGTGAACAAACAGGTATGGCTAGCTAAGCGGAGGTAAGGTACGCTCCAACATGTGGCGAGAGGTAGAGCGACTCAAATGGAGGCTGGCGCATGAGTGACGATGGTCCCACCTGGCTCCCTACTCCTGAGGTCCCGCCTCCCTCTCCCCTCAGCCCGCAGCCTGTCTCTCAGATTCACACGAATAAATTGGTGCCACAGCTAAAACAATAATACTAAGCATGATGAGAGAAATTGCAAAATCAACTGGAATCTTCAAGCAAAGTATAGAAAAAAAAACCTGATCTAAATCCATTAAGTAGTCCTCTCGTGAAAAGCAGACAGACATACGTTGGAATTTATATATATAGAGATATATAAATGTTTTTAGTGATGCCTATACAAGAATAATTAAAAAAGAATTGAACTGAACTACAGTAAGTTATTAGCACACAGAGCACATAGACATTACAAGCACCTTGAAATGTTACAGAAAGTATTATTTCAGTTCTTTAATAAAGGATATTGGTCTCCTAACTTATTTTATTCATTGTATTCATGTGTAGAAAATACATACATGAAATGTTCAGTAAGAAACAATTTATGTCTGCTTTATGTTCATGATTTTCCTGCAATTTAAAATGTTTTCTATTTATTAACATACTGGTAATTTTGAGTTCATAAAAGTTAATTGAATTATTTAATAGCATTTGCCATATGTTCATGGCAAATGTCTTTCATGGTCCTAAATAACTTGAACACCTGTCAGTGTTCCTTTACTAACAGTTTGCTTTTGATATTTGACCAAGGAATTACCAAGCTCTCTCAGCAGTTGTTAGTCATTATCAGACCAATACAGCAAATCCTGTAGATTGTGCAGCTCTCCAGAAGCCAGTCCAAATACCACACAAAGTATACTGTAATTTTAGTGATACTGATCTTTGGAGCAAACCCCTCTGTCGCCAAATCCCCCAGGAAATGCGACAGACGTTCAAAAATAGCTGCTGGCAATCATCTAGGGTTTCTTATGAAGTTGTGCCTGTTGTTTTAATCATAACAGTAGGTCATACAGTTGAGCAACCAAACAGACCCCTCCATTCTTTTATAAACACATCCAATGTACACTGCCTCACTCCACAGTACTGACACTGTCTATCTGGAGTTTGCTCTGTCTACCCATGTCTGAGTGGACTTTTTCCAGGTGCACTGCTTTTTCTCCCACATCCCCAAAAACTGTTCAAACTCTTACACTATCTGGAAGAAAGGAGACTTTATAATCCTTCAAATGAGGAACACATAGAACCTTAGAACTAAATGATTTAAATGACCATTCCTGCTTCCTGTGTAACACTATGTTTTTTACTTCTATAAATCTGAATTATTAGTGTCACTTCCTACCTGCTTCCTCAGTAACAAATGATGTTTGTTGTTTTGATGAGGTCAGTTATGCTACTTACTTCACTTTTCCTGTTATTTTGCTTGGCATTCATGTCAAGTTTAATCATTTAATTATTTTTGCCAGTCTCCTGCTTAATTTTTCAATTTACCATATACTGATTATTGTTATTATGCATTATATGATCTAATTATGATCTATTTTTGTGAAATGTGACTAACAACTAACATCCCAGATGCTAATGTGGAGCTACCTGGGTTTAGCACAGTTAGAGCGGACTGAGACGCAAATACCTGCGGGAAGCACAAAGGAGGAGGACTCGTTCTCTATGTGAATACAAGGTGGTGCAACTCTGGACATGTAAATGTCAAAATCTCCACTTGCTGCAGGGACATCGAACTGTTAGCTGTAAGTCTGCAGCCCTATTACTTGCCCAGAGAGTTTGGACACGTCATTGTTGTTATTGTTTACATCCCTCCTCGGGCGGACGTGGAGATAGCGGGTGACGTCATCCATTCCACTGTCGCTAAACTACAAACGCAGCACCCCGAGGTGCTTGTGCTAATCGCTGGAGACTTTAACCATGTGACGCTGGACAAAGCATTACCTGCCTTCTCCCAGTATGTGGACTGTAACACTTGGGGAAAAAGGACTATTGACCTACTGTATGCAAACATTAAAGACGCATACAGCTCCACCCCGCTGCCTGCGCTTGGGAAAGCAGATCATAACCTGGTTCTGCTTCAGCCTCACTACAGACCAAGAGTGAGGGAGCTACCTACAAACACACACTCATTCAGGAAGTGGTCCCCTGAGGCAGAGCAGGCTCTGAGAGACTGCTTTGGAAATGCAGACTGGCATATCCTGCAGGGATCATATAGTGAGAACATTGAGTCTGTGACACAGTGACATGTCATTTTTTTAATTAACTTTTCAAATGAATTATTACAGACATTGAAGTATATGTGCATAGCAGCTTGTGAAGGCAGATGCATGATAGTAATTACTGTTTGCAGTATTATTTTCCTGCTGTTTAAAGAATTCGCTTAGTGTATGTGTGCAATTCATGTAATGAATTAATGTACCTTTTAGTGCAGAAAGCAGGAATGCATTGCAGGATAAACCTTTTGTGTGAGTAGGATTTAGTGGGCAGACAAGGGATGGAACTTTGTGAGGAGCAACAAAAAGCTGCATAAAGCACGTTATATTATAGTTTATTTGGTAACTTATAATCATAGGCTTGTTAACTTTATAGAAGGTATGTTTTTCTTAGTCCGTTTCATTTTTATGTTTGACATGCTTACAGTACTTCTGCTCTTTTGTCTATTCACCCTGTTGCTCTTCTGCCTTTTTTATACCTGTTCAAATATGGGTGAAGACTTCTGCATTCACCGACTTTTCTATTAAAGTATACTATGTGCATATTTTATCGGCATTGCTACCTGTCCTATTCATAATTTTGAAAATGGCCCTAAACTTTCAGAAAAATATAAAAGTGGAATAAAAATTAATCTTAATAACTGACAACCTTTTTTCTTACAGTATGAGAACTTTTCGTCCAAGCTGTTTTAGACTGGAAGCACTTTTTGGAGCATGCCCAATGAACTCAGTACTCATAATGTGCAATACAATTGTTAATGACACTAAATAAAGAACAACTACACTATTTCAGCTTCCACAATATGCAGTAGGTTTTAAGAATGATGTGTATTGTGTTGCAGATCATTCTTAATTTGCATTAGGTTGTTTAAATGATTTAGAGCTTTGTAGAAACAGGAAATTATGTTATATTTGAGGGTAAAAAAAAATCCACATGGCACCTGGTGTCTTTCAAAGAAACTGTGCACGCCTTGAATAAAATCCTTCATTAATGTATACATTTTTATTGTTGTGGTGGAGAGATTATTGTTCCTTTTCTCAGATTATGTTATGAGTGCCTCGTATAATCTAGAGAATTTGTTCAAGGGGGTGGAAATGGCATATAACCAACACCGTGACAACAATGCTTGTGGAAACTATGTTGCATTTAACACTTTTTACCAACTTCACAAACAATTAAAAAATGAGGATACGTTTCTTAATTGCTTGGACCAACACTTCATCTTTTGCTCTGGTATTCTCAAAGGATAAGATAGCATGCACTTTGAGCATCATAACAGACAAACTGCATTTATGGTATACAAAAGCAACATTTCAGTGTAAATACAATGTCAGCAAATCAGTAAACACATACAGAGTGAAGTTTGAATTCTGGCTCTGTCACTGCCTGTATAGAGTTTGTGTTTTCTCAATTGTTTGTATGGATTTTTCTCTGAGTATTTCTGTTTTTCTTAAATATCATAAAGCTGTCCATATTAGGTTAATTTGGAACATTGGAAAAATCACTCAGTAAACAATAAAGTTTTCCTGCATTTTTTTTGTAAACTGTAACCTTAACAAGAAACTCAGCATGCAGATTTAAAATGGTCTTAAAATAAAAGAAATAGAAAACAAATAAAAAAAGAATAGAAAACACTCTATAATCTAATAATAATTAATAGTCAGTACTTAAATAGTTAGTAAGTACACCAAGTTATTCACCACATCAAGTACTTTGTAGTTTTTAACTGTTCCATCTTTTAAGAGATGTTTCTAATGTGCCATACTTAAGAAATTGCTTGAGCAAAATGGGAATAAAGCTTGGTTTGCTCTGGACTGTAGAGTTGTGTACAGTATGTCCTCCTGGGGGAAGGAACTGAAAGAAGTTGTTCAGGTATGATGGTTCTCTATATTCTTGGCTGCTTTCCTTTACCACTGTGAGTCAAACACTGATGTCCACAGAGAGCAGACCCTAGACTTATTATTTTTTTAGCTACTCTTATTGCCCAGAGAGATATGCCCCCTGCCAACCCTCAACACTACTAAATCACACATGAAATGTGACAGACATTTAAAAAATAGCTAGTGGAAATGACATTGTGCCTCATGCTGGTTTTAATTATGACAGTGGGTCAGACAGCTAGGCCATCTAAATGGATTCATATAATGTTTCTTTCCACTCAACATAGTACACTGGAACAATCATTACTGCATGTTGCATTTGTAAAACAAAAAATCTACGAAGTGTTCTGATTCTAATATTGAGATTCTTGTGACTTATAAGGTGCTGTTTTAAACATGAACTAGAAGAAGGATGTAAAAGAAATTGAAAATGATAAAGCTGTTTGCAAATGAGACCACAGTATCAGTAAAAGTTTCCATTGTAATACTACATGGAATACAGTAATCCCTCGCTATATCGCGCTTCGCCTTTCGCGGCTTCACTCCATCGCGGATTTTATATGTAAGCATATTTAAATATATATCGCGGATTTTTCGCTGCTTCGCGGGTTTCTGCGGACAATGGGTCTTTTAATTTCTGGTACATGCTTCCTCAGTTGGTTTGCCCAGTTGATTTCATACAAGGGACGCTATTGGCAGATGGCTGAGAAGCTACCCAGCTTACTTTTCTCTTTCTCTCTCTTGAGCTTTCTCTGATTCTGACATAGGGGGTGTGAGCAGGGGGGCTGTTCGCACACCTAGACGATACGGACGCTCGTCTAAAAATGCTGAAAGATTATCTTCACGTTACTATCTTTTGTGCAGCTGCTTCCTGAAACGACATGCTGCACAGTGCTTCGCATACTTAAAAGCTCGAAGGGCACGTATTGATTTGTGCTTGAAAAACAAACTCTGTCTCTCTCTCTCTCTCTCTCTCTCTCTCTCCTCTCTCTCTCTCTCTCTCTCTCCCTGCTCCTGACGGAGGGGGTGTGAGCTGCCGCCTTCAACAGCTTTGTGCCGCGGTGCTTCGCATACTTAAGCCAAACAGCCCTATTGATTTGTCTGCTTTTTTCTCTACCTCTGTGACATGATCTGCTCCTGACACACTCCTTTGAAGACGAAGATATGTTTGCATTCTTTTAATTGTGAGACGGAACTGTCATCTCTGTCTTGTCATGGAGCACAGTTTAAACTTTTGAAAAAGAGACAAATGTTTGTTTGCAGTGTTTGAATAACGTTCCTGTCTCTCTACAACCTCCTGTGTTTCTGCGCAAATCTGTGACCCAAGCATGACAATATAAAAATAACCATATAAACATATGGTTTCTACTTCGCGGATTTTCTTATTTCGCGGGTGGCTCTGGAACGCAACCCCCGCGATGGAGGAGGGATTACTGTACTATTTAAATTTGAAAATTTGCTTCCCTATTCTGAATTGAAGGAAGAAAATTCAAAGTTTACTTCAGGCAGGGAAAAAAGACAGGTTCACACTTTGAAACTTTTGAGCTACAGTATGCTGTTTCACACAATGTGACTTTCATGAAAAGGTTTCAAGCATATGTTTGTCAGGAATGCTTCTAAGCAACATTATTTTATGGTATAATGTAAATTTGTCATTGTATTATCTCATTTAGATTGATTAGTTTCTAAGAATGTTACAGAATTTGAGAGGAAACTATTAAACGTATGCAATGTTGCAACATTATATTTCTTTTAAATGTACTATGGTAATTTTATATATTACAGTAATCCCTCGCTACTTCGTGGTTCACTTTTCGCGGATTCACGACTTTGCGGATTTTATATGTAAGCATATCTAAATATATAACGCGGATTTTTCGCTGCTTCGCGGGTTTCTGCAGACAATGGGTCTTTTTACTTCTGGTATTTGCTTCCTCAGTTGGTTTGCCCAGTTGATTTCATACAAGAGATGCTATTGGCAGATGGCTGAGAAGCTACCCAATCAGAGCACGCAGTTAAGTTCCTGTGTACTGCTGATTGGCTCAGCGACAGAGTGCTGCATTAACCAGGAAGTCTCATCTCACTCCTTCACCATTAACGTGCTCTTGCTACTGCATTCAGGGGATTATCACCTTCATCGTCATCATTTTTACTGCGCAGCATATTCATCACCATCATCACATCATATATAGCTACGTGTACTTCACTATACAGTAAGTGTAAACTTATCTACCGATTTCATATTGCTTAGCAGTTGTCCCTGTTATTAATAGAGTAAAGGGTGGGTTGTAAACAATACAAGGAGGGTTTAAAAACGTCCAAATACACGTTAAATAATTAAATAAATATGGTGTCCCTACTTCGTGGAAATTCAGTTATCGCGGTTGGCCTTGGAACCTATCTCCCGCGATAAGTGAGGGATTACTGTATATCATAAAAATGAATTAAGTAGGCAGAGGACATCAATCTCTATAGTGTATGTAAATATAAAAGACTGTCTTGCCTGACGCGACTTATCTTTCAGCAGTTTCAAAGACATCAAGAACAACTTTTTTTTTTTTTTTCATCTTTTGCTCTGGTATTCTCAAAGGATAAGATAGCATGCACTTTGAGCATCATAACAAACAAACTGCATTTATGGTAGACAAAAGCAACATTTCAGTGTAAATACAATATCAGCAAATCATTTTTGTTTAATGGTGAAACTGGGTAACATACCATATATTCTAGTCTAAACTTTAACTTTAACCAAGACTTTACATGATCCCACTCTAATGCTGTGTTGAAATGTTAGTGGTAGATCAAATCATGCTGTCTTTTATTTATATTTGGCACACTGTATTTTACCTGTTGTAATCCATAGGAAATGTTTTGCAGACCAAGCCACCATACAAATGAAATAAACTACTGGTTTGACTGCCAACAGAAAAATTTGTTATACAAGACAATCCTCTATGCAGCCCATTATCATGTACAGCTTACTTGGGGATTGCCTGACCCTTTAACCAGAAGACAGAATTCAGGACTACAGAAAACCTAATCACTCACCAGTGCTTAAAGCATCCCATCCAACCTCCAATTTTGTAATTTAGTAATGATTTTGACTTTGAAGTAGGAGGCACAAGTTTGGCAACACCTCAAATGATGGTAGGAAGAATGTTCAAAACTCTTTAGAGATGTACTGGAGGTATGCACCCCAGATATTAGAATGGGATGCGCACTCTATATATGAATTTGCATTTGTGTACCCCAGGGGTGAAAAACTCTGAAGATTTTCAATGCAACCTCTTTCTTAATCAGTAACAAAATACTGCTGTCTAATTGACCAAATCTTGCCTTAATTTTAAATGACTCATTTTTTAAGTTACAGAATCCATAATTATTTGATTTTCCCTTAACTAATAGCCAAACAATAAAATGATAAAAACTGATTGAAATGATGACTAGATAATTTGATCTCATTTGCTCTTATGGTCCATCATACAATATGTTTCAATAAAACAAGCAAAAAGAAAAAAGCGAAGGTCTACAAATATTAATTTACTTTGGTGCAAAAAATATTTAGATGGTGCTCTCAGAAAAAGATGAACAGTTTTGGAAATTCCTCAATGGGCAGAATGAGAGCATAGAATTAAAGAATGGGTTCATTAGCAGCAATAACTGGCTTCCATTTTAGGAACTGTCTGGAGCAAAAATGGTGGCCTTCCAGGAACGGAGTTTGACATCACTAAGCTAGCTGTTCACTTGTCGAATGTGGGTTAAGGAATAAAAGAAACAATTGAGGGTTCTCAATTTTAACAAGCAGGTTAATTACAAGCATGTATTTAATTACAAGCAAGTGGCTGAAAAGTTTAAAGCAGTTAAGAGAGAGGTCTTAAAAATGGTGGATAACTTGGAGGAATCAGTCCTCCTTGAAGGATACACCTGCAGGAAATGCCAGCTGATCCAGCACAACAACCTCAAAGTCACAGAACTGGAGGAGTTGGCTGGCCTGCATTGTCGTAGAGAATTGGTGGACATGGCCCAGGTGTCCTTTAGGGAGACAATATGCACCCCTAAGGTGGTTTGGGAGAGACCAAACAGGTAGATATAAGTGGGTCACAGTAAAATTTGCGCAAAGCAAAGGGTGTGCATCAGCCCCAGAATTGGATGTATCAAAACATTTTCAGGTCCTTGAAGAGCTGGGTGGTGTTTCTGAAAGCTCTAAGGTGGTAGGCAGTCATGAGGAGCTCCAATGGGCCACCTCAAAACCAGTCTCCAGAAAGAGAGAGGTTTGTGGTAGTGAGGGACTCAATCATTGCGGGGTTATTGTGCAGGTTTGCTCTCCAGACAGTTAAGCACAGTGTGTTGCTTTCCAGGTGCATAGGTTGGAGACCTACCTGGAAGAATGGACAGGCTCATGTTTGGATGCGGGAGTGGATCTTTTTGTCATTGTCCATGTTGAAATAAATCACATGCATGATGACAGAAAGTTCTACAATCCAATTTTAAAGAATTAGTTGCCAGGTTGAAAAACAGAACTGACAAGTAGTCACCTCTAAAGTTCAGCCTGTGCCACATGCCAATCCAGGTAAGAATGAGATTAAAATGTTTAAGGCACACCTTAAGTCTTGATGTAGGATAGATGGATAAAGGCATATGTGGAACTAGGTCTCCTTTTGGAACACAGGACCTGTTCTGTCATGATATGTTGCATTTGAATCAGCGGGGCACCATTGTGTTAGAGAGGCATATAAGTAGGTTAGTTGAGGATTATTTAACCCCACTAAGGGATTTGTGACTTTATTGCACCTAAATTACATATGCAATAATGAGTGACTATAATTCTGATTATGTAATAAAGGAGCTGCAAATGGCTGAACAGTAGTGAGTACAACATTCCAAATTAAAAAAAAAAAACAATAATCCACACCATCAACTAAATAAAACACAAAGAAGTTGCTCTTTAGGGATTTCTTGTCCAAAAATGGATTTTACAGTACAATTCATCCAAACCTTTACTTTCAAAATTATTTTGTATACCAGTAAGAATACTAAAAAAGAGGCTGCAAAGGAGAAAACAGTTTTATAAACCACTAGCAAAATACCCGCGCTTCGCAGCGGAGAAGTAGTGTGTTAAAGAGGTTATGTAAACATATACATACATAAACATATATACATATATATTGTGACGTGTCTTGCCATTGCATGGGCTATAGGGAAGGGAAGCAGTGTTGGGGTGGAGTCTTGAGGGAACCCTGTTTGTAAGGGCTTGGGGCACCTCCCTAGAGAGAGAGATGAGTGACAGGGATCTGGGTTAATTAATTAATGGGGCATGATAAAAAGTGGTGGGTGGCCGGAAGTTGGAGTTGGAGGCTGGAGAAAGTGAGGAGAACAGTATAAGGTGTACGGAAGGGAAGTAACTGTTTTGGAGAGTAAGAGAGTTGGATAGGACGAAGGTGATTAGTCTTTGTTATTTTGGAGGTGTCCCCGTGACCCAGACAACGGGCGGCTGTAGGGCACCGTTTATATCGCGGCTGATTGAATAAAAAGCCAGTCGGCATTTTTGGAAGACTTCCCCGGACAAGCGGCTCCTGAGTGTGTTATTCGACGGGACGTCACATTGGTGATCAGAAGTGGGATTTGGTTATTAGACAAACGGAGTCGCGACAGCGTGGAAATGAAACGAAGCAGCAGTCAAAGTCCGGGTGAGAGTGTATTTAAAGAAGCGTTCACGCCGCATATAAGTTCGCCTAGGCAGTTAGCACTCATGGAGGAGGGCGGGTTTTCAGCCTGCGTGAAGCAAGAGGGCGACTTAGAGCCTCCGTCGGAGCAGTTTGCATTTATGAGGCTGAATGCTGTTGAGCCTGCAGCGCGACCCCATTTTATGGAAGATGCTCAATTTAATGCGAGGCCGGACGGAGCGATAGAAACGAAAGAATTGCAGCGCTTCCCGAGTGTGTTGGCGTGGACCGAATTTAAACAGCGCTTCCTTTATTTAGCAAATAAGTACGGATGGACGGAGGATTATGGAGCAGGGCAGTTATTGGCACACGTAGATGGAGAGGCAATAAACGTGTTGGCTGAAGGATTGCGCGAAGGGCGCCGTGGCTACACAGAACTGTTATGCTGCATGGACAACACGTGGCTGAAGGCAGCTAGGGAGGCGGTGCATGTGAGTGATGTAATAAAGACACAACGGATGGGTGGGACTGTATTGAAGATTGGCAGATTTGATGGAACTGGGTCTTGGGAAGCATACAACACTCGTTTCCGCATGATTGCCAGGGCAAATGGCTGGAGTTTGGAGGACCAAGCTGTACAGCTGGCTGCAGCATTGGATGGTGATGCATTGGTGGTGCTGACGGATGTGCCAGAAGATGAGCTGTTAAATTCCCATGCTTTGGAAATTGCATTGGAGCGACGGTTTGGCCATATAGAAGCTGTGACTACAATAAGACAACAGCTGGAGCAGAGAGTTCGCAGGACAACTGAGGCCCTGGGGGCATTTGCAGCAGATGTACAGTCTCTGGTGCGACGGGGTTATCCCCATTTTGACAGATCCGTGCAGGCAGAGTTGGCTAAGGAGGCATTTCTGCGGGGTTTGAGCCCACCATATCTCCGACAGCAGGTCCGTTTCGCTAAGCCTGAGACCTTGGAACAAGCTTTGTCTGCAGCCCAGGAGGCAGAACAAATACTTAAAGAGGGTTACAGCCAAGCACCTCTTGCATCAGCAGAGTCGACCAAGGTGAGGAGACCGGAAGCTATCCACCAAACTAAGGCCATAGATGTAGAACAAGAGTATGAGGCAGTGGCTCCAGTGGCTACCGTACAGAAATTCAGGAATCCTTCACGCCTAATGCGCCCACCCCGCTGCTGGTACTGTGGACAACATGGACACTTACAACGTGACTGCCCCAGTAGGGCTAAACAAGAGGACTCCCAAGTAAGCATCGTACCGGGAAACGACATGGGACCAGTGTAGGAGGGACAACGCTGGCCCCAAGAACAGTCCCTGTTGGTCAGTTGGGTGAGGGTGATTACTGTCACCTTTCAGTTTTGATTGGCGGCCATGTATGCAAGGCACTGGTGGATACAGGGTCAACTGCATCTATTATCCATCCTGACATGTTGGATGTGGCGGTCCTATGTGCAGCCAATTCTACTAAGTTGATGACAGCGACAGGTGAGATGACCCCCATGTTAGGCAGAGCACAAGTAGACATTTGTATTGCTGAGAAGCAGTGGGTGCAGGATGTCTGGGTGGCTAATATCAACAACTCCTGTATCTTGGGACTTGATTTCTTACAAGCAGTTGGAGCGCGAATAGATCTTCAGATGGGGACTCTGTATCTTCAAGGCATTGGGACACTCCCTTTGTTAGGGCACCAGCAAGGCAGAAGGGAACCACCGGTGGTGGCTCCCCAAGAAGAACATGTGCCTATTTTCACTAACATCACTCAAACCGTACCAGTAATGAAGGTTGTCCGGACTGTTTGGAATGCCAACAGGGAAGGGTTAACACACAAGCAACAGCGCCAGCTCTGGCAGTTGTTACATGACTTTAGGGACCGTTTTGCTACCTCTGCAGATGATGTTGGCCAGACTTCTCTTGTGCAGCATGACATCAATACTGGGAGTGCTTTCCCTATCAAACAGCGCCCCCGCCGTATGCCACTAGCTAAACAGACAGCAGCTGAGAACATTCTACAGGAAATGAGACAGGCCGGAATTATCGAACCCTCTGAGTCTCCCTGGGTCTCTCCTGTGGTCCTTGTCCCTAAGAAGGATGGCAAGTGGCGATTTTGTGTTGATTATCGGCGGGTAAATGCTGTAACCATCAAGGACTCCTATCCGTTGCCTCGCATTGATGAATCCCTGGACTTGGTGGCAGGATCAGCCTGGTTTTCGTCACTAGACCTGCGCAGTGGCTACTGGCAGGTGCCACTAACACCTGAAGCTCGACCTAAGACTGCATTCTCCACAGGAAACGGGCTCTGGCAGTTCCGAGTTATGCCTTTTGGTCTTTGCAATGCTCCAGCTACCTTTGAACGGTTAATGGATAAAGTATTGGCAGGTATGTCTGGTACTCAATGCCTTGTCTACTTGGATGATTTACTGGTTCATGGCAAGACATTCCAGGAAGCTCTGGAGTCCTTGAGGGAAGTTCTGCAGAAGCTTCGTGTGGCCAACCTTAAACTTCATCCTGATAAGTGCCACCTTCTCCGGAGAGAAGTGTCATTTCTGGGTCACCGTGTGAGTCAAAGAGGTGTCACCACCGAGAAAGATAAGGTGTCTGTTGTGCAAGAGTGGCCAGAGCCACAGGATCGAAGGCAGATTCGTGAATTTCTTGGACTGGCCTCTTACTATAGGCGATTTGTACCTGAATTTGCCACTATTGCTGCACCCTTGCATCGTTTATTGAGCCCAGATGAAGCATTCCAGTGGGGGGGGGACCAACAAACCGCCTTTTGTAAATTGAAAGAAGCCCTTTGCGGTGCACCGATCTTAGCTCCACCCAATATTGACCTGCCATTCCTCCTTGACACCGATGCCAGTGATGTGGGCTTAGGGGCTGTGCTGTCACAGCGGCACCCAGAGGGAGAGCGTGTGGTGGCTTACTATAGCCGTGCTCTCAGAAAAGCTGAGAAGAATTATTGTGTGACTCGGAGGGAGCTCCTCGCCCTGGTGGAATCTGTTCGTCACTTCAAGCACTACCTGTGTGGCCTCTCTTTTGTGGTCCGCACTGATCATGCTGCTCTTCAGTGGTTACTGTCTTTTCGAGAACCTGAGGGTCAGATTGCTCGTTGGTTGGAGGAGCTTCAGACTTACCACTTTCAAGTAGAGCATCGACCTGGTGAGCAACACAAAAATGCAGATGCTCTGTCTCGACGGCCCTGCGCAGATCAGGGATGTGCCTATTGTGAGAAAAGGGAGCGTCAAGATCAAAGCTGTGAGGATCTTGATAAGGTTCAGTGCCAAGCTCTTTCAGTGCCAGGTTGTACCCAAGAATGGCGAGTTAGTCAGGAATATGATCCTGAGGTCAAGAAGGTTCTCCAGTGGAAAGAGGAACAGCATCGTCCCTGCTGGGAGGAAGTGGCACTTGAATCACCTGCAGTTAAGGGTCTTTGGTCCCAGTGGGACAGCTTGGTTGTGGAAGAGGGGGTATTGAAGCGACAATGGAGGGACCCTGCAACTGGAGAAGGGAGGTGGCAGATCGTTGTACCACGACAGCTGCGTGAAGAGATCCTGAGGAACATGCATGGAACGCTTGGAGTTGGTCATTTTGGAGTCACCAAGACCTTAAGGCGGGTGAGGCAGGCGTTTTATTGGGGACAGTGCAGGCGCGATGTAGAGGACTACTGCCGCAGGTGTGATTTATGCACAGCCAGGAAAGGACCCCAAGGAAGGTCTACTGCCCCACTACAACAGTATCAGGTAGGGGCTCCAATGGAACGGGTGGCAATTGACATTCTTGGGCCATTTCCCTGCTCAGCTATGGGGAATCGGTTTGTTTTAGTCGCAATGGACTATTTTACCAAGTGGCCCGAGGCCTATGCACTACCTAATCAAGAAGCTGAGACTGTTGCTGAAGCTCTAATTACAGGATTCTTTAGTCGGTTCGGGATGCCTGTCGAACTGCATTCAGACCAAGGGAGAAACTTTGAAAGCCAGGTCTTTCAAAAAGTATGTGAGAGACTTGGCATCCAGAAAACCCGAACCACCCCTCTACACCCCCAGAGTGATGGGCTAGCCGAGCGGTTTATCCAGACTCTGACCACACAGCTGGCTCTTACCACCTCTAAGGATCAAAAGGACTGGGACCAACAGCTGGCTCTGGTTCTGATGGCCTGCCGATCTGCTGTGCAGGAATCCTCTGGATGCACCCCTGCTTTATTAATGCTAGGACGGGAGCTGCGAACGCCGTCTGCACTTGTATATGGTGTTCCCCCTGACACCCCAGCTGAACCTCCAGGCCCTGACTATGCTCGCAAGTTACAGGATCGATTGGAGGTGGCACATAACTTTGCAAGGGGCCGGATAAGAGTAGCAGCAGAGAAACAGAAGCGCCACTATGACATTAGGGTTCGGGGGCAGCCTTTTCAAGCAGGTGATCAAGTTTGGGTGTATGGGCCAAAAAGACAGAAGGGACGCTCTCCAAAGCTGGACAGTCCTTGGGTGGGACCCTGTCAAGTATTGGAACGGGTGGGGGAGGTTGTTTACTGGGTCCAGTTACCACCTCCGGGCAGGAGAGTGTTTTTGCATCAGGACCGTCTGGCCAGTTACAGAGGTTGTGCTCCTTCACAACCTGCACCCATGACTGCCACAACACCTTCCACAAATCTTGGCTCAGACGTTATACCACTTGCCCGGCCTGACTCCACTAACAGACGCCCACGCCGGCGAAGACAGCTGCCAAGACATCTGCATGATTATGTGCTTCCTCGGGGACGAGGAGCTGAGGAGGGGGCAGTGTGACGTGTCTTGCCATTGCATGGGCTATAGGGAAGGGAAGCAGTGTTGGGGTGGAGTCTTGAGGGAACCCTGTTTGTAAGGGCTTGGGGCACCTCCCTAGAGAGAGAGATGAGTGACAGGGATCTGGGTTAATTAATTAATGGGGCGTGATAAAAAGTGGTGGGTGGCCGGAAGTTGGAGTTGGAGGCTGGAGAAAGTGAGGAGAACAGTATAAGGTGTACGGAAGGGAAGTAACTGTTTTGGAGAGTAAGAGAGTTGGATAGGACGAAGGTGATTAGTCTTTGTTATTTTGGAGGTGTCCCCGTGACCCAGACAACGGGCGGCTGTAGGGCATGGTTTATATCGCGGCTGATTGAATAAAAAGCCAGTCGGCATTTTTGGAAGACTTCCCCGGACAAGCGGCTCCTGAGTGTGTTATTCGACGGGACGTCACAATATACATATCTACATATACCCATATCTACATATATATATATATATATATATATATATATATATATATATATATATATATATATATATATATATATATACATATATACATATATATATACACATATCAACATATATATATATATATATACACACATACATAGACACACACATCCATATACACACATACCGTATTTTTCGCACCATAAGACGCACTTTTTTTTCCCCAAAAGAAGGTTGGAAATGTCTGTGCGTCTTATGGTGCGAATATTGCATCACAGACCATGATGTGTAATACCTGACAAAAGTCGACATCCAGGGCTAGAGGGCGACAAAACTCACTGTTACATTACAGGCATTCCCTCTGTGCTTGGAGGAATGTTAGACTCATTGATTCGGCATCTAATCCTTGCGTGTGCGTGAGTTGCGAAATCTAAACAAATATAAACAAAGGCAAGATAGCGTCTACATCTCATGAGGGAGCGAAGCGCATTATCACTGAGTTGGACTCTGGACTCGATAGATTACCAGCCGCTGGACTACTTCAGGCTGTTCTTTCCTGAAGCTGCCTTTCAGCTACTGTCAGACGAGACAAACAGGTATGCAGAGCAATTTTTTGAATCCAGGGCTGTGCTTGCACCGCATTCTCATTTTTCAAACTGGAAACCCACAACAAAACACGAGATGAAGGGCTTTGTGGCATTACAAATATAGATGGGACTAGACTGGCGATATAACTTCAGGGAGCATTGGTCCAAACGTGCTTTGTCCCCTGGTGGCTTTGGACAGGTTATGTCGCGTGATGATAGGTACGTGATGCTGCAAAGTGATTGTGAGCAACTGAGCTTAATAAATTCTGACACTAGCGATGAGGAGTTCTTGGGGTTTCCATAAAACTAGAAGAATGCTTGAACCTTAAAGTCTCTCCTTATTTGTTAATGACAGTGATGATGTTTCTTAATACCGCTGTTGAATTTACATGGTTGAAATATTATTCTGCTATATTTTATTAAACATATTAGTGCACCATTTGGTTCAGAATATTTTTTTTCTTGTTTTCCTCCTCTAAACCTAGGTGCGTCTAATGGTCAGGTGCGTCTTATGGTGCAAAAAATACGGTACATACATACATACATATATATATACACACATACATACATACATACATATATATATACACATACATACATACATACATATATATATACACATACATACATATATATTGTCACGCACGCGCGCATGGGGAGTCGCAGAACGACCCGGGTAAGAGCGCGAAAACCGAAAGCCATGGGACGGGCAGGCAGCTAACCTTATTTTCTTTATCTTTCCCAGAAAGAAGGAAACGACGACACCCTGAATCACCTCCCGCTAATCCAGTTCCACAACTTACTTCCCTCTGATGACGTCAGTATCCCAGACTGCACCACTCCTCGTTACCCAGCATTCCTCTGTTCAATTCCGGTCCCCTCTATAAATGTTCCCCCATCAACTCACATGGTGTTAGCAGTTATCGAAGTGAATGTACTTGGACTGTATAACTATATTGCATCTTCTTTACAGTATACGGGGCCGGAAAACCCCAAACCTTTATGATCGTGTGTGTCTTTATTTTACAATATATAATTACACACATACATACATACATACATATACAGTGGAACCTCTAGATACGAGTTTAATTCGTTCCAGCACTGAGCTTGTATAGTGAATTTCTCGTATCTAGAACAAACTTCCCCATTGAAAATAATGGGAATCCAGTTAATCCGTTCCGCACCCCAAATATATTAACATAAAAATCAATTTTCCTAACAAATAACACTGATAAATTATATATACTGTAGTCTACCTTTAATAAATAACACTGGTAAATAATATAACTGATTATTAAAAGAATCAAAACAGGTGTCTAAAGTGCAGTAGAGCATTTAATAAATCTTTAAATAAATAATCCTTAAAACAGTTGTGAAGTGGAGGTTTAAAATACACAAGAATAACAATCCTTTAACACGAGGTTAAAACGTCAAAAGAATGCAGTCTTTAAAAAACAGATGACAATCCCCGGTGCTTCTTCTTTGTTAGCGTCTCACCTGCGGGCTCTGCAACAGGAGAGACACTCTTAATGCAGCTGACCTTCTCTACACCGTCCTGCTTCAGCTGTTTGGCTCGCCTGTTCAGCTCACTGTTCAGCTACACGCGAGCCTGCACACGCGAGCCTGCACACGCGAGCTCTCCCGCACCGACTGCCTGCCTGCCTGCAGCAACCTCAGTTCTCTCTCCTCTCTTTTCTTTTACTTCTTCTCCCCCTTAACCGGCTCGCGCTTCTCTATATATGCGGGGAGGACATGGCAGCTGCAGCCCATCAGCCACAGGAACAATCATGGATGTGGGCAGTTTCCCACCTGTGCACTTAAGTGAGAAACGCAGACACCGCAGATCGCGGCTCGCAACTGCTACCACGCCCCCTCGCTAAGCTGAGAGCTATACGCACAGCCTGGCTCGTGGCTCGTTACGCGAGCCAATGCTCGCATTTAGATCTGAATTTTTCGCTCATACTTTCCTCGTATTTTGAATTTCTCGTATACAGAGGTGATCGTATCTCGAGGTTCCACTGTATATATATATACACTGTAGCAGTAGATGCTCGTGTCCACCTCTCGAACCCTCAGGTACCACTCTGATAACCAGGTGAATATATAGTAATATTTCTTTTTATTACCATAAGGTGCACCAAGCACTCCTTCCACCACACTCATATACAATACACAATACTCTTCTCTCAATAACTCCTCCTCTCCCAGACACGTTGCCACCCTACCTCCCAGCTCAGCTCAGTGTCTGGGCTTACCCATAGACCTTTTATACCCCCTGACCCGGAAGTGGCTCCAAGCCAAACCCACAAGTCCGTTTTCCTTCCGGGTCAGGGCAAAGTCCTTTTCTTCATCCCGGGAGCACATCGCTTCTTCCAGTCACGTGACTGGGATGCACTCCCGGGTTATAGGGCACACAAGAGCCCACTAGCCCCCCTACAGCGACTCCTGGCGGCCCCCAAGGTATCCAGCAGGGCTGTGTAACGACACTACAAAGTCCATGAGGCCCTGCTGGAACTCGGGGCACGAATATGCTGTCCGGAGGGCTCCTCCCAGCGGCCTGGGGGTGGCGACCGGAGTCCGTAGCCGGTCGTCTGTCACAGTCCCTCCCCCTTAGCGACGACCAGTGGGGCGGAGCGTTGATTCCCGTGAGGGACGTCTTCCTCCAGGAGAACGCTTTATCCGGACCGTGGCTCTGTTGTCGAGACCCCCCGGCGAACCTTGGGGGAACGGTGCATCTGCTGTTCCACCACTCCCCTGTCCTCCGGGGACAACTACGCCATACGTGGCCCGGTTGCCGGCAGTTGTAGCACCGCCGACGTCCTCCTGGTGGCCTCTCTTCCCGAGACCTGAAGCACCTCGGGAATTCTGTCAGCTCCACCCTGTCCTCCGCCAAGGAGGGGTTAACAGCCGCTTTGCTGCTCTTTGCCCTTGTCTTTTCCCTGTTAGGAGACCCGCATTTCTGTGTGGGGATCTCCTGCTTTCTCTGGGGCTTGTGCACAACGTGAGGCTCTCTATGGAATAGAGAGAGCCTCTTTGCTGTTTGCACGCCCGTTGTCCTATATAAATTCGGAGGCGGCGTCATTAGTACCGTATCGCTCCGGGTAACAGCACTATTCAGCTGCCCCGGGACGATCGGTGCCTCCCCCGCCTCTTCATTAACTAACGGCAACCCCTTTTCCACGCGGGTCGGGCTTTTAACGTCCGCATTAGTCCAGAGCAGCGTCTGATACCGCTGCTCCGGTTCTAACGGACAATTTCCCAACCACTCCGTCATCGTGCCACATTCGATTGTCGGGCACACAGCGCTTTGGCAACCGCAACTAATTAAACGCGGTGCCGATTCACACTGCGTCCCCTTATTATATACGGTACAGAGGGCACCTACCTGCACCGCCGCATTAATCGAGGCCGGGGCTTCACGGCCTAACCGCCGAAGGTATTCATGAAGTCTCCTCAGCGGCGCTTCGACCGTGGCTCCCAGTTCCTCCAGACGTTTTCTCAAGTCCGCGATTCCCTGTAAGAAAGGCAGTACGGGCTCGAGTACCTCTTCGAGATCCCGTACCATATATTCAGTTAATTCGGCCGGAGGGACATACATTTCCTTATTTTCGTCACCTGCCGACCGGGAACCAATGAGCACGTCCACTCCTGGCACGTGCTCTGCTGATGAGCGCAAGGGCTCCTGGGAAATGGAGTCTTTAGAGGAACGGGTAGCCTCCTTCGGCTGGCTGCGGTCTGCCTTTTTACTTTTGCCGGCAGACACTACAGTCACGTCCCGTCCCTTTTTACCTTCATTTGATGGTGGCGCTGCTTCGCTCGCCGCCCCCTTCCCTTTCAGGGAGCACTGAACCGTCAGGGGAAGACTGACCTCACCGAAGGACCGCTGTTGACCTTCTCTATCCCAGACTCCATCGCGCGAGGTCACGTGGATGTTGTCCTCGAATGGGCTGGTAGATTGTCGACTCCTAGCCTGGCCTGCCTTCTGTGTACCGCAGCCATCTTGGGGAGGGATGCGACAGGCATCTAACGCACCGTGCTCTCTCTGGAGGTAGGTTTCTGCAAAATAGGAAGAATAACAGCCCGAAACTTCGGGCTTTTTCCCAGCACATACCTCCAGATTCGTCAGCGGTGTCCCCACTTTATTCAGGGTTTTCGGCGCGGCCCCTGGC